>NW_022111324.1:1017449-1034345 GCF_000313985.2 Echinops telfairi | reverse complement strand
GTCCCCCAGGGAGGAGGTCACATATAGTTCCTTGTAATCGGTTCCCTCTTTCCAACCCACTCTCCCTCTACCCTTCCAGTATCGCCACTCACACCACTGGTCCTGTAGGGATCATCCGCCCTGGATTCCCTGTGGTCTTCTCTATTTAACATCCAACTTTCACCCACATAGGAAGCGACGGACAATGCCATGGTGTGGGTCAGGCACACCTTATTCCTCAAATCGACAACCTTGTTTTTCAGCGCTCTAAAGAGGTCTTTGCAGCAGACTCTACCCTCCATGCTTTGCCCACAAAGAATAAATGTCTTGTAAGCAATGAAATGTTGTCCACCTACTTTGATATTGGGGTCCCAACTGGACTCCCCAGCAGGTACAGCTTCTACTGTGGGGTTCCATTATCTACCCCATCCTCATTGTTTATTTCCAATCTTTTCTGGCTTTTTGGACGGAATCGCCCATTTTTTCATTAATAAGCCCTGACAATGAGCCTTATTAATGATGTTTGGAAATAAAGGAGATGGTTGGAAATAAATTGAGAGAAAAGCAGCCACTAAAAGCAAAAAGACCAGCTCGGTAGACTGCCAGGGTCTGTTTCCAGCTGTGGGGTCAGAGGCAGAAGACGCCTGGTGGGCTTGCATCAAACGCCATGGCCCTGCCCTTGTCATCAAACGCCATGGCCCTGCCCTCGGCTTTGCCTTTCCTCTCACGAGGCTTTCCCCGCCTCCGTCTCCAGGCCTCAGCAGTGTGCTAAGGAAATGAAAGGTGAGATTTCCCTTCACCTCAGGATTCACCATTCAGCTATCTGTGAGACCTCAGAGCATGCCTGATGGAGGCAGGTTGGGCACCACTTAGAACACTGGCACCTGGCATTGGCATGCCCACTCACAGTAATTTCCAGCCCCAGGCCCCGCCCCTGCCACGTGGTTTGTCCCCTTCATCTTCTGAAACCACCAGCCAGGCTTTAGGTGAGCTGACACTTCTTCTCTTATGTAATCCGTTGAAAACGCAAGAGAAAGTGAAAAGCACTCCCAGGGGCTCGTGGTCGCTTTTGGAAAGAAAGTTGAGAGGTACTGACTTGAGTGGAAGGGAGGCACGAGGTCCATAAGCAGGAGAAGGGCACTCAGGAGGTAGATGGGCTGGAACACAGTGGGGCAGGGGAGGCGGTTGGTGAGTGGTTTCAACTGTTGGATGCAGAATTGATGGTTTGAAATGTAAACCCCCACCTCATTGAAAATTGAACATATAGCCCTCGACACAAGGGTTTGTAAAAATATAAATAAAAGACAAAAGAAATAAAAAATGGAAATTGAAGATATATGTTAAAAAAAGAATACCTCAATATAAAAAAAGATTATAGCCTAAAAGATAAAATATACATATATGTATATTTATAAATATATATACACGTGGGTATGATATAATACACATATATTTAATGTATATTATTAAATATACATATATATTTTTTAAAGATAAAATATACATATATTTTAAACCTCTACCATACGTCGTGTTCCACTGGCACACATGGATTCACTATAACTAGTTTGTGGCAGTCAAGTAGCAAGGGTTTTGTTTGGGTATGTTTATAAGAAGGCGAACAGGAGAACAGGAGAGCAAATTAGGCTAAGGTTCTACATGAAGAGCCATCTGGGAAAGCTGGGAGCCATTGGAAGGTTGACCTCTACTCCCTCCAAGTATGACCAGTGTGGGCATCTCTCTCACTCCACAGCTGCCCTTTGGGTGGAGAGAGAGCTGGGAAGTTAGAAGACGTGACTCACCATGTTGTGCTCAGATGGCTGACCCCAGGGGGAGCTCTAGAGTGAGAAAAATCCCGCCCCGCCCCCCTGCTATTTTCTTACAGGGCTGCCACCAAGCTTGTTATCGTTGCCGTTGTTGCTGGGGATTCTGTCTCATGGCAACCCCGCAGGTGCAGAGTGGGGCTGCTCCACAGGGTCTTCAGGACTGTGGGGAACCAAAGTAAAAGTCAAACCTCGGGCTTTGTTGTGTCCATCTTGTTATAGAGTCATGAAACGTTCCACATATACATCTATACCATTTATTGTTTACACAAAACACGTCTCGTTGCAAAATAGTACTATGATTACTAGACCTATTTTCAAACCACCAGGAACACCGTTGTTGTTGTTGTTGTTGTTGTTAGGTGCAGTCAAGGCGGTTCTGACTCAGAGACCCTATCCTCCACAGAAAGAACTGCGGCTGAGCCCTGCGCCACCCTCGCAATTGTTCCTGACTTTGAGAGCACCGTGTTGCAGCCGCTGTGTCAATCCATCTTGGGGGGGTCTTCCTCTTTTCCGTTGCCCCGCTACTTTCCTGAGCAGGGTGTTGTTTTCCAGGCTCCCGCGTGTCCTGATAACATGTAAGCACGTGAGCTGAAGCCTCACCATCTTTGCTTCTAAGGAGCAACCTGACTAGACATCTTCTAAGAAAGATTGGTTTGTTCTTTTGGCAGTCTATGGTACTTTCAATGTTCTTCAGCAGCACCACAATTCAAAAGTATCACATTTCTTCCATTGTCCGTATTCCATGCTTCAAACGTTTACAAAAACCAAACCACACTCACTGCCATTGAGTCAATGCTGACTCATAGCGACCCCCTGTGGGTTTCTACGACTGTAGCTATTTATGAGAGTAGAAAGCCCAGTCTTTCTCCCACGGAGCTTCTGGTGGTTTCGAACTGCTCACCATTCAGATCACGTTCACATGCAGATGAAAATACTGTGGCTTGGGTCAGGTATATCTTCATTCTCAAAATGACATCCTGGATTCTCAGTACTGTTAAGGTATCTTGTGCAGCAGAATTTCCCAATGCAGTGCGTTGATTCCTGGACTACCGTCTCCATGGGCATTGATTACGGGTCCAAACAAGATGAAATCCTTGACAACTTCACGTTTCTCTCAGTGTATCATGAGTTACTTATTGGTCCAGTTGTGAGGCTTTTGTTCTAATTTACATGGATTTATAATCCATACTGAAAACTGCAATCCTTGATTTTCACCAGCAGGCGCTCCTGGTCATCTTCACTTTCAGCAAGCAAAGCTGTGGCATCTGCGTATTGCAGGTTGTTGATAAGCCTTCCTCCAATGCTGATGCCACATTCTTCTTTATAGTCTAGCTGCTTGAATTATTTGCTCGGCAGACAGATTGAATAACTATAGTGAAAAGACACAACCCTGACTTACACCTTTCCTGATTTTAAGCCAGGCAGTATTCCCTTGTTCTGTTTGCACAGCTACTTCTTGACACATGTGCATGTTCTTCAAGAGCACAATGAAGTGTTTTAGAATGTTAATGTTTTCCTTCTTAATGTTATCTGTAGTTGTTATTATCCACACAGAAGAATGCCTTGGAATAATCAATAAAACACAAGTAGACATCTTTCTGAAATTCCATATACTTTGAGTAAAGATCCATCTGACATCAGCAATGATACCACTTGTTCGAAGTCCTCTTCTTCTTCTTTTTTTAAATCATTTCATTGGGGGCTCCTAAAACTCCTCACAATCCATACATCCATCCATTGTGTCAAGCACATTTGTACATTTGTTGCCATCGTTATTTACAAACACTTTCTTTCTACTTGAGCCCTTGGTATCAGCTTCTCATTTCACCCCTTCCCTCCCCCAGCCTCCCTTCCTCATGAACCCTTGATAATTTATAAATTATTATGATTTTTTTTCATGTCTTACATTGACCAATGTCTCCCTTCACCCACTTTCCTGTCAGCAATCCCCCTGGTAGGGGGTTACAGGTAGATCATTGTGATCAGTTCCTCCTTTCTCCCCAACACCTTCCCCTTACCCTCCTGGGAGGGCTACTCTCAATATTGGTCCTGAGGGGTTTATCTGTCCTGGATTCCCTGCGTTTCCAGCTCTTATCTGTACCCATGTACATGCTCTGTTCTAACCAGATTTGTAAGGTAGAATTGGGGTCATGATAGTAGGGGGAGGAAACATTTAAGAACTAGAGGAAAGTTGTATGTTTCATCGGTGCTATACTGTACCCTGACTGGCTCATCTCCTCCCTAAGACCCTTCTGTAAGGGGGTGTCCAATTGCCTACTGATGGGCTTTGGGTCTCCACTACACACTCTCCCTCATTCACAATGATATGATTTCTTGTTCTGGGTCTTTGATACCTGATACCTGATTCTATTGACACCTGGTGATCACACACACTGGTGTTCCTCCTTCATGTGGGCTTTGTTGTTTCTCAGCTAGATGGCTGCTTGTTTATCTTCAAGCCTTTAAGACGCAAAATGCTATATCTTTTGATAGCCTGGCACCATCAGTTTTCTTCATCACATTTGCTTGTGCACCCACTTTTTCTTGGCCGATCGTATTGGGAAGATCAGCATCATAGAATGCCAGCTTAAAGAAATAAAGTGTCCTTGGGTTGAGAGAGTACTTGAGTAGAGGCCCAATGGCCATCTGCTACCTTAATACTAAACTTATAAATATATGCACAGAGATTTATTTCCCCACCCTCATATATAAATATATTTACATATGTGCATGCCTGTTTTTAGACCTCTATAAATTTCCTTAGCCTCCTAGTCCTTTCCTCTATTTCCTTTTACTTTCCTCTTGTTCCACTATCATGCTCAGCCTTCATTTGGGTTTCAGTAATTCCTCTTGGTTACATTGCTCTTGATCAAGCCCTACCAGGCCTCTTACACCTCCTCGCCACTGATTTTGGATCACTTGTTGTTCCTTTGTCCCTGGGTTTGTTAACACCACTTCCTTTCCCTCACCTCCCCCTCTCCCATGTCCCCCCAGAACTGTTGGTCCCGTTGTTTTCTCCTCCAGATTGTTTATCCAGCCTATCTTATCTAGATAAACCCGCAGAGATAATAAAATGCACAAAAACAAGACAGAGCAAAACAAAGTAACAAAAGAAACAAAACAACAACAACAACAAAACAATGACAAATAATTGAAAAGCCTGTAAATAGTTCAAGGTCTGTTTGTTGGCCTTTAGGAGTGTTTTCCGGTCAAGTCTGATGGGGTACCATGCCCTGGCCCCAGTCTATTTTTGGTACTCCCTCGGGACTTCCTTGCTCTGCTCCCCTTACTGTTCTGTTGCACACCCTTAGTGTTTTGCTTCTGTGTGGTGGGGTCAGATCAGGCACAATTCCCACCCTGTGTCTCTAGTGTTGTCCCCTGTAGGGCTATGGGTCAGTGAGGGATGTCATGTCTCATAGTGGGGCTGGCCATATAGTCCTTTCTGTGCATTGGCTGCTCTGAGCAGGGATATGGTCCTCAAGACTTGGTGGGCCATGATGTGCTCCACTCTGTTTCCTCCCCCTTCATTTGCTCCCGTGTGCTCTGATCAGACATGTCCCTCTCCCTGAGCTGTAGCTTCAGTGCTGTCCTTTGAAGACTTGGATCCTAATTTAAATCTATCTCTGAAAAGATATTTTTTGAGATCTCTTCCCAGGTTTGTGCTTTAAGGACACATTTGTCACATGTGGACAAGGATTCATGCAAAAGTCCTTATTACTTGCCATAGAATTTGGAAATACCTCCTGGCTTATTCGGGTCTCAGAAAGCACCACAAAGGAGGTTGGAATTTGAAGTCAGTAGGGTCGTGGATTACTGGTGAACTTCTAACCTCAAGGTTAAAAGTTGAACTTGGAATCAACTTAATGGCAGTGGATTTGAGTTTGGGATCAAAATCTCTAAATAATTAAAAAGGAAGTTTCCATAGAATAGCGCCTGTACCTTATAGCTACAAGCAATCCCAATCTTACCATTTTTGAAAAGTCAATTTAGTCAAAAGACTACTCAACTAATTTCTTGGCATGGATGCATGTGAGGAATATCAAACTGTTTGAATCCCATGTCAAGTTTTTGATTCCCCTCCCAACTTTTTTTTTACATTTGAATATTTCAGTGAAATCAGAACATACATATCTAATAGTTGATGGAAATTTTAGTAGAAAAATATAAATAATATAAAATATAGCTATTGTAAATTGATAATGTATCTTACGATTAATGACCACTTATAATTGTAGAAGAGTCCCTGAGAAGTACAAGCAGTTCATGTGCTAGGCTGCTGACTGAAGGGCTGGAGATTCAAGTTCACCTAGAAGCACTTTGAATAAAAAAACACGGCCACCCACATATGGAAAATCAATCCCTGAACCCTCCGTGGAGCACTGTGCTACTGGCTCATAAATGAGATCATCAGGCTTCAGAGTCAACTTGAGCCTGTGTAGTTTTGTAATTGAAGAAACATGATGATTTATGGAACTTACTAGATTGGATCTGTTATCTAAATTGTGGTTTGATTATTAGTTCCTGTGAGAAACAAGAACACCATGTATCATTTCCTTCGACAAAATTACCAACATTCTATATGTCAGTTACACTAACCATCTCTAAGGTGGGCAATGATCCGTTATCTAATAAATAACACTGGCATGAGGTACAGTGGTGCTTTGCATATTATTTCAATTTACAACTAAGCAGGTAAAGGGGGTGGTGGGGGTTGGGGGAGAACTAGTGAGGTGTACCAAGACCATGGGAATTGTATGTTCACTTTCAGTATCCTCTTTGCTGCAGTCGCACATCCATCATTAGAATAAGAGTCTCATTTCAAAATCCCTGGTTCCTCAAATCCCCAGAGCTAAGAGCATTTACAAAGAACCCATTCCCTTTAGAGACCCAGGATCAACAAAGGCATTGCAGAGAAACTCTAATGGTAAATGTTAACTGGACTTTTGTGTACTAGCAAATTCCAATTCACACAATCATCTTTCCACAGGTTTAAAAATTTGGTCTACACATACCGAATCTTCCCAGAGAAACATGGGCATTACACAATACAGGTAAGAATGTACAAAGACTTTTGCAATATCAATTTTTAGAAAGTTGGAAGAGGTGGGGATGCAGGTGGTCCCTGAGGTCATTGATTGAACCTGGGATGTGACCTGGTGGAGGCTCTCTAAAAAGGGAAGTGCCATTAGAAAGTTAGAATCAGATCGATAGTTAATCTGAGATAAATAAGGGAAGCGGAGTTGGGAGACCATGGTTATTGTTCTTCACGGATATAGAGGCATAGAACCCTGGCACCCCAGCGGTCAAAAGAAAGGGCTCCATGCAGCACTGCTGTTGCATCAGAAGGTTCAACAATGACCTTGGATGGAATTGGAGAGGAAAGGTAGGAAGAGGCATGTATGTTTAGGAAGTGACAGGAATTCTCCAGCTGTATGCAAATACAAAAGGGAGAAATCTTTTGGATTTGTTTTATTTATTTCTGTTTATTCTTTTGAATTCAATTACCGGACTTGAGAAGTAGAATAAAATAAACTGAATTAAAATTTTATTTATTGACTGAGTACCCTGAAACAGTCATTCTGAAGCTCTGGGATAAAGGCTTGAAAGAGATTCTTTATTGCAAAATTTCTCGGAATCTTCAGTATGCTAATGAGCATTGGGGATATTTGAGTTTAGACTATACCATGATACGAATACGAATACGAATAATTTCTCTATGTTATAAAAGACTAATACTACTGAGGCAATTAGCAAACTTTGATTACAGCCTATGGATTAGCGAACTCGTGGAACTGCTTCAGGGTTAATTTTCTGATTTGTAGTAAGGTTATTTAATGTCATTGCTTTTCATTTTTTTAAATCATTTTATTAGGGGCTCGTATGACTCTTATCACAATTCATACATACATCAATTGTGTAAAGCACATTTGTACATTCATTGCCCTCATCATTCTCAAAACATTTCCTCTCCACTTAAGCCCCTGGCATTAGGTCCTCATTTTTCCCCTTCCTCCCTGCTCCCCGCTCCCTCATGAGCCCTTGATAATTTATAAATTGTTATTTTGTCATATCGTCCTGTCCGACGTCTCCCTTCACCCACTTTTCAGTTGTCCGTCCCCCAGGGAGGAAGTCACATATAGTTCCTTGTAATCGGTTCCCTCTTTCCTACCCACTCTCCCTTTACCCTCCCAGTATTGCCACTCTCACCACTGGTCCTGAAGGGATCATCCTCCCTGGATTCCCTGTGTTTCTAGTTCCTATCTGTACCAGTGTACATCCTCTGGTCTAGCCAGATTTTCAAGGTAGAATTTGTATCATGATAGTGGGGGTGGGGGAGGAAGTATTTAGGAACCAGAGGAAAGTTGTATTTTTCATTGTTGCTTTTAAGGAAATACTCAAATATTTAGAGTCAAAGGGACATCGTGTCTGCAACTAACTAAAAAATATACACACATGCAAGGAAGGTGTCTTTTAAAAAGTTTGTGGAAAATGGAGTGAAAAGAAAGGAACTTTCCCGTGAACTTTTGGAAGTGCCCTTGAACATACACATACCTGTTTAAAGACAGAGAGGGGGAGGAAGCAGACAGTAAAGTGTTCGTCTCTGAGGTCTGGATGATTTTGTACATGGCTTTGCAACCTTTCTGTAAGTATAAAATCATCTCTAAATTAAGAAGCATTAAGCGGTGCATTTAGAAGCACAGACGAGTGGTCTGGAGAGCTTTGTGTCTAAGGTAATCACGGTGACAGAATCTGGCCAGAGACAGTGCGAAGAGTGACAGCGTGAAAAGCGCAATCAGGATTGATGACCGATAGGGGCAGCGACTGGACAAGGCGGGGGCAGTGGGGGGTGTCCAAGGGAGCTGATGTCAAGGAGTTCAGGAAAGAAAAGGATGTTTTGAAACTGATCGTGGTAGCAATCGTACAATAGCGCTTGGTGTGACTGAACTATGGAATGATATGATATCTGTATTAACTCCCAATAAAACGGTTTTGAATATATAGATATCCAAAACAATAGACATGATAAAAGAAAAGTACAACCAGTGATCCTGAATTGTCCATATATAAACTGATGAATAGGGTACATGCTACTATGTATATTTTCACCAAAATTCAAAAAACAACAGCAACATTTTTTTCTTTGCAGGGAGTACTGTGGGGGTTCTGGATAATTTCCTAGTTCCCATGGCTGTTGTGTTCTCAGGTTTGCGCAGACCAGAGGCCCTGAGAGCAGTGCTAACTCAGGTGGCCGCTCTCGGTCTCTAATAGGTGGTGCTGCGGTTACAGCGCTGAACTAGACCTCTCTGCAGACGACTACAATGTCAGCCTGCATCTCTGCACACCTGAAGGCCTTAGGAGTGTCATCCTTTCTGCAGCCTGGCACGGTGGCCATCTGAGAACGCACAGTCATCACCAATCAAGCCAAGCCCTCGAGGGCAGAAGCAGCAAATTCCTTTGCTCTGTCCATTATTTCTATAAGGTTATATTTGAAAATAGCACTTGACTCATAGGAAGTTAACAGAACACACCTATTTGCAATTTCTGAGTCACGTGACATTCCTACTTACAGTTCAAAAAATAATTCCTTTTTTTTCCTTTTTGGTCTTTTCTTCTCATTTTCTTCTCAGACTCTGGATTTGCCAAGTAGATAGACTGTAGATCAAACAGACTCTGGATTTACCAAGAGTAGATTGTAGAGTTTGTATTTTCCATCATTTGTCCACATCGGAAGGTCTCTTAAGATAGCAAAGCCATTTTCTAGTCAGCAAACATGGGGTCTGATGTAAGTTCTTAATGGGAGGTGGGTATCCCTTATAGCACATCTGCCCAGACAAAACTTGCCAAGGATGGAGGTGGGGAAGGGAGGGAGCACCCGCTCCCTCTGCAGACTGAACTGGGAATCACTTGATTCATACTTTTTATTGAGAGTGGTCAATTCAGAGGTTGGTCTTTAAGAGGAGGTTGCTGGTGTGTGTCCTTCAGCATGAATTGCCACTTACTTTCAGTGACGGTCCCCGAGTGGTCTAGCCTGTGCTTGACCACTGACAGAAACGTTGGCAATTTAAGGCCACCCAGCAGCCTGGGGGGGAAAAGGCCTGGTGACCTGTTTCAGTAAAGAGAATGGCCAAGAAAGTCCTATAAACAGTTCTCTGAAAACATGGAGTCATCATGGGTCCAACTTGTCAACGGGTTTGTGGGTTTTTTGTTCTGTCTGTGTGCAGAAGATGCTGGCCTTGGAAACCACAGTTCTGAAGTGTCACCTTTCACACGTGCAGGACAATGGTTTCCTTTCTTGTGTCTTTGCAGAGCGTGGAGGACATTCAGAAACAGACCTTCTCGAGCCTACAGGAATTGATCTCCAAATACGAAAAACCGAACCAAGGGCTGGCGACTCACCTTTCCAGGCCGATCAAGAGAATGAGCAGGTGCCAGAGATGGAGAAGGTCGCAGATGAAGTTCAATGATATCTATGGTAAAAACAGAAAAATATGTATACAAACAAACAAACGCTCCTGTGGGAATCCTGAACAGGCCTTCGTCCATTGTCCCTGCTGGCCTGCTTTGTAGAATCAGGAGCTCCGTCCTTTGGTGCCTCCGCTCTGCTCTCGGAGACAGGTGCTGCGGTCAAACTAAATCCCAGGCGACGAGGAGCGCTGAATCCGCAGGCCGTTACTGAGTAGTTAGTGCATTTCCTGCGGTAGCTGTCTGACGCTGCCTCCTGGGAGGATCAGAAGGGAAATGTGGAAATGATGAGCTTCAGCCGGGGAGCTGGGACAAATATCACTCACTCCTTGCTCCGTTCAACAAGTACCACTTGGAGGCTGACACAACTAAAGCAGCAGCCAATGTTTGTTAAACGAACCAATTATTATTGGTTAACAGCAGACACAAAAGTGTTGGTTTTTGTCGGAAGCCAAGTCCACATGAAAGGACGGGTGGACACGGCCAGAGCAAATACACAGATGGACAGGATTTTTCAACGAGAAAAGAAAGCACCTCTACTCCCTCCCCATGGCTCAACCTGTGATGTTTCGACTGATATTTGTTTTTTATTTAATCATATTATTGGGGGCTCGTACAACCCTTATCAAAATCCATCCATCCATCCATTGTGTCAAGCACATTTGTACATTCGTTGCCCTCATCATTCTCAAAACATTGGCTCTCCACTTGAGCCCTTGGTATCAGCTCCTCATTTCCTGCCCCCTCCCCACTCCCTCATGAACCCTTGATAAGTTATAAATTATTATTATTTTGTCATATCTTACACTGTCCGACTTGACTGCTATTTGTTAAACATTGCTTTATAAAGTATTAGGTGACAAATTATTTCCGGGGAGAAGGAGGAACCATGCAGTGGGTTCTACTTTGCACTGTGAACCACACGGTCAGCAGTTCAAACACATTAGACATTCCATCGGAGCAAGAGGAGGCTTTCTATCCGTGTAAGATTTGCAGCCTCAGAAGCCCACACGGGCGCTTCCACTCGATCCTCTAGGTCGGCTATGGCTTGGAATCAATTCAATGACTGTGCGTTTGGGTTTTGCTTTTTGGTGGGCAAGGGTGAGTACATTTAAGCGGAGAGAATTCGTGTCCTCATATCATATTGGGAGTAACTCCTCTCGCTCCACCTCATCATTTGAAGCCTGCTCACAGAGGAGCCATCAGATGGCACTTGGGTTGAATTTAACTCAGACTTGCCGCGACATTTACACTTGAACACTGCTTCCTCGTGGTGGGATGTGTGGTCATCTTCTCAGTGGAAGAGCTTTCGGTAATAAAGGGGCAGGTGGTGGTCGTGGCGGTGATGTGCTGGGAACAGGAAACGACAGTAAAGCTGCCCTCTAGGCTGGCACAGCCAGCTTCTCACCTCCGCGACAAAAGGTCAGGTCTTTCCTTATTAAAATGTAAAAATTCCCTATTGCTGCAGTCCGCCCTTGTTTGCTGCCTGGCACTGGCACTCCCACACAGGGAGTATGCACCCACAGGGAGTATGCACCCACGCACAAAACGTTTTCTCTAGGCCCAGCTGCAGACATGGCCCTTTCCCACCAACGTGGCTAGGCTACCCTCTAAGTATAAAAGGTGTAGATCAAGAAATCCAGAAATGTACCTGGCCTGCAGCCTTTAGCTGTCTAGGGAAAACTTGGATGGGGAACTATTAGGTGGTTGGGGTGTTGATAATATTGATTGCCTGAGCAATGATACAATATTGACAAAGTCCTCAGAGAACTTCCCCCAAGAACTGAGTGAGGGTCCCACAAGGCAATGTTCCTTGTGTGGTCAGCCCCTGGCAGAGGGAGCGCCCAGTCCTCAGCCACTACAGGTGGCAACACACGCTCATCAGCTCACCTTCTTTCTCTGTCTCCCTCATAGGAACTGCAGAAGTTCTTACTCTGAGGGAGGAAAGGGGTTTCTGCTGGTGGGTGGAGACCTCTGGGGCAAGAAGCTCTGAGGCTGGACTTTGGAAGGACTGCTATGTTGAGCACCCCTGTGGTGACTCTGCGGTAATCATTTATTTTAGAAGAATTAGTACCAGGCTAGTCTCAAGGACTTGAGAATAAAGGTTTCCCAAATGCCCAACTCTTTCGAGAAGTTATCGTGCTCAATTTCCCCCACTCCTGCCTGAAATATATTTCCTCACATCCCTGGGTTCTGTGACTCCCTGAAACGTTCCACAGAAACTCACACAAGGTAGGAGAAATGTCACATGTGGGTGACAGTCCCACATCTGAAGGTCGGACAGAGTCCAGATGCAGGGTCCAGAGCCAGAAGCCAAAATATGTCCCGAAGTCACAACCGATCTTCTTGATTCTACCGACGCTCAGTCAGGAAGCTGAGATCTGGGTTTTCCCATAGCAAGGCGGTGTGGGTTAGACCCAGCGCACGTTAGAACCATCCAAGGAAAGCCAGGGATGCTGTCGGAAGTCACGCCCTCTACTAAGGTTCAGTCTTACAGATGCTCCTGTGGCTTGGTTTACACCCTCTGCGGGGATAGAATCCAAAGACGCCCCTGAGGAAAGGGTGTGACTTTGTTCACATCCTCTTCCAAAATCAGGTCTTAATTTTACTCTAATCCTGTCCATTGGCAAAGAACATGCTAGAAAATGAGATTATAGCCACAGGCATAAAGTATAGAATTATAAGACATCAGATAAGGAATTATGGCTACAATTGAATTATTGACTACAACTCAACCCTACATTTCGGTGTGGCCTTGAGACTGCCCTGTGCCTAGGAAGAGGCCTTCCATCTCTTGCAAGCGCTGGATTGATGTGATTCCTTCCTTGTTTCTTTCTTTCCCAGAGAACTGTCACAGCGAGTATATGGAGGTCTTGCCTTAAAAGGAGGAGGCGACAAAGCAAGCTAAAGAAGAGATGCAGACGACCCTGCTTGTTCTGTAGGTGCAGATCTGGAACGCCCAATTCCTGTGGACAACTCCAGTCTCTTCTGGCCTGTAGCCGGAGATGTTCTCTCCACCAGCGCCAGAGATCACTCCCCATGTTCCTGCCTCCTAGGTAGACCTTATAAGACGCTCCAAGCCCCTTTCCACCCCTCACTCTTCTTTCATTGAATGGGACAGCCTGATCCCATTCATCTTGATATATGAGAGGCACTGTGACTTCACTGTGCAGTTAATTCCTTCCTTCAAACTGAGTATTCAGAGGGGCAGCTTCGTACAAAGGAGACTAGACTTGGCAACAAATTTACAAGCCCTGAGTTCCAATCTTGCCACCATCATTGACTATGAGACTTTGGACCAACCACTTCCCCTCTTTGGGTCTCAGTGCCCGGGGCAGTTACATAATTTGTCAACTTGCGAAGAGGGGGTTCTAGCCTGCCAATCAGGTCATAGCCAACGAAGCTACTGCGTGGGCATGGCCTTCTCCTGAGGATTCCGGGAATTCCTGACTTCATCGCTAGAGGTGGGACACACACTCTCTCTCTGCTTCCTCTTCCTGCTGACAAGCCACATGGAGCTACACTGATGGAGCCAGAGCCCTGGAGCTGGAGGAGCCACATGGAGACCCACGCCAAGTCTGAGATGCTTCCACAGTCACTGGATCCACTCTCAGTGGTTCTCAACCTTCCTAATGCCACGACCCTTTAATACCTGTTCCTCATTGTGGTGACCCCCCCCCCCCCAACCATAAAATTTTTTTGTTGTTGCTATTTCATAACTTTTTTTTGCTACTGTTATAAGTCGGGCGACTCCTGTAAAAGGGTCGTTCGACCCCCAAAGGGGTCGAGACCTACAGGTTGAGAACCATTGCACTGGGTTGTCCACCCACTGACCTGTGATCTTCCTGCATTCAGCATCATTGCATGTGTTGTGTGAGTGTAAAGAAGAATTTATGGACTAGTATCAGACATATGAGCTAATATAGGACTTTTGGACTTGATCTGGAGTGGACTGGGATGTTTTCTCAATATACAATTGCTCTTATAGCTAAAGGTCTTTGTTATACACCTATGAGCCTCCCTGGATTTGTTTCTCTAGTTAACCCAGACTAGCACATTCTAGTTTACTATCAACCAGGAGATTGGCCTGAAGGAGAGACAACTGCCCCAGCTTCTCTGCTGAGTCAGGTGGTGTCTGGTGGCGATGAAAAGTCCAGGAGGGATGATTCGTAAGTCAGGATCGAGCCTCCCATTACAGCCAACGCATTTGTGCTCCAACCCAAACAGACCTCAACCATGGTGGTGGCCCTTTTATTCTCATTACTCGAACTCCCCTCCACACTTCTCCCTTAGCCTGGACTCTTCTCCATTCAGCTCTTCTCCTTTTTTGCATTAATCTTTCTGCCAAGCATTGCCCTAGATGCACTTTCCCCCTGGTTTTGCCTAATGCCACCTCTTCACCAAGCATCTGTGCTACGTACATGTGGTTCTGTACAATAATGTACATGGGGATTTACAAAAACCATTCTCCTACATGGGGCCCCAAAGCAAGACTGGCTCTTCCTCCCTGACGTCTTTCACAGTGTGCAGAAATGTGCGCCACACAGAGCTTGTGCTCACGAGCAACTCGTGGAAGCTATTGACCCGAAGCTGGGGTGGTGGACCTTCCGCAGATGGAAGTATTAGCATATCTGAATCGGCTGACTTCAGACTTAAACTGAAACTCCATTTTAAATTAAGATGTTCATTTCTGCATTTCTGAAGAAAGCAGTTGAACATTAAATAAGGAAGACTAAAGAAGAATAGGTGCATTTGAGTGACGACACCGGCAAAGACTATTGAAAGTAGGGTGAACTGTCAAAAGAAACGTCAAATTTGTCTTGGAAGAAGCACAGCCTTGGAGGCCAGGGGGGTGCGGTGTCACCTCAAGTACTTTGAACAAGTTTCAGGAAAGACCAAGCCCTGGGGAAGGACATCAAGCTTGGCAGAGTCGAGGGGCAGCCCAACAGACGAAGGCTTTCGCAAGATGGGCTGACACCGTGGCTGCAATAATGGCTCAGAGCCACTGTGAGGCTGGTGCAAGAGGGGCGGGCGTGTGGCACTGTTGGTCACAGAGTCACCATCACTCGGACCCAGCGCAATGGCACCTGGCAGCCGCAAAACAACAAAGAGAGCCATTCTGCCTTCTCTCTTTTTCAAAGACTTACTTCTGGAATTACAAAGAAGACACGAATCAGAATGTTGAACCTAGATAAAGAATTGTTCGGCGCTTGTTAACCTTGTAATCAGTGACCTGCCCATGCCCTCCTCATCCCCTTCCCCACGCTCAGCCAGATCGACAATCAAGAGCTGGGCACGGTCTCGTCTCAGGCGGCTGCTCAGTGGGAGAGAGACGAGGCTTTCCACTGCTGTGAACATGCACGTCCTTGGAAACCCACGGCGGCGGCTGCACTGGAATCCAGGGAATCAACCAGAAGCTAGTGATCTGGGTGTTGGGGACATTGAGTTACAAAACCTTCACATCAAAATGTTTGCACAGTGTGTTTTAGAAGTGCTGTCATGGTCAAGTTGTAGTTGGAGATAAAGAATCAGTGTTTGCCATATGGTAAAAAAAATGTTTGGAGACTGATTGTGGTAGTAAATATATAATTCTGCTGGATGTGAGTGAACTATGGAATTATTTGATATATGTATTAATCCCGATTTAAAAAAAAAGAATTACGTCAGACTGTTAGGTAGGTAGAGGCAGAAACCAGGGGCTGTCCCTCTATATGCCAAGGCCTCCTTTCCCCCTTGACAGGAAGTTGGAAGCCAATCAAGGCTGGAGGGCAGGCACAAATTCAGGTCCTTGAACTGGAAAGCCAGTACATCTGGGTGGGCTCCCATCGAGGCCAGGTGGGCTTCATTCAGCCAATGGGGTCAACTAGTATGGTTGACCAGGCCTCCCAGAGGTGGGGGGCTAAAAGCCAGAATGGGGAGCCCACCGCCCTCTTTTCCAGCTGCTGCTGGCTCTGCTGCGGTTTCTCCACCCTCAGTTCGCCACATGTGGGTGGGAAGTGCCCTGAGGGGGCCTGTGTAAAACCTGAAACTTCTTGTATCCTTCATAAAAAAACACATTGGATCACAACCAGGCTTCAGAGTGGATTCTTTCTCGTCTGAAGCCAAGGACTGAGGTATTTCCCACCCGAGGAATCTAACAAGGAATCTAACCTCACAAGTTTTTTTAAAAAAAAAGAATTAGTGGGTTGGCATTCTATGATGCTCACCTTCCCGACACAACCATTGAAGACAAAAGTGGGTGAATAAGCAAATGTGGTGAAGAAAGCTGATGGTGCCCGGCTATCAAAAGATATAGCATCTGGGGTGTTAAAAGCTTGAAGGTAAACAAGTGCCCATCTAGCTCAGAAGCAGCAAAGCCCACATGGAAGAACATATCAGCCTGTGTGATCACGAGGTGCCCAAGGGATCAGTTATCTGGTGTCAAAGAACAAAAAATCATTTATCATGTGTGCTCACCTCCAGAATACAATCACTGAAGACAAATGGGTGCATAAGCAAATGTGGCGAAGAAAGCTGATGGTGCCCGGCTGTCAAAAAGGTATAGCGTCTGGGGTCTTAAAGACTTGGAGGTAAACAAGCGGCCATCTAGCTCAGAGGCAACAGAGCCCACATGGAAGAAGCACACCAG
>NW_022111324.1:1013925-1016436 GCF_000313985.2 Echinops telfairi | reverse complement strand
CAACTTTCTTTCAAAGAGTTCTGCTTTGATTTATAATGTATGCAGAAATTAGATTTTAATATTAAAACAGTTTAAATATTATAAAGAATTAATTAAATGATCCATTTTGACAGATTTGTGTGTGTAACAACCTTAGAATCAAGATCTTTAGAAGTTATTTGAATTACATATTACAGAATGCATTTCATTTAAGGAATAAAAGATTTTAAAGGTAAAACTAGTTTTACCAGTAATCTCGAAGGCTTACTTTTTCAACTGCCAGAGGCAGTTGAAAGATCTGCAAATGACTAGTTCCAGTGGTTGTTTATTCCACCCCACCCCCAATTTTTACTGGACGCTCTTACAGATATTATAATAATCCATAGTTCAATTAGATCAAGTGATTGTTACAATCACTGCCACCATCGTTGTAAAAACATTTTCTTTCTTCTTGCAGTCTTTGGTATCAGCTCCCCCTATCCCCATCTTCCCTCTCCCTATCCTCCAGTAGCCCTGGTTATTATATTAAATATATAGTTTTAATTTAAAAATCATTTTATTGGAGGCTCTTCCAGCTCTTATAACATTCTATACGTCAATTGTATCAAACGCATTTGTACTATGTTGCCATCATCAGTTTCAGAACATTTTCTTTCTGCCTGAGCCCTTGATATCAGCTCCTCTTTTTTTTCCTCCCCCCCACCCTCCTACCCTCATGAATCCTTGACCAATTATATATTATTATTACTTTGTATCTTACACAGTCCATTGTCTCCCTTCATCCACATTTCTGTTATTATATTATTTATAATAATAAAAATATTACTATTCCCTTTTTATTTGGTATCTTACACTATCCAATGTATCTGTTCACCTGCATTCTGCTATTTGTGCTAAAACGCCTGGAGTGGGGTTTTATCCTCATGATTGCTATCTGCTCCCCTTTCCCCACCGTACCCCAGAGCCACAGACTGAGTTTCATACGGCCTGGGACCGGGTTTTGGGGGCGGGGGCAGGGGATGGATTATTTTGGAGACAACAAAACAAAACTCCCAGAACCAGTGTAGGAAGAGCCTGAGTGGCACAGTGGGCCGAGTGTTGGCCTGCTAACCTGAAGGTTTCCCATTCCAGCCCAGCGGCCCCTTGCAGATTCTGCCCGCCCCATGGAGGTTGGCAATCTCAGGAACCCTAGAAAGCAATTTCTACTGATCCTATCAAGTTCTTATGGGTCAGAATCAACTCGATGACTGAGCTATTGAAAAAAAACACGTAAGTGTAGACATTTTAAAGGAATTTTCAAGAGCTACATTTAGATCTGTCTTCGAAGAAGTACAGCCAGAGTGCTCCTAGGAGGCAAGGATGGTTAGAGTTCGTCTTCCATACTTTGGACATGTTAGGAGAGACCAGTCCCTGGAGAAGGACATCATGTTTGGTCAAGAGGAAGGCTCTCACATGACGGACTGACACTGTGGCGTCAGCCCTGGGCTCGAGCCTAGGCACAATTGTGAAGACCACGCAGTGTTTCCATCTGTGGTGCACAGAGTAGCCATGGGCTGGAACCGACTCGTGATGCCCAACAACAACAACAACAACACCTTAGATGAGCTCAATAGAAAAAGACTTAAAACAGTTGTACTTAGTTTTAGCAGTGTCTTGTGCTATATAGATAATTCTACGATTTTAAAGTAATTTATTTAAAAATTTTTATTTATAATTTATTAATTTTTAATTAATCATTTTATTGGGCTCATACAATTCATCACAATCCATACATACATCAATTGTGTAAAGCACACTTACACATTTATTGCCCTCATCATTCTCAAAATTCGCTTTCTGCTTGGGTTCCTGGAGTTAGCTCCTCATTTTCCTTTTTCCCCTCCACGGCCCTCCCCGCTCTCCCCTCCCTTGTGGACCCTTAATAATTTATAAATTATTATTATATCTTATCTTACACTGCCCGGCGTCTCCCTTCACCCAGGCGTTAACTTGGTTAATAAAATGTTATAATTTGACATTCACATGCTTTTGTTTTGTTTTGAGAACAGATCTTTCTGCATCCGGGTCTGCTGGGTTTTTTTCTCCTCCATTTACCGAAGTTACTATGAAAGATCTGCAACAAGAGCAATGCTTAAAGGACCCATTACAGTTAGAATACTGTCCACGCCAATGCGCAGGGCTGGACACTGTAAAGAGCCCGTCATTCCGTTGTGTCCAGGATTCTTCTTGAGCTGCCTAATGTCAACCTGACTCGCCTGTATCTGCTCTTCCCACCCCCGCACCCAGCCCAGGATTTTAAAGATGGCCAGTCGTCATCATCTGAACCTACCGTACTGCGTCTGGAAGCCCATCCACGTGTGTCTGGAATGTGTTGTACTGCGTTTGGAAGCCTGTCCACATGTGTTTGGAAGGGGTTGTACTGTGTTGGAAGCCTATCCACATGTGTTTGGAAGGTGTTGTACTGTGTTGGAAGCCTGTCCACATGTGTTTGGAAGGGGTTGTACTGCGTTTGGAAGCCTGTCCACGTGTGTT
>NW_022111324.1:1010593-1013825 GCF_000313985.2 Echinops telfairi | reverse complement strand
GTTTGGAAGGTGTTGTACTGTGTTGGAAGCCTGTCCACATGTGTTTGGAAGGGGTTGTACTGCGTTTGGAAGCCTGTCCACGTGTGTTTGGAAGGGGTTGTACTGTCTTTGGAAGCCTGTCCATGTGTGTTTGGAAGGGGTTGTGCTGTGTTTGGAAGCCTGTCCACGTGTGTTTGGAAGGTGTTGTACTGTCTTCGGAAGCCACCCTTCCTCTTGTCTGGAAGGCTGTACACTTTCCATCCTTAGGATTTTACTCTTTCTTTACTATGGGGCGCTTCTCAGTCATTTTTCAAAGATGTCCTTCCCTTCCGTTTTTATCTCTGGGATTCTAACTTGAAAAGCATTTGTTGTCTCTTCTATCACTGCCTCTCTATTGGCAGCATCATTCTCTTTGTTGAATGACCCGAGGAAAACTGCAGGCGCCTCAAAATCCGCGATTGTGTTTATCTCATAAACAGAGTAACTTATTTTTGTCATGAAAAATCTACCTTTTACAGAATTACCAGAAACTGCAATATCCCCAAGCAAGCCACAAGAGGTCAGTCAACCACTGAGAAAATAGGTACCACGCCGGGGGAGCTTTTGTTTTGTTTTGATTTGGTTTTGCCGCCTCGCTGAGTAGCTGCGGCTGGGAACCGGGAACCTTAGGCGGGCACTGCCCTCCCCTCACGCGGTGATTAACCTGCAGGGTCACTATCAGGATCAGGCCATGAGCCAGCTTTCTCTGAGTGTGCAACTCGAGAGGCAAAATAGGCCGGCACTGTCTGCCGCCGCTGACATCTTGCAATCCACCCAGCAGGTGCATAGCAGAAACCCTCCTGGAGGTGTGAAGGAGACGCTGGGGTCGCCTCCTTCACCCACTGGTAAGTTGCTGAAGCTCATGAAGCTTTGGCCGGCCTCCTGCCAACAGTGGGGAGACTGGGTCTTAGTGGGCTGGGAGGGCTCAGGCAGACCCTGCTGCACAAGTCAACATGACAAGAAAAGAAAACATCTTTGCTGCTGGGATGAGGGAGGTGGGAAAGGCATCTCTGGGCCCCACGCTTTGTGAATAGTCTGTGTTTAATAAAAGTGCATTTACAGTACTCCTAAGGAAAGTCCTGCCCCTTCTCCCCCAAAGTTTCGACCCTCAAGACTGGGCTTGAGAATCAGGACAATGAGCTCAAGAACAGGGCCAGCCATGGGGTGCGGGATGCCTGGAGACCGGGCAGCACCTCATTCTGTTGAGCACAGGGGTCACTAGGAGGTGGGACGGACTTGATGGCCCCAACAAGCACCCCCACATCCCCCAAGACCCTTCAGGTCTAGAACAGAAGCCATCCCCAGGGCTCACTTTTCAGGCAGACAGGTCTGTAAGGGGAACAGGAACGCTAGAGTGGACGCACACCTTAGCACAAACCAGCATTGAGGCCGGGGAGCAGCTGTGCCCAAGGACAAAGTTGAGCAAGGTCAGGAATGAGAGAGGGGTGGAGGCTGGAGACAGCGGGAGGAGGAGGGGTCAGTGGCGGCGCATTGAGGGCCCTGTAATGAAGGAGAAGAAACAACAGGTGTCTGAATTGTTGGATGTGAGACTGATGGTCTGCCCTTTACCCTTGCGCCCAATTCAGTGAGCATTTCCTGGAAGAGCAGACTGAGAGGTGAGGGAACCGGGGAGGGCCGGGAGCCCTGGGCTGTCAGGTCTGGCTCTGCGCTCTATTGGTTGAGACTTGGCAAGGCGCTTCAGCATCATCTCAGGCTCCGTTTCCTCACCTATCAAATGAGGCTGATGTACCCACCTGGAAAGAGGTGAGGATTGATGAAGTCACGGGTGTTAACCAGAGAGCGATTATCTGCATTTGAAATATGGGTGTAACAATACCTCCTTTGCAGGATCATTGAACCAAATGTGATAAAGTATGCATAATCCCTGGAACAAACAGAAGCTTTAAGTATATGCTAATAAAGCACCAAAGCCTAGAACTGTAAGATACGGATATGAAGAACTGATAGAGATTAGTCTGAGCACAGCTAGCAGAGAGGGGCAGGCGACCATCCTTCTATTGGGTTGGGCATCAGGCCTGCTTCTGCGGGCTACCTGAATGATGGCTCTGCCTGGAGATAAATGCAACAGACTGGCCCATTAATCATTCTCGGCTGTGAAAGTGGCTTCATTCAATCCCCTTTCTGCAGCTGGTGAGCAGGTACTGACTGGCTGAGGGAAGAGGCCGTGAGATAAGGGAGAGGGAGGCATGGGGCGGATTGACCTCAGGCCTCAGCCTGTTCCATTCGATTACAGATCATTTTTATTTTTTTAAGCACAAACCAGTTGCTGTCAGGTTGACTCAGACCCACGGTGAGCCCCTGAGTGTCAGAGGAGAACTGTGCGCTACAATGTTTTCAGTGGAAGAGGATCACCAGGTCTTTCTTCCAAGGTGCTTCTCGGCAGATTAAAATTGCCAAGCTTTTGGTGAACTCTTCGTGCCGCGCAGGGACTGTCTATAGTAAATAAAGCACATCTTTATGGAGCCCCTCTGATGTGCTCGGCGCCGCCTGGCCCAGAGGAGGAGGAGGAGGAGATGAAGGGGACCTGGCCGCTGCCCTGAGACGCTTCAGCAGCTTCCTGCCTCATCACTGGGGAGAGCCAGGTGGGAGACCGGTCGGTTGCTCCCGGAGAGCAGAGGGGGGCTCAGTCCAGCCTGAGGCTGGGTTTGTTGTCCGAAAGGAATCTAGGAGGAGAAGGGAGGGAGAACGTGAAGGAAGAATCGTACAGTGTGGCAACGTCAGAGGAGAGAGAAAGGCCAGGGGCTGGGCAGCAGCCGGCCGCCTTGAGCACCGGTCTGGGAGCAGCTCTGGGCAGGACGTGGGCCCGGGCACTGACAGAGGGGCGGTCGTGGCCGATGAGCTGGCAGGGCCGGCAGGGGCTGGCGTGCACCATGTGCAGAACCCTCTTACAGGGCCTCTTCCCAGGGTATCTTGTTGGGCCGGTCACCCTATATAAAACCAGAAAACAAAACCAGTTGTTGTTTTTCTCCCTCTCACATTGGTTGGAAGTCACTTCCGCAGCACGGCAGCCCCAGGTGCTGCTCCGAACGGTTTTGCAGGCCGTGGCTTTGCAGAGGCCGGTGGCCAGGCTTGCTTTCCGATGTTCAGGTGGGGGCCTGCAGAGAGGTGTGGGCAGGGCCATCGGCCACAGGCCCATCCTTCAGCTTTCTGAGTGAGTATTAATTACTGGGTACACAAACTCTCCAGAAGGTTC
>NW_022111324.1:960118-1010493 GCF_000313985.2 Echinops telfairi | reverse complement strand
CCACACACACAAGTCAAAGCTAGAGAGAACTTGCCAGGTCTGCCAGGGAGACTTTATCTGACACACCAGAGAACAGAAGACCGAGCTCAAGCAGCACGAAGGTGAACAGACACAGAATAGAGAGAGACCAGGGGACTGGCAGCGGGTTAAGGCAAGGTGATCGTACGGGCTTTTCCTGGGTTTCCCATCTCGCTAGAGCAGCAGTTTTCAACCTGTGGGCCGTGACCCTTTGGGGGTCGAATGACCCTTTCACAGGGGTCACCCGATTCATAACAGTAGCAGAATGACAGTGATGAAGTAGCAGCAAAAGTAATGTTATGGTTGGGGGTCGCCACACCATGAGGAACTGTGTGAAAGGTGGAGAAGCACTGTGCTAGAGGGTCGACGTGCTGTGTGCTCCGCAGGCAACAGGAGCTCACCCACATCTGCTGGAGCAGAAACTCCTTCACCTTCATAGGCCTGAGGGTGTCCGTGTCCCTCTGACTCAGACCACACTGCACCGGACCTGATGGTGGCCTGGAGCCATCGGAACGAGCATGCGATAACCACAGCCATTCTACATTGTCCTGAGTTAGGCCACCAAGCAGGTGACAGATTGGCAGCGCTTGAACTTTAGACCAAGCCAACCACCCAAACTCACTGCCCGCAGGCAGCCCCGCCCCTGTGGCTACCCGAGGCTGGAGCTCCTGACAGAAGTAGGATTTTCTTCTTTCTCCCCCAGGGTGGCCAGTGGTTTCAAACTGCTCACCTTGTGGTTAGCAGCCCAACCTGTAAACTAACTATGGCACCAGCGCTCCTTTAAACCATGCCAACAGGGGTTACATAAGAAACACAATCACCCAAAAGGAGAAGGTAGCAGCCCCGGGGTGGGGGGCTTGAGGAAGAAGGCAGCAAGGGACTTGTAGCAGATGGCGCTGCCAACAGCTGACTTGTTGAACAGATTAAAAAAAAGTTGTAGTGTGTTGTTGTTTTGGGGGGTTCTATTCAGAGGGAAAGACACTGGTAGCATTTCTTGCTCTGTGCAAAGGATGGATCCCTCTGGCAACTCCCCCCATGGCAAACCTAGCCTGGTGTGTTTGTGTTGGTCTGTAAACATTTCCTCCTGTTTGCTGCCCCATCTGAGTTGTTAATAACCCAGTGCTCCGTTTCCAGGGGTCAGCTTCCCCAGGCTCCTGTGAGCCGGACAATTTATCATGGCAGCAGCTGGAGATAAGCTGGGCACAAAGAGGATTTGTGTCTCAGGAGGGTGAGCCCCTAGATACCGAGAGTGAAGGAATTTTCTCATTAGTAAGAAGTCAGTTGTGGGGACTGGGAGCTTTCAGCATGGGTCCCCCAGTGCAAGCAGCAGCAGGGAGGACGGGCGCCCTGGAGGGGTAAGACATTCGAAGCTGCTTTTGCCAGACAACTGAAATTGAAGTTGCCCAAGTGGCTTTCTTTGGGAGAGATGAAAAGGCACCAAATGCCATCTGCATTGAGGAAGTGGGCTCTTGGGAGGTGGGGGTACATCTGTGAGTGCTGCTCTTTCTTTGTGGGCACTCAATTACTTTTTCTCACACACAAGGGCAGGGCACCTCTCAAGCCTGGCAGTGGCCCCACAGGGGAGCACTGCTCAGAGAGCTCAGCTCAAGGGTCCCAGGGCACTACATCTTCCAAGAGAAGCCATCGCTGCGTTGCCACCACCTGCCAGGCCGGACTGGGAGCTCATCCTTCCCCAGGGTGGTGGGCCTGAAGTGGAGGGAGCACAGGGGTCCAGGCAGAGATCTAGAACAACACCAGGATTCTATTGATCTTTTTTTTTTTTTAATCACTTTATTGGGGGCTCATACAACTCATCACAATTCATACATCCATCCATTTGGTGTCAAGCACATTTGTTGCCATAATTCTCAAAACATTTGCTTTCTACTTGAGCCCTTGGTATCAGCTCAATTTACCCCCTCCTTCCCTGATCCTCCTCCCTCATGAATCCTTGATAATTTATCAATTATTATTATTTTGTCATATCTTACACTGTCCAACGTCTCCCTTCACCCACTTTTCAGTTGTCCATCCCCCAGAGGGGAGGTTATATGTAGATCCTTGTAATCTGTTCCCTCTTTCTCCTCACTTTCCCTCCACCCTCCCAGTATCACCACTCGCAGCACTGGTCCTGAGGGGATCATCTGTCCTCAATTCCCTGTGTTTCCAGTTCCTATCTGTACCAGTGTACATCCTCTGGTCTAGCCAGCTTTGTAAGGCAGGATTGGGATCATGATAGTGTGTGTGTGGGGGATCTTGTTTTTTAATCAAGGATCATTTATTTAAAATGCGAGGGTCTTCAAAGGGTTCATGTAAAAAACCCATGATCTTTTAATTGCATTTTTCCACGAGCTTTTTCAGGCCCCTCATAATGTTGACATAATTTCACATACCATGCAACTTAACCCCTTGAAGTGTATACCTCAGTGATTTTAAATATTATACCCATAGTTGTGTAACCACTTCGTTTTGGAACTTGCTTATGTTGTAAAGACACCCATACCCATAAATGGTCACTCCTCATTTCTGCCCCTAGTCCCTGAGCCCTCAAACTAAAACTAAAAAAAAAAACCCTTCAAATTCACTGTGCTGGAGTCAATGCCTACACATAGTGACCCTATACAGCAGGGTAGACCTGCCCACTGTGGCTTCTGAGACTGTAACTCTAACTCTTTTTAAAAATCATTTTATTGGGGCCTCATACAGCTCTTATCACAACCATCCGTCCATCCATTGTGGCAAACACATTTGTATGTATGTCGTCTATTGACCTTAAAGAGGTTCTACATCCAACTGTTGAGTCTGTTGACTGAGACATCTCTGTGTTTGGGGCAGCATCTTGAGTGCAGTCCTGGAGTAGCTGATTCAGCACAATCTGGGGTCCCCCACCACCACAAGCAGGGCCTAATTGTGGGTTCCTTTCTACCACTGCAGTAGGCAGACTAAGCCCAATGGTCAGTGGGAATTAACCCTTGTAATGTTTCCATTATAACTTTCATATCCTGCTAAAGTAGCATTATAACTTTCATATTCTGCTAAAGTAGCATTATAACTTTCATATTCTGCTAAAGTAGCCTGTTTGCATAATGCAGGGATGACCACAGTGTCTTCCTCCATTGTCAGCTGGTGAGAGAGAAAACCTAACCATGCTCTCCCTCATGCCCAATCCCTACCAGTTACCACAGCACCCAACACAGCACTTGATATTGTCAGGGACCTTTGAGTTGGTCCGCACCGATAGCAACCCTATGTACAAAGAACAAGCCAGCACTGAGCTCATGGTAAACACAAACCACACCAGTTGCTGTCAAGTTGATTGCGATTCACGGCAAGCTCATGCGTGTCAGACTAGAACTGTGCCCCATAGGGCTTTCAATGGCTGTTTCTCAAGTAGACCACCAGGCTGTTCTTCCTAGGTGCCTCTGGTGGATGCAAACCTCCAGTCTTTGCGTGACACAATGGATGTATGTATGGATAGTGATAAGACTTGTATGAGGCCCCAATAAAATGATTTTTTTTAAAGAAAACAAGACCCTCCAATCTTTTTTTTTTTTTACTGACTTTTTAATTTTATTTTTTTAACATTTTATTAGGGGCTCATACAACTGTTATCCCAATCCATACACACATCAATTGTGTAAAGCGCATTTGTACATCGTTTCTCAAAACATTTTCTCTCCATTTAAACCCCCGACATTAGGTCCTCATTTTTCCCCTCCCTCCCCGCTACCCCCTCCCGCATGAGCCCTTGATAGTTTATAAATGGGTATTTGACCCTCCAATCTTTCGGTGAGTTTGAGCAAGTGCATTGACCATTGGCACCAACTAAGGGCTCCCTCTGCTGGTATAGTGGTTAATGCATTGGGCTGCCCTTGGAAACCACTAGCCACTTTCTATGCCCATAGAGCTCCAGTCTCAGAAACCAACAGGGGCAGTTCTACCCAGTCCTTTAGGATCGCTATGAGTCAGCATCAACTCGATGGCAGGGAGGAAGGTTCCCTAGCTCAAGGTAGAGGTTTGGGTAGACCAGGAGGCTTTAAAAACGTTGTGGGAGAAATTCTATTATCTTTCCATTCTGCTTTTTCCACAAATTTGATGATGGAGCCTCCTCGCCTGGCTAATTCCATCTTTGCATCCTATGGTTCAGCTTAGAGCACAGGATAAGTGCACATCGGTTTTCATATGCAAGACTTCCCTCATTATTTTTCTTCTCCATACTACACTTTTTCAGAATTTAGCTCAGCCCCAAACAAGTACTTTGCAGAATAGCAAGCAAGGAAGGCATATCAGGGCATATTTCACACCTGAGCAACTGCAGTAGCTGACCCGGAAGCCACCCAATGGGAGAGGTTCCCTGAAGAATAGTCACTGGCGCGGGGGCCAAGGGGAAAACGCTATTCTAAGTATTTTCGATGCCTTCTTCCCATATGAGGAATAGGCTGGATTGGCTTCTGTGCAATTCCTGTCTTCCCCGAACACTATGCTGCACCCCCCCGCCGAGGTGAGCCACCGCCAGCCCAGCCGTTCTCTCCCTGCACCTGGTCACAGGATGACGTATGGGGATGGAGTTCAAAGCAGGGAACTCTTAGAGACTGAGCTCATACCCAAGACCCTTGCCCTGCGGAGGCAGGGGACCCCTCCTGGCCAAACCTAGAATCCAGCCCCTGGGTTAAATGAAGAGCGACGGGCACAAAGGACAGGTCTTTCCCACTATGGCGATGCCACGGCTTCCGTGATGACTAAATAGCTTCCGTTTCTTTTCCCCACCTCCTTCCCTCTACGGTCACAATCCTGGGGGATGTTTAGCTATGTGAGGTTCTCTGGATCCCTGGGTGTGATACAGGCCTAGAGGCAGCAATGGGACAAAGCGGGTGCAGGGCAGCTTCCTGGCAGGTCACACCCTCTCCATCAGCGGCCAGGCCAGTCTCAGGAGACGACTCCGAAGAGTAACAGCGAGGAGAGTATCTAAGTCAGCAGTTCTGGGTGTTAACATTTGCCAATGGGGATGCTCCACCGGGGAGCCCCGGTGGTGTAGTGGTTATGCATTGGGCTGCTAAGTGCAAGGCCAGCAGTTTGAAACCACCGACTGCTCCCAAGGAAACTCACAGGGGTAGTTCTACTGTTCTATAGGATCTCTGGGTCGGCATCGACTCAATGGCAGAGTCTGCCTCTGGTTTGATGCCCTTTGAGTACGTGACCAAAGCTGTCCCTCTCAGAATGTACGCATATGCACATGGCTCCACCTCCAATTTCGTAGAGGTGTCTACGTACACAGGATAACAACCACTGGCTTCCAAGATGGTCCCATGGCCACCCGCATCCATCCTGGAGGAAGTCCTACCTGTGTGCACATGCCCGATGAGCCTGGAAGGGCAGCAGGTGAGGGTTGGACGAGGAGGGCCCCTTTGGGAAGAAATAATCCCATGTCCTGAAAGACTGTTTTCATCCAAGGGTCTCTGACTGGGGGGCTGGCAGTAGCTCCTATATCCCTCCCAGCCCTCTCCCTCTCCCAGGCTCACCAGGATCTGGTCAATGCTCACGACAAGCCATGAAAACCAACCACTCCTCGTTCACCAGGAGAAGAAAACGAACACACGAAGCAAACCAAATAACTTTTATTGTGCAGCTTCCTTCTACCAGAGGATTACTAAACATATAAATATAAAATCTCTATGAAATTCTCCAAAACCATTGGTAATCTTCTTCCTCCACCCACCTAGGACCAACTCCTTGTTCTCCAGTAATCAGTGGATTGCATGTCTGTCTTCATACCGTCCACATATATGACACATCCACAGATGCATTCCCCTCTGGGCAGGGAATACACCATCCCCCTGCCAGGGTCTAGAGGCTCACCATGTGGTCTTTCAGGGTAAAGCTCTGTGCTGAATACAGGGGAAGGGAGGCTGGGGGAATAACAGAGACGGGATTCTGTGGCCCCAGCTTCCTTAGGTGGAGACAGATTGGTTCTTCATTCCTCATCACCCAACCCTTGTGGGGACTGGGCTGCTTGAAGGCACTGCTTGGAGAAGCCAGACTACCAGGGCACTGTATGGGTGACTGTCAAACTGCCAACAGGGAGGTCAGGCTGCCGAGGTGGACAGAGACCAGCAGTGGGGCTTTGCAGAGGAGGGTTGGTCTGAGCCCAGACCACAGGCAGGAAGAATTTAAAGTAGTTGCACCTGCTGGGCTCTGGGTGCAACTTAGCCCCTAGCACCAGTCATAGCTACAGCATCCGGGAACAAGTTCCAGCCCAGAGAGCCCCCAAGGTAGCAGCATAGCCCCTGTTGTACAGGAGGGAGCCACGGTGCAGAGGTCAGAGGGGCCAGACCGAGCAGGGCCCCAAAGTTTCGTGTTGGGTATCAGATGCTAATGAGCTCTGCAGTCACCCTGACAGTGGTCCCAGGATACCTGGAAGGACCCCTCTGTGATGCTGTGTCTGAGGGCCAGGGTGGAGGCTGGGTGTGGAGCGGAGAGCAGGGTGCTTTAAGTGGTGCAGACCTGCAACGTCCGAACCTGGCACTGGAGCCTGGCATGCTTCCCATCAAAGTAGTGAGAGAACGTTTGGCATGAGAAGCACGGCTCAGATGGACTTGTTCCCAAGACGGGTATGTACATGCCCAACTGGCAACCTAACAGGAGGGGGGCACAGGATGGGGCATCGTTTTGTTCTGTTGTGCAGGGTGGGCCCACTTGTAAGCAGGTAAGAATAAGATCCCACCTCTATCTATATGTTTAGTGTGAAAACCCCAAACCATTGTGGGAAAAAAACACAGGACCCAAGACACTAGGCCGGAGCACTCCTCTGACCATGAGAGGCATGTAGCGCACCCTGTGATGTTGTTGGAGCCAAGCAGAACTCCCACCCCCAGTGACACCCCGATGGCTTCAGCCGCAGGAGGATGGACCCTGCTGGGGAAGGTGAGGCCAGGTGTGCTGTACGCCCTAGGTGGAGCATCGCTCCGAGGGAAAGGAAGACACAACAGAAAACGGGGTGGGAAGGCAGGTCACACAGCTGCAGCAGCAAGAGCTCCCGTAGGGCAGCCCACACACTAGCGGAACCCCTGCCGCTCCCCACTCCCCGATATGGAGTGAGCCACATTCCATGTGGCCTGGAGGCAGCATAGCACCTCTGGCCCCCCAGCTGAAAGAGGTATGATGAACCGGGAGGTGAGCTCTGGCGTCTTGGGTAAGCAAGTCGAGGATGATTGGGAAAGAGGAGGCAGGATGCCACATGGCCAGTCCTGATCAGGTCCACGCTGCCTGGCTTTCAAGAACGTGATGCTCTTCTCTCTGCAAAGGCCCCCAGGCTGGGGGTCCCCCGTTTACAGGGTCTCTGGGCCACAAGAAAGCAGCAAGACAGCACACCTGCTGGGAGACAGGAACACAAACTGCACTGACCCAGGAGGGCAGCCACCGGTGAGGCAGAGGAGCCTCCCGAGAGCAGGAGCAGACAGGGCATCAGGGTCCAGCAAAGGCTCTTCTGGGGAGGCAAGGGTTTGGGAGTGGTGGCGGTGGGGGGACGACACACAGCAAAGCCCCTTCTACTTAATTAAAAGTGGATGGCCGCCTCACTTCTTTCCACAGGCCAGACACTGCTGACCTCCCTCGGACTCACCTCACGCTGGCATGCCCGGCCCTTGGGATTGTGTCCTTGCAGGCATTTGGCTGATCTTCTCGCACCCTGTCTCCCCTTCTTCATCTACTACTTCTGCTCTGGGCTCTAATAGGACCAGCCTCAAGGCCAAACCAGCTCGGGAGTTCCTGGGTCCTCACTGCAAAGCCAGAGCTCGCCTGCTGCGGGGGGCGGCGGGGCTAGCAGCCTGGGGCTTGGCAGCTGGGCAGGGGGCTGGAGGACAGCTGGCAGTACCTCAGCAGCAGGCTCTGTGCTTGGCTCCCAGGGAGCGCTCGCTGTATCTAACCAGAGGGGAACCCTGGAGAACCTGGTGTTAGACCTCTGTGTCTCAGGTCTGGAAAGCATCTCCTCTGAACTGCCCCAACACACACACCTCCCCTCCACATGGCCCCCTCCCGTGAGAGGCAGATTGAGCCCTGAGGGCCCAGGCTGCAGTTGGAACGGAGGCACTGTACCTGGGCTCAGTCAGGGTCAGCGGTATGGCTTTCAGGCCAGGGACCATCATTGAGCCTAACCTGCCAGCCCATCATTCCTCATTCAGCTGGATTCCTCCCAGGCAGGGAGCCCAGAGCCCCCCACCTGGAGGGCAGGGGAGTAGGCAGCATGGGGGAAGACAGGCCGAGAGAATGCCCACAAGGCCCATCATCTTGGGCTGGAGCTCCTGCCATCCACCTGGAAACCAGGACACACTCTGGTACCCAAGGGCTGAGCCAGCACCCAGAGAAGCCAACAGAAGATGGCGATCAGGGATGGCCCTTGAGCCCGGCTCTGCAGACTGGCTCAGCAACTAGGACCCTGGTCCTGCACCTCCCATGATGGGAGACCCAGCTCTGCCAGGAGGAGCAAGGGCCCATGGGAGTGGAGGAAGGGCGGTGTGCACAGTGGAGAAGGAAGCGGAGGCAGTGAGGGGTGTGGCGTGCAGCAGGAAGGAGAACAGGCTCTACTCGAAGGACAGCAGGTCTGGGTGAGGGCCTTCGTTGTCAAGGCTGGAGGTCCGTGCCCGAGGAGGGGGACTGCAGTCCTCCAGGGGCTCGGCCAGGCTGATGGGGCTCAGGCTGAGTTTGAGACCGTTTCTCTCCATGAGGCCAGGGGAGGAGGCTCTTCTCCGCTCCCGCTCGGCCATCCTCAGCTTGGCTTCGCCCTGGCTATCCTTGTGGATTAGGTCAGGCACCGACAGGGAGACCTCTCCATTGGGCAGGGCCTCGACTTCCTCCGCCATTTCCGAGGTGGCCTGTGGCAGGGGCGCGTCGTCGGTGATGGGCTCTCTGGGAGAAAGTGCAGTGGGTGGGGAGTCCTGGGGCTGTCTGGGCGACAGCTCTGTCCCATACTCCAGATTACTCAGGACAGGCTGCGACGAAATCAGCATGTCCTGGGTCGTCTTCAGGGCCCGAGGGATTCGCTTCTTGGTTATGGGCGGCGGAGGGTCCAATCGTGGGAATGCTTCTTGCAGGGCAGGCCTGTAAGGTTGAGGACAGTAAGATCACATGATTAGGGGTTCATGAGGGAGGGGGGAGCGGGGAGGGAGGGGGAAATGAGGAGCTGATGCCAGGGGCTTAAGTGGAGAGCAAATGTTTTGAGAATGATGAGGGCAACGAATGTACAAATGTGCTTTACACAATTGATGCGTGCATGGATTGTGATAAGAGTTGCATGAGCCCCCAATAAAATGATTTAAAGAAAATCAAGGCAGAGAGGTCAGCTCAGAAGGGTATGGCAACTGCTCTCTGGGATCCCAAGGGGTCACCTTCCTAGGTTTTCCTGGAGGACATACGTCTACCATGGGGGTTGTTGGAAAGAAGCTTTAAGACAACAGAAAACTGCATTTTGAGGAAAAGACCCGGAACGTTGCCCTGAGGAATTTTTTTCTCATCGTGACATGACATCATGCTTATTTCTAAAGGCAGCCAATTCTGTCCTACAAGAATTTCCTTGGGAAACCAGACTCCCTCCACCCTACAGCTCTGATCTTGCCCTTCGGACTCCTTTTTGTTTTCTAAACCCAAAGAATATGCCAAGGCACATGGACAGGAATGTCTCAAGTCCACCAACGCCGCCTCAGGGTGTGGGATACATCGAGGAGCACAGAATTCTCCAGGGAAGCTCCGTCCACCTCGCTGCCATTGAGTCAATGCGAGTTTTCCAGACTAACTGCGGATGGGAGCACAGAGCCCAGTCTTTCTCCCCAGGAGCTGCTGGCAGTTTCCAACGGCGAGTGCCGCCCCACGTGTCACCAGTGCTCCTCCAGGGCTCCTGGCGGGGGAGGGGGAGAGGCTGAAACGCTGCCTTCAGAAGTGTCTGGGCCCAGATGGAAAACGTGTTGGGAGTCAATCGCTTCACAGTTTGCTACTTTCACTAAGTTTCTACGATTTAGCAGCGATACTTTCTGAAGCATACAAAGTGTGTTTATGACAGGGTGCCCGACAGTGCAGATTTTATTTCTTACCCACCACCTTCTTCTCTCCCCATCAAGCAGGGTTTACTGGCTCAAGGGGATATTGTTTCCTGTTCAGGTGTGGTTCCCTGGAGAGAGCTCAGGATCCACACCCCCTCCCAGCGTGGCAAAGAGCGGCCAGTTCAACCTCGCACTCAGACTCTCTCTGACAGGCTCAGGACTAAGAAGCTCACTTCGTCTCTAAGATACCATCTTGTAGTGGCTCTGCACCCTAGGAAGATGTTCCTGATGTTGGGCTAAAGCTGGCCTCCTTTCAGGCTCTGACTGAGCATTCGCCCTGGTCAACTGGACAAGGCTAATAGTGGCTTGGGTTTGAACTAGTTACTAAGGCTGTGTCCTGCTGCAGCTCACAGCCCGTCCGGGAACTCTAATGACCTGCCACGTGGAAGTAATCTACTCTACCTCATAGGGTTGTTTGGGAGGATTTGGTAAAATGAAGCAGCTGCAGTCTGCGGCAGGGCGCCAAGATCATGCTAGACGCTCAGGAGATGCAGCAGTGATCGTGGAGGGTGAAGCCAGCGCGCACAAACAGCAAGCTCTTCCTGCAGCAGTTCTTCACGTGACAATTTCATAGCTCTGCCTCAGGGTGACTCTTCCCTGGAGACCATCAGCAGACATACCTCTGCGGAGCTGCAGGAGCACTGGGGTGGGGGTAGAGGGTGGGTGGGTGGGGTGTACTCACCGCTCATCCTCCAGCCAGGGCCCTGCTGCCATGTCAACTCCACTGGCCAGCTCGGCACCCACGGTCTTGTTGATCTCCATCACCCCTGCACCCCCAAGGCTTGAGGGCTCCTTCCTCCGCAGGAAGTCATTGACTCTGGCCCCCATGGCTTTGCCAAGGTTCTTGAGGTGCTGGCTGCTGCCCACCCAGAGTCCTGGCGTACCAGGTTCCCCAGGCCCCGGTGGGGCAGAGCTGGGGGCCGCAGGCCTGGACAAGTGGGGAAAGGAGCGGCTTGCCTGCAGCTTTGGCGTGAGGGCTGTGTTCAGATTCTCAAACATGCTGTGGTCAACTACACAGAGAGAGGGGGAGATGGAGACACGGGTGAGCAATGGGGCAGAGGGGTTTCGCGAAGCATATCCCTGCTTCCCTTCTCCTTACACCATGCTCAGAACATTCAAATAACCATGGAAGGCTCTGGAAATAGTCCAGAACGAACCAAGACCCTCTCGAACACTTCCAGCCTCCGTTTTCTTGCTGGGACCAGAAATTCTAGTTCTGCCCTGCCCAAGTTAATCCCTGCCCAAGCCTACCCAGAGGAAAGTTAACGTAGCCTCGGAAACCGGCCTCCTTGGCTCAGAGCTCGACTCCTTTCCCACGAGGGCACTGGGCCCTCAGATGCAAAGAAGAAATGAGAATGACGTGATCACCTGTGGCACTCTGACATCACTGTGAGCTGGCGCTGTGCTCTGTGACCAAGACAGATGGAGGGCAAGTAGGGAGCTCCCATTGGAAAGCCACCTGCATGGCACGCACCATGCTCCACGGGAAAGGGGGCCAGCAATTATTCCGTGCCCTTGAGGTGGGTAACTGCACTCAGAGGCTTGGATTCAGGTCACACCAAATGGACAAGGACTTAGTTGGTGCCAACGAAGCAGGAGAATCTGGACCGACAGCTCACTGACTCCCAGTGAGGTGAGCATGGCTAAGCCACCTATTTACAGCTGAGGAACGCAGGACTCACAATAATTACCGTAACTGCTGTGCCCAGTCATACAACTAGGAACTGGTGAGATTGGAACTAGAACTCAGGCCTTCAAAGTTCCTGGCTCTTTCCACTGTCCTGTGCCCTTCCTGGTCCCACGCCCAGCTGTCCAATCAAGCCTGGCAGACACAGTCCTCTCCGAGGCCTCTCTTCGGCTCAGAAATTTAACTCAAGGCATTGATGTGGACCCACTGGGTTATATACATGCGTGGGGCCCCGGTCAGTCTGGTAGGTCCTCAATAAATAACTTGAGCAGCCAACACATTCTGGGGATGGCAAAGTGCAGAAGCTAAGAAGGTAGCTTCCAAGGTATGTGGTTGGGAGAGGCTGGATTCTGTGCTCAGGGCTCTGGGCAAGCTCCCAGCCACCAACTAGCACCTGGGTATCCTTTCCTACCTGCAGAGTCAGCTCGGTCCTCAAGCTGGCCATGGGTTCCCTGGAACCACACCTAAGGCATCTGTCCTTCCTGACTCCCCAGGCGATCTTGGAGAAGAGTTAGCTACACGTGGTTACTCCTCGGCCAGGGACTGTTCTCAGTGCATCTTCCTAACAGGATCTGAGGTTGGAACATTGGTTTTCTTCTGTCAAAACGTTTTGCCTACAGCTGTTCCCCCTGCCCTGCCGACTCTTGGGGCCAGGAGTCCTCTTTCTCTTTCCTGCGGGTTCAGCAAACACGGCTCCTCTGGGCCAGTTCCTGAGATAGCCATATTCCAAGGGCCTGGGGGTGGGGGTGGGGGGCGGGAGTGGGGGTTAGGGGAGCAGCAGTAGGAGGAAGAGGAGTGGCGAGCTACCTCTGTGAATGAACTCCACATCCTTCCCTTTTGTAAGCCTCCAAACCCATGAGCAGGTTCAAGCACCACTGAGGGGGTGACATTCCAGGGCCCTGGTGTGAGAGCATCCTGGGATACAGGGTGCAGGGCTGGCAGTTCAGCTGTGCTGGGCTCACAGGCCGAGACACACCAGAACAGGGCCGCCAACTCGTGAGCATGAACAGCCTATCTTGCCTTGCCCTCCCCCTTGGCATAGTATCCTTCTAGCGTTTCACATTCTTCTCTACTCCTGACACGTTCACGCTAGCAGAGGAGTCCGTGGAATGGAAATAGTTTACTATTTCCTTCCCCATCAGAAGGTACTTTGGTCACTGGATGTTTCCAGGGAGGTATGTTGGGCAAGACAAACACCCCAGCGTTTCCTGGCTTAGCTACGTCTGTGTGGTTTCCTTATTGGTTTAAAGCGAACGTTCAGAGCAGGCCGAGTCCATTTTAAAAGGGGGAGTACCCAGACCGCCTGTCACAGTGATTCCTAGATTGTGTGCCCGTTAGCATTAGTTTTATTAAAACATACTCCCAACAGACAAATAACGCTTGGATTATGCTTGGACCCTTCGGACCTTCAGAACTTAGTCTATAAAATATGAAGGAGCACCCAAAAAATTCACGGAAAAATGGAAGGCAAAGATACTGGATATTCGATGAGCTTTTTGAAGTACCCTTCCGACACCAGATTCGTAACTAACTTAAACAGTCCATTAGATACTCTCTTACACAATTCTCTAAATCTGTCTGATAAATCTCTCTGGCTTGCCACAGTAACACGGTGGGTTCCTTGAGAGGACTGAGTGTCGTAGGTGATTTTGATCAGCTCAAACGGCCACGTAAGCATTTAGCACAGTGGTTTAATGGGATTGACTGGTCTACGGAGGCTCTGAAATATGACTGCAACATCGGCTGACATTTTAGGGGAAACTGTTCCCAAACCACCTTTTCTATTTACAAAAATCATTTTTAAGGCAGGAGAAGCGGGGCTCTTCCTGGGACACTTCCTGGGGTTTCTTTCAACACCCCCCAGCCCCCAACACACACAACCCAGGGATTCATAATGAGTCGATTTCCTGTTTATGCCACCAGTGACCCACAAGTTCTGCGAGTCCCTCCCCACCGCTCCTCAGGACGAGGGGCTTGGTGGTTCTGAAAATAATGGTGATGGAGGCGAGACAGGGGACTGGACCCAGTCTGGTCGACCCTCCCAGCAAGACCCCCAAACATGCACATACCCAAGCAGAGGGGGGCACCTGGGACACAAGTCATCCCCAGGGTGTCTTACCTGACTGAGAAAGGGGCTCGGAAGGCAGGTGGGAAACAAATGAGAGAGAGACACAGTTTATGTAATGACCAACCACTGCGAGAGTGTCACTTCCTGCCTGCGCCACCAGCAGCCACACACCGCAAACCCGGAACTCCAGGGTCCCACGAACTTTCAACAACTAACCCGAAACAGATTTTGTGTTTCTAAAACTCTATACCTAGGCACTGGTTAATGTGGCTTCCCGTATGTTCCCCGATAACGTACACCCTCTTCACATTAAATAGCTGGGCATATCGCTAAGCTCCTAGCTGTCAGGGGAGGAATATGAGGGGAATTCTAAGTCTGCTTGAGCCACTCAGTCTCACCATGGCTATGCCATCGGTGTGGGGCCAGGACGATGCTCATCCACTCACTCTGACTCTTTAAGTAAAAAAAGTGGAAAAGCCAAGTGGCCGAGAGGGGTTGCAACTCACACTGATTCCCAGACCCATGGTCTTTGTGCATATCAGGCCATCCCCAATGACCATGCCAATGCCCTTAACGGTGCCAAAGCAGGTGCTAGCGATTGAATTATGTCCTCCTAAAATATGTCTTGTAAGCCCCAGCCCCTATGCCTGTGGTTACAATCCCATTTGGAAACAGGCTGTCTTTATTGTGCTCATGGCGAAATACACAGTCTATGACTTAAGTCAACCTCTTCTTAGATAAAAAAGAGATTATACCATCAAGCAAGTAGGGGTGCGAGAGGAGAGATGCCAAGCCACATGAAGATCACCCAAGAGCAAAAGCTTAAAAGAGACAAGGAGCTTTCTCTAGACTCAACAGAGAGAGACAGCCAGCACCCTGGGTTTGGACCTCCAGCCCCCCAAGTTGGAGAAAAAAGATTGTGTTTTAAAGCCACTCAGTGGTGAGATTTCTGTTACAGCGCACTACATGACCAGGGTGCCAACAGGGAAATCATGTTCTCCACAGGATTTCGGTCAAACACTGAGGTTTCACAACACACGAGAAGACACCTCTGGGCTCTAGGGTGCAGAAGCAGATGCACACTCACACCCCATAAACCTCACCCCACCACAGAGGGGGCCCACTGGCACTTCAGGAGAAGCGGTCTCTTCCCCATCAAGTGGAGACGGAGACTAACGTCAGGTGATCTAAACTGGGTGCTGCCAGCTCATCTTCCAGGGGTCACAATCGCCGTCTACCCATGTGCCACATCCCAGGCACATGCCAGGTTCTCATAAGATAAAGGTAACTCCGCCTTCTCTCGGGCCCTTATCTCACCAGCTAACCGCCCTCAGTGTACACTGAGCAAACTGTTATTGAGTCAAGCCTCCCACTTTTTAGTAACTTCCCACCAATGCACCACACTGTCCTTTGAAATAATATACGATACCTATCTTCAGGGAACACACAGAAGAATTCAGGCATGAAGGTTCAGGATGTTTGCAACTTACCTTCTGAGAGCTGGGAACAAACAGGCTGTGGACACACATATGCACACACAGAGAAAGGTCTGAGCATGCTTAGGAGGTAAAATATTAATGTTAGGCACATATGAGGGAGCCCTGGTGGTCTAGTGCATTACTTGCTGGACTATGAACTGCAAAGTCAGCAGTTCGAAACCACCAGTGGCTCCATAGAAGAAAGATGAGGCTTTCTACTCCTGTAAAGAGTTACAGTCTTGGAAACCTCTACTCTATCCTACAGGGTCCTTAGTTGTTGGAATTGACTGAGGCAAGGAGTGAGGGAGTGACGAAACTATGGATTCAGGGCACGCACATGGCTGTTCCTTGTATTTACCGTATATACTCGAGTATAAGCAGACCCACATATCAGCTGAGGCACCTTATTTTACCACAAAAACTGCATAACAAATGTGCTGAAAAACTTGGCTTATACAAGGTATATACGGTACTTTATCTTTACGACTTATGTTCAGAATGACTTCCCAAACCAACCCTAAAATGAAAACATAAACAGAAAAGTATTTGGTGGTGGTAGTGTGGTGGTGTGATTACATGGGAGAGAGAGAAGAAAAGTGGTACGACCATTCGGAGAGGAATGAGCTTCCACTACAGTCGGCCGGACAGCCTACTCTCCGGGTGTTTACAATCAGGGCAGGCCCCAGGCGAAGACTGAGTAACAAGCCAGAAACCCTAAGCCACGTTAGTCAAATCTTGTCTTGCAAAAGATTCCATCCACATTTTAAGGAGTGGCCTCACTGGTGAGTGGAATCATATGATCTTGTGATGTCAACTGTGCTCAGAATGTTTATCGTCTGGACAACCCACCCAGCCTCTTGGGGACAGACGCTCACTCTCCGGACCCTGCTGTCGTCAGAAGATGGAAAACTTCTCCCTCCTCAGCATTTCTGGACCTCGCATCTCTTCCTCAGCTATGAGCACCTTTCCCGACATCCTCTCCTCCCGTGCCATGAGTTTACCAGGTAAACTCTGGGGCCACTAGGGCCACAGAGAAGTGGGTTACTTTTGACGTATTGAACCGAGTACTTGACCAGATCATGTGACAGGGCCATGATTTAATGAGAGAGCCAGTGAACACATGGGGAGACAACCACTTCTCAGAAACACAGCCCTTGTAGTAAGTAGCTCCTGCTGTCTATTCCTTTCTGGTAAGACGAGAATGGGGAAAACGTGGGATCCAAGTTTCCGCTCATCCCGAGCTGGCTTCTGCACGAGATCTCAAGGTAGCAGTCGGTCTATGTAAAGAGAATGTGCTGGTTTCCATGGTTGTGATAAACTGGAGATCTAGACGTATCAAGTCAGAATGGGAGGGGTGTGGCCACTGAGGGCCATGGCCTGGCATAAAGCTCCAAGGGGAGTTGCCCTTCGAAGTGTGGTCCGCGGACTGGCAACATCAGCATCACTTGGGAGCTTGTTAGAAATGCAGACTCTCAGGCCCAATCCAGACTCTGGAGCAGTGGTTCTTAACCTTCCCAATGCCGCAACCCTTTAATACAGTTCCTCGTGTTGTGGTGACCCCAACTCTAAAATTCTTTTCATTGCTACTTTATCACGGTAATTTTGCTACTGTTATGAATCGGGTGATCCCTGTGAAAGGGTCATTCGACCCCCAAAGGGGTCACAACCCACAGGTTGAGAACCGCTGCTCTAGCCCCTTGCAGCAGAATCTGCATTTTTAACAAGTTCCCCAGGTGATTCCAATGAACATGGCCATTTGAGATGTCCTGTTCTGTGGAGAAGTTCTCCCAAACACCCAGAGGCCTCCTCCGCACGCAGCACTGATACACATTCCCAACTGAGCACAGTGACCGCTCCGAGATTTGAGACAGGTCTCCTTTTAGCCAAGCGTCAGGTGCCACTTCAGGATCTACCTGAGCAGTTTCTGGCTGTGGAGATGAGATCTTTCTGTTGGAGAATTACCCTTCTCATCCTCAAAGTCTGAAAACCAAACTCACTATGACAAGTTGGTTCCGACTCAGAATGACCCTTTAGGACACAGTAGAACTGCCCATTTGGGTTTCTGAAACTTTATATCTTTACAGGAGCAGATAGCCTCATCTTTCTCCAACGGATCGCCTGGTGGATTTGAATTGCTGATCTTGTAGTTAGCAGCTCAATTCGTAGTTCATTATGCCACCAGGGCTCCCTTATCCTCAAAGGGACTATGTGATAATATATGCTGCCAATGGCGAGAGCACTATCGCTGAACCCTGGGACCCAGATCCCACCCCGTGGTCTATGATATAACGACATCATGCATAGAGAGTGCGCTGTTGGAGGCTCATGTGAGGTTTGGCCAGAGAGAGGTGTGTTCTTTGGACCAGGTTTTACTTCTCCCTCCTAGTCCCATTTGGACTCTCTGGGATGCATATTCCGGTGCAAGAAAGGCCCTGTTCTGCTTTGGCTTTGAGAAGTCTTGAAGCGCTGAGGTTGAGCCTGATCTAGGTGTGCCTTGGTGAGTCCCCAGAAGTGGACTCCCGGCCTTGCTCAGCTCACCAGAGCCTTTCTTCTATAACGCAGACATTGCCAAGACGGTGACACCTGCTGAGGCATCCAGCTCTGTCCAGGCCCTGCCGCCCCAGCGCCAGAGCAGCATTCTCCGGCATGGGCTGCCGAGCACAGTGCTTTCGCCAGGTGAGGCCTTCTCCACTCTGAGCACACACACGTGCCCCACCGGGATGGACAAGGTTGCCCCCTGCAGATTCAGCCTGGGGCTGATGAGGAAAGAAGGGCAGTGAGGCAGACAAACCGGTCCCAGCCAGACCACCCACAGTGATGGAAAGACGCAGTCTGCCCGGCTGGCCTCTGCGCCACCTGTCCAATGTGCTCCCTGCTTACAGGCAGCAGAGGGTGAGGGGTCACCAGGGAGGGAGCAGACTAATGGCCTACCCTTGTGTCAGGGGAGAGCTGTGCTCCACAGGGCTGTCACTGGCTGCTTTTTCAGAAGGAGACAGCCAGGCCTTTCCTCCAAGGTGTCTCTGGGAGAGCCTGAGGCTCCAACCATCTAGCGAGCAGTCAAGCCTGTGAACTGACTGCATCCCCCCAGGGAGTCAAAGGACCCAGCGAAGACCAAGGCTTCTGGATTCAAAGAGGCCTCTCCTCTAGGGATGGAGCTGCCACTTGTGCTGCTAGACAAAGAAAACAGCATCTCTGAGGGCTCTCCCCACCCCAACTTTGACCTGCTCCCTACCATGGAGGGCAGCAGAGGGTGGGTGGGTGGGGTCACTGAGGTGACCAAAGGTCACCCCCTGACTGCTTGCCTTCATTCATCTTTTCTTGAACCACCCAATGGCCTCCAGTCAGGCCTCAAGGCTCCCTTCCTGAGGCTCAGGCTCAGACACAGCCCTTTCCTTTGCAGACTGCACAGTGGGGGACTCCCAGAATGGAGAACAGCTGAGACGGAGCTGCACCATCTACCGGCCCTGGTTCTCCCCTTACAGCTACTTCGTCTGCACGGACAAGGAGAGCCATCTGGAGGCTTACAGCTTCCCAGAGGTGCAGCGGGACGAGGGCAGGGGGGACAGTTGCCTTCCGGAGGACATAGCGGAGAGTGTTTGCTCGTCTTCCTCCTCCCCCGAGAACACCTGCTCCCGAGAGGCCACCAGGAAATCCAGGCACAGCCTGGACTCCATAGACTATATCACATCCCAGGACATCCTCATGGCTTCCAAGTGGCACCCGGCCCAGCAGCACGGCTACAAGTGTGCGGCCTGCTGCCGCATGTACCCCACCCTGCACTCACTCAAGAGCCACATCAAAAGGGGCTTCAAGGAAGGCTTCAGCTGCAAGGTGTACTACAGAAAGCTCAAAACCCTCTGGGGCAAGGAGCAAAAGGCCCGGCCAGGGGACAGGCTCTCCTCGGGCAGCTGCCAAGCCTTCAAGTAGTCTTTCTGGGTGGTGGCAGCCATTTTGTTAGTGGACACCTCAGGCAAATAAGGCACGAAGCCTATTTATGTCTCTAAAGAGATGCCAATAAATCGATGCTAGGCATGGTCTTCTGTCAAGTCTGAGGTCACCCTGCACCATCTACTGCCCCTCTCAGGGCATGCTCCCCGTTCCTATTTTCCCTTGCCAAATGGTTGCCTGGCAATGCCAGGAAGCTCCCTGGCTCACCCTTGAAAGACAACTTCTAAAGACAGTGGCTCCGGCAGTGACGTGCAACCTCAGTATCACCTGGGAATTGTCAGAAATTAAAGTCTCAGGCCTCACCCCAGGCCAACTGAATTAGACATGTTAGAGGGTGCAGTCAGCAGTCTGTATTTTAACCAGTCCTCTAGGCAACGCCATGGACACTCCATTTTAAGAACCACTGCTCTAGGATCCTGGCCACCTGCTGATCGCTGTACACTTAGCCCTGGTTCCACAGCACAGGCCCCACTTCAGGTGGACGCACACTGAAGAGATAAGGGGTGGGCAGTCTCTCCTGTTCATGTGGGAAAGCCTCCCCTTGTATAATTTCTGCCCAGGGTGAAAGCCCTCTCATGAGATCTTCTGAGAGGCAAATAACAGGAAAGACAATCTGCCCTTATGCATTAGAGGCAAATAGAACTGCCCCTTTCCACTGCATACACCATGGCCATTCACACTTACAAAGACATCTCCGGCACAGGCAGAGAAAATGCACTTTTGATCTAGGGAGCCACGTTACAAGGCTGCTTGGAGCCATATCAAAACAGACCAGTTAGGGACAATATACTGCTTCCTATTAATAAGTAATGGGTGCCCATGACTTCACAGCTAGCTTCCCCCAGGCATGGTGGGCACCAGGGCTACAGTGAGGACATGGTTTGCCAACTCTGTGGCTTAAAAGACAGAAGATGAGCTAAATGTTTAGCAGTCTTATTTGGGGGTCTTCTTTCCCTGAGGGGGATAGCACATAGGGACTTGGGGTCAATCTTTTCAGTCTTCGTTCTGAGGTGGTGTTTCCCTGAGTGGAAATGCCCTCTAAGTCCTCCACCTACCCCAAGTCTTCATCAGGTGAATGGGAAGCCCTCCTTGGAGAGGTTCCCTTGAAGGGGGTTCTTGGGACCATGGTGGGAGTGGGGGAGGAGGCCATGCATGGTACCACTACAGTCTGAGAAGAACCAGGAAAGAAGCCAGCTGCTCACCTTGTTGGGCATCCTCGCCCAGCCATGCTCAGACAGGGCACAAGCCCAAGGGCCACAGCCTGATACTGTAGTGCCTCGTGTTTGCTCTCTGAGGGCAGGCTTGTGTCATTACTAGCCCAGCAACCACCTCGGTAGAGAGCTCTGAGGAGAGCTTCTGCTCAGCAGAAAAAGGCACCTGGAAATGACTGTCTTGATCGGCAAGGGGCGCAGCCTACACCTCCATTAACTAAAATGCGAACTGTATCACCCCTGGGTTACCACCAAATCTTCTGCTTGATGCTTTTAAAATGTCATCTCATTGGCTCTTTGTAGTCGCTTTTAGTTGTCTCCATTTTACAGATGAGAAAACTAAGGCTCAGCTCACTCAGCCAGAAGCAGCAGACAAGGCATGTGAACGTGGCTATAGTGTTTCTCCAAATTTCTCTTCTAGCCTGGGCCTGGCACAGTCCCGAGCCTAGCACACTCTGCTTTTAACAAACAGCTAGACATTCTTGCCCAAGGAATCTGGTTTTCCTAATGTAGGCTTTGGGAGACCCTGTGGTTCCTTACTGCCCAAGCCCTGCCTTCTCTGCCAGCACGCCACCTCCTCTTTGGAGCTGTGAGGCAACAGCAGACTCCACCCTGGGTGAGCGTGGGGTAGCTGCCTCTATCCCCAGTGTGGGCATTTTCAGAATGTCCCACTCAGACTCCAACGACATATTACAGACATTTTCCTCTGGGAATTGGTGAACACTTAAGATCTTGGTTATAGTCTTATTTAAAAATACAATATGCTGCAATACTTTTGAAGCACTCAATATTTGTTGCTACTCCCTATATCATTCCCAAGATGTTTGGAGTTTGAATAGAGCTGGGGTCGGAAGAGTCTGCACACATGGGTAGAGACCAAACCCAAACTCACTGTCACTGAGTCCATTCTGACTCATAGCAACCCTACAGGATGGGGTAGGGCTGACCCTGTGGGGTTCTAAGACTGTAACTCTTCAGGGGACAGGAAGCCTCATCTTTCTCTCTTGGAGTGGCTGGTGGGTTCAAACTGCTGACCTTGAGGTTAAAAGCTCAATACATAACTCTTAGACCCAGGGATTCTTAGTAGTAACAACACTAGCATTTTGGAACAGATAATTCTTTGTAGGGGTGGGCGGACTGCCTTGTGCATTATAAGATGTTTAGCAGCATCTTTGGCTTCCACCCACTAGTACCAAGCTGTGACAACCAAAACGATTGGTCTCCAGGCAGTGCTGACTGTCCCCTGGGGAGCAAAACTGTCCCTGGCTAGAACTACTGGTGTAGATGGAAATCCTGCTTTCTGTAGGGCGGGTATAAGAGAGGACTTCAAAAAGTTAATGGGGGGAAAAATTAAATGAAAAGATCGTGAAAGTTTTCCACCAACTTTTGGAAGCCCCCTGCATATAAGTTGCAACTAAGGGTCCCTCCTCCCTCCCCTCCTTCAGGGAACATGTGGATTCATTCTAAGTATACAATCCTTGGAGAACACATGTTACCCAGCTGAGGCCACCTGGCTTGGAAAGTGGAGTGGAGATAGGGGGAGGAAAAGGAGCAGGTGAAATAGTAGAAGAAGAAATAAGAAAGTGACCATGGAAAAGCTTTTAGAAATAAGAAAGGTTTATTTAGCAAAAGCCACTAGACTAGTGACAACATCCAGGGAGTAAGTGCACTTACATTAACAGAATCTTTTCCCAGAGAATTAATCCAACAGAGTTAATGACACAACAGTTTACGGAAGAGAGGGGCCGTGGGGTGGGAGAAAGCATTCAGGCAAAGAGCAAATAAAAGGAGTCCAACCCTCAACAAGGTTGGCTGAGAGACGCGAGGCTGTGGAGAGGCGTTACACAGAGCACTGATATAAGGAGTGTAATTTCCAACCCAATGTACAATCCATCTTGGTCAGAGGAATTGTCGCCGGCTCTGCGTCTGTGAGAGCCTGGTGGTCTGTGGTACCCGGGGCAGGCCACCGGGCTCACAGCCTTTTGTCACCAGCAAGGTGGGCAGGTACCCCTGGTGTCCACTTGTCCTCCACATCGGTCAGAGTAGGAGGAGGAAAGGCCGGAAGGCAGGAGTTGAGTTAGCAAAGCAAGAAGCAGAGGAGGAGGACAGGGTGACATCGCTGTGAAATCAGGTCTAGAATTGTCCCTCTCCTGCCCAGTGGCCTCGGTGGAAGGTTGATGGCTGGTAACCCCCCATGATCTGTCCTTGTCCCACTCTCGGAATGTGCACTGATTTGGGGCACATGGGCCTCACCCCAGCATTGGCGATAAGCAGCCTCTCTGATTCTTCTCTCTTCTACCTTTCTTCTTGCCCTTCCCAGTTTTTAAGACCATTTTAGAAACTAACTTTCCCATGTCATCACCCCCTCTCCAAATTCCCCCCGACCCCGCTCTATCCCAACACACACCTCCTTCATCAGCCTCTGATTTTATCCTCAGCTCCTGCTTGTAGACTGTGAGCCTCGAGAAACCAGTCCTTCCACTTCCCTGGACACTGGACATGCTAATGATCTACAAGGTCTCAGATATCAGGACCCCTGGATTGAGATTGTGTCAACGAGGTCGCTTCCACCTAGCTGGATTCTTTACCTCGGCTGCTTTTGTTTTGCACATCTCACTCTCCTGGTTCTTCCTTTCCTCACGTTGCAGGGCCTACTTCCCATGGTGAATCCGAAAATAAACACAGAGCAGCCCCTCTCACTAATGTCAGGAAAGAACACAGATCCTTCCCTGAGTCAAACACCCTGGAGAATCCCATTGTCTTATCTCAGGTCATGCCTCACAAGTCTGTATACATGTGCATATTTTCTTTCACACATGTACACACACACACACACACACACACACACACACACACACACACCATTCGTAGGTCTCATGACACCAGTATACAAATCTCCAAGGAAGGTTAATGTAAAGCTACCTTTACATAATTTGGACTTTCTGGTCTAGAAGAAATCAAGTTGTGGTACAAGAGCTCTTTCATATTTATAAATTATAAAGCCAAGTGAAGGTTGAAAAGTTCTATTTGGGGGCAACCAAACTTTACTAATTGACCCTCAAAGAATACTGTAGTCTGGGTCTATAGCTTCTTGTCCAAGAAAAAGCCTTATTTCACTGACCATACTATTCTGACAGGTCTCGGCCGTCTTCAGGAATGTTTAAATCTCTGGGACCAGTCCTCACTGCCCCAGCCAGCCTGCTGCACTGAGGCCTGATATCCAGGCCAGATCTAGACCATAAAGGTCAAAAGAATTGCACATGGCACTTGTTGGAGGCGTGCTCTAGGCATATACCCACCGAGACAGGTCAAGGGTGACCCAGCTACGGTCCTTGACCTAAGTGGCAGTGATTCTGAAGATTAATGTCTCAGCTACCAGCCCACGTGCTTTTTATTTTTCCCCAGTAAGAACTGACCACCACTATCCAACGGAGGGGACAGGCTGAGAGGTAAGGCTGGGCTCCAGCTCAGGCTGGGGCTCAATGCTTTCTTAGAGGCAAGAGGGAGTACGGCACTGGCTTCAGCAGGCATGGCCCCTGACGGGTGACACTGGGGAGATGAAGGGACAACTTCCCAACTTTCCATTTAGGAGAACTGGGATTTCAGGCAGGAGGCGGGCAGGGCTTCCCATACTGAAGTGATCTATGGCAGGAAAGACTGTCTCCCCACTCACCCCCCCATCCCCTCCCCACCCCCATCCCAGGGGCTCCCACAGCAAGAGCCTGGACATCCAACTAGGGAAAACTTTTTGGACCCAATTAATCTAATGCCTACCCAGTGTGACACATCTCCATTTCACACTCAGATGGAAAGGAGTATCCTGTCATTCACAGCTCAGAGCAGTCAATAGCAAGAACCCGTGCAAGGGCCTAGAGAAGGGATTCCTCCCCAAACAGGTGAGGGGAGGTTCAGGCAACTCGTAGCATCCTGCTATCCCAAGACAAAGTACCCGAGAGGGTACCGATGGTTTCCCTTCACAGTCACACGGAGGAGAAGGGGAGCACAAGGCGGTAGCAGGCACCACACAACAGAGGATAATGCATGGGTTTGGAAGGTCCTACAGCAGCCTGGGCCTCTCTCGCAGAGTCTCGGCTGGCTCAGGGAATCCTAGTTCTTCTCGGCTTGGCCCTCCAAAGCAAAATCCATACTCATTTCTGAAACGTTATACTCTCTCGGGCCCCTGTATCTTCATCAGTTCGCATGAGTCAGGCATCCCCCTGCACACAGCCGCAGGCTCTCCCTCCTCCTGGTCTCTTCCTCCCCCAAGGCCCTCCCTACACGGCAATCTCATCATCCAAACTATCGCCCAGCTCCTGCCTCTGCAGCACGTTCAGCAGGCGGGGAAGCTCCTCCTGAGACCACGAGTCGCGCTCCTCGCTCTCGTCCGTGTTGGACTCGTACTCCGAGGCGATGCCCGACTCTCGGAACTTGATGAGCTCCAGGCCGCCCAGGAGCGGCTCGCCTGGCACCGGGGGCGGGGTGTCCTCGGGCGGGAGAAAGCGGAAGCACTCCAGCTTCACCAAGCAGTCGCGCCTACCTAAGGGGCTGCCCACTGGGTGGGCAAAGTCAGCCAGGCCCGCGCCCCGTGGTGGTGAGTGCAGGTCCTCTGGTTTGGGGGTCGTGGGGTCGCAGAGTACAGGCAGGGCTCCGGAGCGGAAGGTGATCTCCAACAAGCTGTCCTGCGAGCCCACTGGAGGGAGAGGCAAGAAGGTGGGCAGTGTTAGGCAAGGCGGTTGGTTGCTGGCGGTTCTCTTGCAAGAGTCCTCCCCTCACCAATTTAGGGCACCTCATAGGGCCTTTGCATCTCTTAACACATCCCCCCCTTCCTACAGCTCCTGACAGGGCCAGCCACTCACTGGCCAGACTCTGCTGCAGTGTCCTGTTTCACCCACACATGTGTTGATTATGCACCCAGCTTTTTTTTAGACAGGTTCTTCCATATTGGTCCCCAAATGCCCGAGTGACTAGGTCCCATTTGCTGTGGAGCCACCTAACTCCTGGGAGGTTCCAGGAATTGGACACAGGAGCTGCGATTTGAATCTCCCTTTGTCGGAGTCTGTTTCCTATGTGTAAACTCGGATAGCGTCTCTACCATCGCAGGGATTACACAGCATCGACTGTGTAGAATTCTGCCACCGTTTCTGGCACAGTGCAAGCAACCCATGGGTAAACTCAACCGAAAGGCATGGAGATGTGTCCCCTTCCAGAGCTGCCCAGTCCTGCCTAGAGGCAGTAGCTCAGTGCCTCAGGCAGGCCCCCTCTACCCAGAACAGCAATTACTCTGCTGCCCCTCTACCCAGTCAATGCATAGATGGTTACTTTTTCTTTCTGGGCTACAGACTTGTGAAGATAAATAGTGCCGAGAGAGTGGTACAGATAGGCTGTGTCACCCAAAAGATATATTGACGTTCGAACCCCTGTACCTGTTCAAGGGATCCTGCTTGGAAACAGGGTTCTCTTTTGCTGTTAATGAGGGCATACCGAAGTAGGCTGGGTCCTAAACCTAATCCCTTCGTATGAGTGTCTTATAAAGGGGAATATAGATACAGAAAGGCAGACATATCAGGGAGAAGCCATCATATGAAGTCACAGAACACCAAGAAACACCTAAAGCCGAAGGATACATGCAAGGTTCTTCCCCAAGAGCTGAGGGTGAGGGCCCTGCCAATGTCCTGCATTTGAACTCCCAGTCTACAAAATGGTTCCTGTTCTCCAAAGTGACCCAACTGCAGCATTTTCTACAGACTGCAATGAGACTAAGATAGCAAATCACTAAAAAGGATGATGCCTCAGACAGCGAGGGCATGACACCCAGTAGGGACTCAGTTGGCTGGGGAACAAATCTGAGAAATGCACTTGCTCAGGAGGTAGGATACTCCTGCCCCCACCCATTAGTGGCTGGATGTTGATGTGGCACCAACTCTCTGGAGACAGCCAAGGGCACTGGATTAGAAGGCAGCTAAGACTCCCTGGGGCCCTGACATTCTGCTATTCCATGACCTGTATGGATAAGGCATGCAAAGCTGTCTCTGTTGTCTATAGGAACACAGGGGAAAGCCAGTGGTTCCCATAAAGCACCAGAAACCCCATCAGGAAAATAACATCTGCTTCTCATCGCCTCCAGAGTGGGGCGAGGCTGGGCAGGGCGTCACTTACTGGCATTCTGTCCGGACAGCTTCAACTCCAGCTCCTGCACCTGCTTGACCAGCAGCGAGATGTGCTGGAGCATGTCCTTGTTCTGCAGCAGGAGCTGGTGCACACGAGCCTGGGCCTCTAGCCGCGCCGCAGCCTCCGCAGCCAACTGGTCCTTCAGCAAGTGAACCTGCAGTGAGAAGAGGAAACAGGGCCGGACAAAGAGGGGAGAACTTGGTAAGAGCTGCTGGTGCACATCCAAGACCAGAGACTCCCTCCCTGCTCAGGTCAAGATGAGGAAGCCCTTCCTGGGCAAGGGGGCATCGGGGCCTTTCATTCAGGAGAGAGAGGCACAAAAGAAACTGGGTCACTTGGCCCATGCATCGCTCAGTGTCTCAAGTGAGGCTCGGTCGTGGTGCACCTCCTGTCAGCCTGGGCCTCACATCAAGACCAAGAGGCAGAAAAGAGCCCTTGTCTGATTCCCCCCAATACCCGGTGCTCCATCCTTATCACAAGAACTCCCCCAGCAATTCAAAAACATACTGATACATGAGCAAAGAATAGTGTCACTACAAACCCCCACTCTTTGCTCTCCCTTAACATAACAGGGCACAGGAAGCACTACCTATGACCTTCCTAAATCACCAGGAGGTCAACACAAAGCCATCTTATCATGTTTGCTGCAGCTCAGCTTCTTTTCATGCCTGTTCATTCCCTTTTTACTTTCCACGACACCTAGAACTGCAGCTCACCCCTTGCAGGGGTCACGCATTTGCGGACCGGACCGACTCATGCTAGGATGTCCTCCAACACTCTGGGAGGGCTGAGGTGATTGGCAACCAGAGGCAGTCTACAGAGCCAGCCCTCTGGGGGGAGCAGGACCTTTGTCAGTTCACAGACGACCCCCACCTCCTCCCCTGGGAGACAAACGCATGGCTATAGACTCCATTCTGACTTACAGTGACTCGACAGGACTGAGAACTGCCTCTTTGGGCTGTCAATTCTAACATGAGCAGAAAGTATCTTTCTCCTGTGGAGCAGCTAAGGGGTTCGAACTGCTGACCTGTAGTTAGCAGCCCAACATGCTCCCCACTCCACCCCCAGCTCTCCCTAGCAATGGCAGCCTCACAGGTATGGGGGCCATGGTGTGGGGACAAACTCCGTGGGAGGAAACGTGGGAGAGTTCTATCAGACTCTCTCTTGAGGAAAGGGGTTGCATAGCCAGTAACACTAACATTAGAAAGTGAATCAAGGGTCTCTGGGGAAAGAAGGGCTTATCATGGCAATCAGGGGAAACGGAATGGGGAGGGGGTGGTTCAGAAAGCCTTTGAAGAAAGGAAGGAAACAAATACATGTGGTGACCTTAGGCCACAACAAGCTGTGGTTCATCAGTACAGAGCGGGGAATGGCACGTGGGCTGATAGGGGCACCGCAGGTGAGGCAAGAGGTGGAGGAGAGAGGAAAGAAGAAGGGGCTCAAGAGCTAGCTGATGCTCCTGCCCCAAACACAAGTGCTCTAGACTTCTGAAGAGTGGTTTGTTCCAAAGGAACTCGTATCTTATCAGGGAGTCAGGGACCATGTTCACCCAGGGCTTGACCAGGGCGGACAATGGGCCCTGCTGGCCCGGAGCTTGCACCTCCCAGCGGTGCAAAGAGCATCATCCTCTTTGGCCACTTCCATTCCAGATTTGAGGACTTGACCTTGTAGTTGACTGTGCTTCTGAGTGGAGGCTCTAATGAGATTAGCTGACACTTTCCATTAGCAACTCCCCAAGGCAGGGCCCATCTGCCCCTGAGAGGGGGATGCCTAAGGATAAATCTAAGATCATTCTGTCCTCCACAAAGCACCCTGAAGGGCAGAAATGATATCCTGTCAAGATGTTGGTCCATCTGCTGCCTTATACGAAATGTGAAGAGATCCAGAAAGCACTGAGAACAGGGAGATATGTGCAATAATATTTTAATCTGGAGATCAGATGGTGGCTGGCTATCTTCCCTGGAAACTGAGGCACAGAGCCATTTCACCAGGAGACCTCCAAATTGTATTGCCATGGGAAGCCCTTTCCTGGTCTAACTTGCCCTTCCACCTGCAAGTGCTGCTTCTAATTCCAACTAACGGCCCCAGTGCAAGGAGCACTGGGAAAACTCTGTATTTCCTATGGAACTAAACAGGAATGCCAGGCAGAAATGGGGAAGAAAGGGGTTGAGGGGATGTTGTGGTAGTTATATAATCTCTTGTCAATTTGAGCCTTAAGAGTGGAGGGGTGGAGTCTGGTCTGTCATTCATGTTGTAGCTTGATTTGGAAGTGCTATGGAGATAAAATGGCTTGCTGGAGGCGGGACACATGCTCACTCCCTGTGAGGCATTACTGAGGAAGAACCTAATGGATGTTTTCTCAATAGTCAATTGCGCTTGTATATAAAGCTCTTTCTTAGGCATGAATTTGTTTCTCTAGTCTACCTGGACTAACAGAGATGTACACAGAGAAAGTAGAGGATTCTGTGTACTCCTAACTAATGTGTATTGAGGGCTCCCTGCACACATGAGGTAGGCTCAGGTCTCTGCACCCCCCAACAGAACAGGCCATTGGGGAACATTGGCTTGGAAATGGATACGCATGGGTCTGTTGGTGACTCCCAATATAAGTGCCTCTCTTCTCTCTGGGCCTTAGTCTCTGCATCTGTGGAGTGAGAGGGCCGACTAGAGGCACAGGCAGTCTGGTTCCACACCCAGGAATACACAGTGGTTCATATTAGGGGCCACTTGCTTGGAGTCTCCTAAATATCACTCCTACATCCCCACTGTGAGGTCCGCGAATCAAGGAAGAGTTTCCTCCCACAGGAGCCAAGAAAAAGAGAGAGACAGAGCTGGGAGCGTCTTTGGCAGGTACACACTTTCCCAAAGTGCAACTACTATTTGGCAAAACATATAAGAAGACCCCCCCTAGTTCAAATGTTCCCAGCACAAATGAGCAGGCAGGAAGGGTCTTGAGGAAACCCTCTGGAGCAGCGGTTCTCAATCTGTGGGTCGCGACCCCTTTGGGGCCGAACGACCCTTTCCCAGGGGTCGCCCAATTCACAGTAGCAAAATGACAGTGATGAAGTAGCAATGAAAATAATGTTATGGTTGGGGTCACCACCACATGAGGAGCTGTATGAAAGGGTCACGGCATGAGGAAGGTTGAGAACCGCTGCTCTGGAGGCTGAGGGTCCCTCATATCAGGTTCGTCAAAAATTTCACCTCGGCACACACGCGTTGTGCCATTTCAGGTACGGTAAGACCTGCAGAAGACAGACCTCTGAAAAGCAGAAACCAGTCGAGAAGGAGAACGCCCATATTTCCCACTAGATAAAGAACTACAGAAAAGTGGTAACTGATCTGTCAAAAGCAGAAAACTTTCCAGACCCAGAAACGTCACCTTCTGGCTCTTCCGAGTTTCACTGGCCTCCAGCACCCTGTGAACTTGAACGCAGGTGCTGCCGCTGCCCCAAGCCAACACTAATGAGCCCTCTGCCTCCTCCGCAGCCCTCCACAGCGTAGGCTGCAGGCAGCAGCAGCCTGCACTTAGGAGAGCCCCAACGAGGCCATGTGGAGACAGCAGCCAGAACTGCTTTCTAACTCGGAGGCAATGTAACAGCCTTGGCACTTGGCAGATGTAGGTCCCGTCCGGAAACCATTAAATGAGGCAAGGTACCGTTTCCGGCCTTGGTTGGGGCAGCTAGGGTCAGTGCTCCGCATATTCATGGAACAGAAGCAGAGAACATTTCCTCACAGGCAGATGGGGAGTTTATGTGTGGTTAGCACACTTCTCTTTCAAAGACTTAAACACCTTTTGCAAAGTTAACGCCCCCCCCCCCAGGTACCACCAAAACCCAAAATCTAACCCCTTGCTGGGGTGTCTGTTCAGCTCATGCTGACCCCAGGGGTTGGGTGGAGCCATTCCCTGGGGTTTTCTCATCTATGCTTTAAATGGAAGCACACCGCTAGGCCTTTTTCCCATGGGGCTGCTGGGGGCGGCTCCAATGGCAACCCCGAGGGTCATAATCATATTGACTCTGGACCAGGACCGTTGGCAAAGGTGGTGGTGTGGTTAGGGGCCATTGAGCTGGTTTTCTGCTCATAGCCAGTGACTCCACGTGACAGAGTAGAATGGCCCATTGGGTTTTCAAGGCTGACACCTGTATGCTGGCAGGTTGCCAGGTCTTTTCTCTTACGGAGTCACAAGCCAACACTTAGCCATTGTGCCCCAAGGCTCCTGGGAAGGTAAGCATGAACATCTCCTTTCCAGAGCCATGTCATCTTCGACAGCAACTTTTTCCAGGCACAAACCAAGCCTGTGGGAGGGCTTCAACCTGGAGTGTCAGGGACCAGATGCCCACTCCTGGGTTGCAGCCCCAGTTCTACACGCCAACATCCCACCCTGCACCCGCCAACTCTAGGTCTCTCCCCAAGCTCTCCCACCCACCTCCCCACCCCACCCAACAAAACCACCACCCCAATCGCTCTCCAGCCCACTTGCCTGGACTCCAGCTCCTCCATCAGAAGTGGGGGCAGGGCCAGGCTGAAGTTAGGGAGCGGCGGGCACATGGAAATGGCAGTGGAGAGAACCAGAGCAATTTGCCCCCCACACAGGACACACAAGCAGAGGTGGGCAGTGCTGTCCCAACATGCATACAGCAGGGACTGGGTAGCACACCCTAGGGCGCTGGGCATGGGGAGAAGCCACGAGGACAGGTGCTAACTCTGGGGTCTGGGGAGTAGGGTGCAGGGTTTTCGATTTAGCACAGCTCCTCGCACTAACCACAGCACACACGACTGCGAAGCGTAAATAACCAATTACCTGTTCTCAGCAAGCGGAGACCGCAGCAGGGAGAGGGGAAATCTTTAAATAGCAATCCCGAGCTGCACTAACAGTTCTTGTTCATGAGCTGGCTGGGAATTGGCAAATGACAAACTAATGTGGCCTACTTCACAGCTACAGCTGATCTGGGGATCAACCTTGTCCTTGGCCATGCGGATGCCAGCTACTTCTTCCCATATGCGTTCACGGCTAGGCTGAGCCCTCATTTCCATCCAGTGTCTGCTCCATCTGAAAGCAGGAAGCTAGTGCAGCCAGACAAGCCTCATGCTGGGTGGGGAGAGTGGCAGGGGGAGCGGCTTGGGGAAAAGGGTCCACTATTTACACTGAGGTCTAACCTAGAAATATCGAAGAACTTGTTGGGCACGACATTTGCCCGGATACCTTTAAAGGCATAGCAGACTCCTGGTAGGCCATATCTGAACCAACTTTGGGTAAGGCTGGGAGAGGCCTTGAGGTCTTAACTCCATCAGAACACTTTCAAGGAGACCCATGCCAGGGTTCTAATGACGACAGAAGAACCAGATTAGCCTGGGAGAATAAAGGGGAGTGGGAGACGGGTGTATAATTCAAGTGACCTCAAGAATGCACCTGTCTGCAAGGAAGTCTGTCTTCTGCCTTAGAGCAGCCATGTTCCCACCTGAGGTCCCAGCTGAGGCTATACCTTTACCCAATGGAATTCTGGGACTGCTGGCAGTGTCATGGAGACAGCCAGAAATGAACGATGTAAAGAAAGACAGAGGCTTTGCAGGTTGGTGGCAATAGCCTCTGACAGACAAGTAAAAGTTGGCCTTGAACAAGTAAATGCTGACCTCAAACTGAGCTCAGAAACCAGTCCTCGCTCACACAGACCAACCCAGGGTGCAGGGTTGGATCTATTTTAAATGCTTGAAATATGCTAAGGAAAAGCTATCAATTTATCCCTCTATATCTCTCATATGACTGCTTTCACCCAAGGATCTGGAGACAAAACGTCTTTGAGCAAATGCAACCAAGAGATGGGAGAAAGAGGAGTATGCAGAGAGATGTGTCACTGAAGGCTGACTGGATCCATGAGCATGATGGATGGGAGCGGGCAGCCAGCAGAGAGAGACACCACCACCCCAGCCGCCTTCCTAGGTAGCAAAGAAAGCAAGAGGCAAATACAAGACAGGTGGTCAGAGATTACCTAATGGGATGCTAGCCACTAGGGGAACAGACCCGATCAGAGGACCTCTGAGGTTGTGTCCAACTTAAAAGATTCTAGAAGAGTTTAGAATCCTATGCAAAGTTGTCTCACCAAAGTGGGATTTCATCTCACTATGGCAGCCTTTCAATCATCTGCTCGAACTGAGAGTCAACCTGAGCACATCCAACGATAATCAACTCAAAAGATTCCAAATGAAGAGGAGGTTGCAGGTGTCCCAGCTTGTGGAACCGACTAGAATTGCCAGGCACCAGCATCTCACTTCTGACCCCCAGGTCTTCTGCCTTCAAGGAGAGAGGCCAATAAAATCAGTCAGCACAACACTGACCCAGGGACATTAGTACAGCCTAACTCTGTCCCAGAAACCCACTCTTGGGGTTTCATCCCAACTTAGATCGACCCAGGCTAAGTTACGGGTCTAGCTGCTCTGTGGACCAGTGCTTCCTTGGACTGCCACAACACAACTGTTGTTGCGTACGTTATATAGTGACAAACAGTTTCTCTTTAGTATCTAGCAGTAACCTCCAATTTAAATGCCTCTCCGATAATATTCATCATGAATATGCATCAAGCCCATTCGAAGATAAATAATAATTACTTGGCAATTGATATACTGAAAGAGATAAGTACAATCGTCAAATGTATTTGTAGTCTACGTGAAACTTTTGGAAACGATTCCAGAGTTTCGGATGGACCCCAAGTTGGAGCGCAGGCTTTGTGCCTCCAGGGATGGGCTTTCTCGGGAGTGCTGGGCAGTCATTAGGGACAGCAGATGCATTTCCTGATTTGACAAAGAAAGACTGCTCAATGCCCACCCTGCAATGTAAGAATCCATTAAGGACAATCCCTCCTCTGATTGGCTTTGGGGACACCTGCAAATCCTCCCAGCAACAGCACCCCTCCTTTTGTTGCATGGCTAGAATTTTATAAAAGGCTTGAATAACTCTTATTCTCAGGAAGCCTGGCAGCCAGCTTGGGCCCCAGGCCTAGGTCAGTGGGAGACCATCTTCCAGGGTCTATTCAAGATTCCTGTGGTAGCAGATCAGGCAAGGCTGCGGGCTGCTTGCTCAAGGTACAGGCATGGGAGAGCCAGCCCGGCCTGGTGACTCACTCCACCCGAGAGCCAGGAGGAGAGGGAGCAAAGGTGCAACAGGAGCTCATAACTGCTCCCTGGTGAAGCGTTCTCCCTGCCATTCCAGAACACTCACTCAGATGCAGAACGCTACCGTAGACAGCAACTCTTCCAGAACCTCTGCCTGCACTCCCAAATCCCACTGCCACACCCTCTCTGTCTTCATTCCCCACTTAGGCCCTGCCCTGCCAGACCTGTGCCCTTAAGGTTCAGCCTTTATCTCCATGGTGTGAGTGCATGTCTTCGCTGACTGGGGTAAAAATGAAGCCCAGATGTATAGGTTCCAACAAAGTTATTGACTATCATGCCCTTCACAGAAAGCGAACAGAAAGAACCCCTGCTTACAGCACTGGTGTAAGAAATGGTGTGAGAAATGAACACCATCCCTCCCGGGCCGCCCCATGTCCCACCAAGTTTTTAGTAGCCCAATAAATCTTTGAAGCTCTAATAGTATTTGGCGCTTGAGGACCAAGCCAATTCAAGGTGCAAATCATATACCTAAATTCCTGTAAGTGAACATGTCACTTGAATGAATTCTAAGGCCAGGACTGTACCAAATACTGCCTGGAGTAAGTGGGGCACCGTTGGAGGCTTAGGCGCATTGTTATGGACCAGGAGGTTGGAAGGGGAGGGTAGCACACTTTGCAAGGGAGGTTGGCACAAATACATACTCGAAGCACTTTTAAGGGTGGCAACACAAGTCACACCTGTCCTGACCCCGAAGGCATCCCTCCCTACTCCAAATGCCCAGAAAAGAAGGCAGGGGGGAAAGGTGGAATTGTGTGCCTCTTTCCCTTGCGGCAGAATGGTAAGATCGAGTCATCATCCAACATCCAGCCAAGCCAGCCAAAGCCACTTCAGAGCGAGGGGGGACGGGGATACATGGGAAACCAAAAATGTTTCTTTCTATTTCAACCGCATCCCCCATCTCTCTCCCTCCCGCCTCCCTGGGTCCCTAACAAGCAATGATCAGATAGCATGAGCGGTCCTTATGGCTCCCTAAGTTTTAAACCTGCCCTGAGCCCCTGGCTAGGGAAGGCGCATCAAGCCCATGAGAGTGGAGCCTGTGAAGTAGGGAGGAGGCTGAGGAGAACCTGGGCCACAGCCACTTGGGTTTGCTGCTGCTGCTGCTGGAGGAGCTGCTGCAGGAGTTGCATCTGGTGGTGGGTGGACAGTGGCGTCCCAGAGCCCAAGCCTGGTGGCTTCGAGGAAGAGGAGGGAAGTAGCATCCTGGGCGAGGCTGTCAGCATGGGCTCCTGTGGGTGGGGAGAAACCTAGAGGAGAAGAGACAGCAGGGCATGACACATGGGCGGGCGTCATTTTTAGGGAGCTCACTCAGTCCATGTAGACATAGCCATGAATGTGGGCCAAGTGAAACGGCCCCTTTGTAACCCACAGCTGGGAATGCTGATGTCTTCCATGGAAAGAGGCGTGGGGAATTCAAAGATGGTGTACATGGGTGGAAAATCATTTTGGACACTTCAATAGTTGGGCCAATGTGATAGAAGACAAAAAACTCAACCTCACTGCCTTCGAGCCAATTCCTAGAGGATAGAGTACAACTGCCCCCAGGGGGTTCTAAGACTGCAAATACTGACAGGAGTATATAGCCTCATCTTTCTTCCTCAAAGAGGCTGGTGGTTTTGAACTGTTGACCTTGTGGTTAACAGCCCAACTCGTTACCCATTAAGCCACCAGGTCTCCCATGATGGGAGAAAGACAACTGAAATTGCCCATCTCGGGCCCACCACGAACAAATGATACCGTATTTTTGAATTACTTAAGGGGTAGGAATAGATTTCTATAGAAGTGGCTACCTACAACCCCGCAGGGACAGGGTGCTTCTCATTGGAGGAAGAGGTCACGTGACAGGAGGGAGCTCCACAATCCCCCACTGCCTCCGTTCACAGTGAAGCCCACCGGGGAAGCAAGTTTAGGTATTAAACAAATAATGGTCAGGAGAGAGATCTTCCCTCTTCAGCAGGAAGTGGTCCCTGCTCCCTTTCCTGAGTCTCCTCTACAACTGGGCACTTGTAGGAGGACAGCTTCTGCACCTCATTCCGTCATTATGGAGCTGCAGGGAGGGTGGTTTGCCTCCCGGAGTTCTGCTGCTGATCCTTCCTCGAACAATGGGAGAGGAAGAGACCCACAGTGCTGCCCCTTGGTAGGGAACACACTGCGCACCAAACTCCACTGACCTCCAAACTAGACAGCCTTCTCCCTCGGCAGATGACTGATGGGGAACCTAGGGCACCCACGGGGCCACACTCTTACTGTTCTTCCTTCTAGTTTTCTTCTCTTTTGTGTTCAGGTTGGAATTTGGTCTCAAGCTTTTAGCTGCTTAATTTGAATCATATTAAGGGCCTCAGTCACACCACCTGGCAAAGGAAACCTACAGTGGTCTCCCAGATCCTAATAGCCACTGAACCGGTTCCTGGCCTCCACAGAGCTGAGGGCACACCAACACTACTGCAGGCCGCAGGAGCCAAAGCTCACTTTGCTCCATTACCCAAACCACAGGGGATTACGTCTGCGGATATGCAGGGATTAGCCTGGCACAAAGACTGTGCAGAGGCTACATGCCATTAAGGGCAGAGGGTGCTGGGGATAAGGAGGCGATCAAACGTAACGGTGGGTCCAGGCATGCCAGGACAGAGCTCAGCAGCACCCTTCTTGCTGGAGTTGGCACTCGGAGCTAAATCCCAGGAGGGGTTCAGCCCTTTGGAAAGGAAGGGGTCCATGTTCATGCTCATGCCCTGCCACGTGCTGTGAGGGCCTCACTCAGATGCTGACCCAGCCAAGGCAGGGAGCTTGAGGCTGTAATATCGGCTGTGCCAGCAGGAACACCCATGTGCAGAGCCCCAGCGTGCGCCCCTTCTGGCTACCTTAGCATCTGTGTGGAAGCCTCCTTCATCCCCAACTGCGTCAAGGTCGGTTACCCCTCGGCTGAACTCCAGGATGTCGTTCCCTGGAAGTGGGACCTCTACGGCGTCGATGTCAGTCTCCTCCGCAGTGGCTGTGGAGGCCCTCTCGGCTCCTGTGAGCTGGCGGCCTGCAGGGACAACGGAGAAGGGGAACTGTGAAGTCAACAACAATGTCCTACCTTTCCAAACGTTCACATTTTTAGCCGTTGCTGTCAGTTGCTGGTTGGTGCCATGTGTGCAGAGCAGAAGTGCTCCAATGGGGTTTCCAAGGCTGTGGCTTCTCAGAAGCAGGACGCCAGGCCTGTTTTCTGGGGTGCCTCTGGTTGGGTTCAAACCACTAACCTTCAGGCTCATAGGTGAGCACTTAACTGCTTGCACTACCTAGGCATTGCTTGTCAAGCCCGGAGCTCCATCATATTTTTACCCAGTGTCCCACTCAAGTGTATTAAATTCCCATCCCCATAGGATGGTCCTATTTTAAAAGTGAAGGAAAGGCAAGAGATAATGCATTAGGCTGGGGGAGAGGCAGGAGCCCTGGTGGCTCAATGGTTAAGCACCCATCTAACAAATGGAAATGGCAATGTGAACCCCATCCCGCTGTGCCAGGGGAGAAAGGCCTGGAGATGTGCTGCCTCGGTAAAGATCTCCACTGAGCCAGCGCGCCGGGGCAGCTCTCCTTGGTCGTGGAGGGTGCCGTGAGTCGACATGGACCCAACAGCACCCGAGATCGTCACAGTGGGGGGTGGAGAGACAAGTAAGGTCTGGTCTCATTTCATTTTGAAGATGGGAAAGACGTGCTTTTATTTCGGGGTGAATGACAGGTCCAGGCTCAGGGAGAGGCACGATGGGATGAAACACAGAGGTGGGTGAAAGGTGCATCTTGGACAGGAGGACATTGGCCACTAAGCTGGCCGGCAGGGCCGGCAGAAGGACGCTGACTGGGGAAGGAGCCCCGGTCACGTCTAGGGATAGTGGTGGTGCGTCCAGGTGCCCTCGTGTCTGACTTTGAGTCGGCTCTGACTCATCCAGACCCTACGGACAACAGACTGAAAAACTGCCTGGTCCCTCACCGCCTTACAATGGTTCTTATGTTTGTACCTACTATTGTGGCCACTGTGTCCGCCCATCTCTCTGAAAGTCTGGGGGCAGGACCCCGCTCTGTGAGTGGTGGATGTCCCTGCTGCTGGACTCATGCTAAGGGCTTTTTCTGGGTTGCCTGCATTGACAACAAGACAAGGGATGACGTGCTGCCTTTAAAGGCTTGAAATGGTCACTTCCTGCCTTGGCAAATGCAAGAGTGACAGCTTCAATGGGAAGAGCCTCCATAGGCCCCAGGCCCTGGTCCCAGCGCTTTGCATGCATTCGCTCCCTGAACCTCCTAAGCACCCGGAGATGGGGGTATGGGTATTAAATTCATGTGGCAGACAAATGGAGAAACTGAGGCAGGTAGCAGGTATGGTCGTACTGCCTCCCAATAGGTTTCCGGCTGCCACTGGAACGATCCCCTCCTCCCTCCCTGCCATTCTCCTTATTTTCTCCCCTGCCTTCACACTTCTAAAACCATCGTGTTGGGTCCTTGCTTGCATCCCCATCCCAGCTCTGAATGGGAGCGCCTCACTGCGGGGACGTGGGTATCATGTTCTCGGCATTCCCAGCAGCAGGAATGCACTCAGCACACAGATCCAGGTGCCCTGGAATCTATTCCCACCCCACCCCCCACCCCCTCGTCAGTGACCCCGTGTGTGCCAGAGTGGAACTGTGCTCCGCAGGGGTTCCTTTTACAGTTTGTTTCCACCCCATGGGGTTCCAAGTGGTTGATTTGGGGGAAGTGGATCACCAGGCATTTCTTCCAAGGACCTCCTGGGTGGATTCTAAGACCCTTTACACCACCCAGGGACTCCCAAGCATGCAGCAGGAACTTGACAACAGTCTGCTGACTGGAAGGAGGGAAGTGACACTAATGCATTCGGAGGAAACAAAGGGTCCTTGAGTGGTGGCCTGTGGGGGTGCCGATTAGGGGAGGCTCAAGATGAAGTCACTCTGAGTGAGCAGGATGCCCAGGTCCCGCAGATGGGCCAGGTGCTCAATACGTATTCCTCAACCACTGTTCACTGTCTAGACAGCCACAGCTGTCATGTGAAGAACCCGGATTGTCTGTAGCCTTCGGGGGAGGGATGCCTCCAGGGGCTTGGGGGTCTCCTCCGGGAAGCCCTGCCCAGGACAGTCTGAGAAACAGGGCCAGCAGACAGAATAAGGCAAGCAGAACAGGAGTGGTGGGCCCCACCTGACTCCCAGCCCAGAGAGGGCCAAGGGCAGCGACTGCCAAAAGACACAGAAGACAAATCCCCCCAGGTGGGGACCAGTAGGAAGCGAGCGGCTGGAAAGAAAGGAGGGCACCTGGGGAGGGGAAGAGACATCATTAAATGCACCGCTGAAACCCAAAAGGGAAGAGCTGACAAGGCATCAAAGAAGACAGCAAACCCTCCTTACTTGCCAATTCCTTCAGAGTAAACAACTCTCCTTTGCGCAATAAAGGGCCTGCCATCCCTTCAAGGGGGGGGCGTTGGAAAGATAAACAGGGCACTAATGAAAAGCTGCTGAATGTGGAAGTGAGACTCTTTTTCTTTTTAAATCCTCAGCCAATAGTTCCACTGCGGAGCCTCAAGGTGCCCCCTTTCCAGAGAAAAATCCTGGTGGAGTCAACACATGCTCCTGTGGGGGAGTTTTTACAGAAAAAACAGATTGTTCTTAGCAGTTTACAGAGAATGAGAAAAAGGTAACTTGAACAGGGAAATGGAAGTGACTGTGAGCCTAGTGGGATACTTTTCTTCCAGGAGGCGTGGGTTCAATTCCCAGCCAATGAACCCCAAGCACACACCCCACCTGCCTGTCAAGCGTTAACAAGTTTCCAGACCAAGAAGGAGAAGGAAACAAAGCCCCCCCCCCCCCAAAATCTTCCTTTGAAAATCTGCCACTGTAAACCCCATGCATCGCAATGGTTCAGCCACCCTATTGAGTGTGTGGGGTGGGGTGGGGTAGGAGGGTGGGGGATGGGGAGGTGCCGCTAAGTTGGGGGTGGTGTGACTCCAGAGCTGCTAACAACTACATAAAAGGAGGCATCTTTCCTTAACCCAGATCTAGAGCACTCCAAGTATACTCAGAAACCCTGGGGGTGCTGTAGGTTAAGCACTGGGTTGCTAAGACAAAGTGGGGAGTTCACACCCATCAGGCACTCCACGAGAGAAAGATGAGGCCGTCTGCTCCCACAAAGAAACCCACAGGGGTAGTTCTATGTCCTACAGGGTTGCAAAGAGTTGGAATTGACCAGACGGCGGTGAATTTTTCTGGGTTTGTCACACATTCGTAGGGCTGCCGAGGTCTTCTTACCGATTTTCTTTCTTCCTTTCATACGGGAGGCCAGGGACTGGGGAGTCAGCAATGAAGAAAATGTCTCAGAGCTAAAACTTCTTGCAACACGTAACACACTAAACTGATTTGAGGAGCTCTGGTGGTGTAGCTGGGCTGCTAACCCAAGGTCTAGAGTTCAAAACTACCAGCTGCTCCATGGGAGAAAGACAGGGTCTTCTACTCCTGTAAAGAGTAAGGCGTCCAGCCCAAACCCCAACTCCTCACGGGTGCTGCCTTAATCTGCTGCTTCAGGGCTCCTCCAGCCCATGTGTTCTTTCATGGTTTCCATCATTCCACACACCATGGAGGTGAGAAGCCCACTACTGACCCTACTCTACAGCAATGCCAGGACGGGCACAGAAACCACAGCCAATCCAAGCCTGACCGTCCTTGAAAAAAACAAACAAACAACACACGCAGGATCATTTTTGGGAACAAGATCAGCAAAAAGTTAATGACAAGAAGCACAAAGACCCAGTGAGCCCATTATTTTAATGCTGCCCATCTTTTAGAGTAAAGAGCTTAACAGGATTTAGTATCTATCTGAAACCATGGCTGCTTGTACTGTCATCTGCCTTCCCATTGACCCTCCCTGCTCAGCCTTCCAGTCTCACTGTTACATGCCTCATTCACCCCAGTGGTACCTAGCACCGTCATTCTTCATCAAGGACACAGTCTGAAAAGCTTCGTGCCGTTGAAATAACTATTCAGTCTCAGTTCATTTTGCTGTAAGTGTTCAATAAGTGTTAGTTGACAATCTATTCCACAGTGACATCTATTCCTTGGCCCCCCTCCCTTCGCGTGTTAGTCAGTGTAATCAATAAGTACTGGCTATGCTAGGAACAGTCCCCAGCTGCCCAGAGTTCCCAGTCCACTAGAGAGAGAAGATACGCTCCCCGTGTCTGATGCATAATGGGCTAATGTTTATGCTACAGCCTGAGCCAGAGATTAAGGGAACACGGGTTAAGAGAAGATTGATGTTTCCATTCTTTGGAAGGTGAAGGGAAGAGGGTGGGAGCTGGAAGGAAGGCTTCCCAGAAGACATGAACACAGGGACTGAAGGAAGAGTGGGGTGCCTGTGTGGATGGGAGGCGGGGCCCTGATCCCTGGTAGAGGAAACAGCATTGATAAAGGTTAGAAGGTACCTGATACATTCAGAAGCAGGGAAGAGGTCAGGCTGCAAGGACAGGAGTAGGGGAAGATGAGACAGGAAGGATAGGGAATGGTCCCGATGGAAACCCCATAGACCCTCAATCCTCCAGCCCCAGGAGTGTCTTCCACAGTATCCCAGGACAGTACATCAACCTGCTCTACCCAGGAGACCCCTGCAGGGGGTGAGGGATGACAGGACAGAGCAGTTCCCTCTGTAGAAAGTGAAAAAGGACTTCATTGTCTACCCCAAAGGCCACCTTCAAGGCTGTTCTCTCCAAACCATCCAATCACACAATCCTGATCTCTCCAGACAGACAACTGTTTCTGATTAGATGTTTGGAGAAGAGATGAACCTGCTCGAGTAAGAGTTTCATGATAATAGCAATTTTCTAATATATTGACCTGCAGGCCCCTCTAGGTATCTGACACCTTTCCATTATTCAGGCTTACGTGGCTTTATAGCAGATGACAGACCTCCTTTACTTTTGGGATAGAATTTCTTGGTGTACTGGATACCAGTGTAACTGATGGATCTCTAAGTGTTTGAGAACTAGACTACAGCTCTCCACTATCAAGGCAGGAAGGTGCCATCAAAGAAGATTTATACTGCAAAGGGTCCATCTTCCCCAGTGAGCAGTTTTGACTGCAAATCCCTCAATTCAGAAGCAGGAAGATAAAGCAGCTGACTAAATAAAGGTAGGTCTGGAAATGCCTCAGTATGAGGGAATTGTTGCCTTTGGCTCTACTAAAGCGACGTGGTGGTCCATGTGGTTAAGCACTTGGCTGCTAATGGAAAGGTTGGTGGTTCAAATACACCAAGGGCTCCAAGGGAGAAAGACTTTTATAAAAAGGATGGCAGAGAATAGCCAGTGGGGCAGTCTTCTCTGTCCCATGGGGTTGCTGCGAGTGGAGACTGATTTGAAGGAAGCAAACTAAATTTGCAAACTAAATTAAACTAAACTAAATTAAGCAAATTAAATTACAAAATACTCCTAGCTCTTCTTCCTCAGTGATAGTAAGGTCCTCTGCCCATCTCAAGCCTAGTAGGATGACCACACTGACCAATCCCTTTGTTGGGGCTCCATACTTAATTGCACGATTCCATCCCCACAAGGGAACCATGCACCTCAGCTGCATTGTTATCAAGCCATCCAATCCCCCTGACAGGCCACAAGCACCTCATTTGCACAGTCCGACCCAGTCTGACCATGGACTTACCCAGTCAAGTAGAAGGGCGAGAAAAAGAAGGCCCTCAACACAGCGGGTTGACCCAGTAGCTGCAACAATGGGCTCAAACATAACAATTGTGAGGATGGTGCACGATCAGACAGTGGTTCGTTCTGTTGTACCTAAGGTCACTATGAGTCAGACTGACTTGATGGTACCTAACAATAACCCAGTCATCTGGGGGAGGTTGTAAGAACATGGCAAAAAAGTTCATATAAAAAAGTCACATAGAAGTGATCTATCACATTGCAGTGCTTATTGTATGCCAAGCACTGTGCTCAGCCCTGTAAATGTACCACCTCATATAACTGTCTTCACAATACTAAAAGGTAGCCTGCCTCACCGCAGGCTATTCATTGAGTCAATTCAGATACATAGTGCCCTTATAGGACAGAGTAGAACTACTCCTGGTTTCGGATACTCCTGGTAAATCATTATGGAAGCAGGCAGCGTGTCTTTCTCCCACCGAACAGCTGGTGCATTTGAAGCACTGGTGGGTGGTTTGAAGCGTTGCTAAGCATGTGGTGGTCTAACACTTAAACCACTATGCTCCTTACTATGAAGTAGGCACAGAGAGGTTAAGAGGTTTGCTCCAGATCACACAGCCAGTGATTGCTATTAGAAACTGTTATTGTTACATTAAATTTATAGATTGGTATCTTTGTGATATTAAAACTCCCATTATGGTATGCCTTTCCATTAAAAAAATTTTTCATATAAAACATTTGCATTTTAACTGTGATAATTCATATGTAGCTAAACTTAAAAAACAAGTTCTAATAAGTGAACTTTTTCTTCCACTATGACTTCTAACTGGTTATGGCTGTAATCTATAAAAGCCATATATTTCTTTGTGCAATACTGAAACTAGCTCTTTAACTAAAATTTTTAGTACTTTTTATAGTTTTCAGTTTTTGCTGTTGTGCTTTCCATATAAATAGATAACACGAACAATGTTCAGCTTTACCTGCTCTTTTCTAGTCATTACACTTCTTTTTGCACACTTATTAATAATAGAGATGATAAATGACAGTACTTTTGTTTCATTGTTGAATTTTAATGAAAATGGAAAATATGGGAATACTACCCACACTGAGGGTCTGTAGGAGAAAATGTTAGAAAACACACACACACACACACACACACACACACACACACACAACTATTTAGGTAACTGTAAATTTGTATTTTTATAGGGAGCATACTTCGCATATTTTTATGGGGAGCCCTTTTATATTGAAGCTTTCTTTAGGGGTCAAATTGGGTAGAATAAACAGTGGGACCCTTAGAAAGTGTGCCCTGATATCCCATTTAAATTTTTCCTCAATGGATAGCATAAACATCTCTTATTTGGTTATAAAAACGAGACATGTTCCTTAAATGCAATCTGCAAGCTGGGACAGAACAGAAGTCAAATGCTTTTAATCGGCATTAACTCCAACGCCTAGTAGGAGTTGGTCTCCAAACACCCTGTGCCTCCTTGCCTCTCCATTCCCACCAGCGAGGGCACCTACCTGGGTCCCCGGAGCTGTTGCTGTTCCTCTCGCTCTCCCCGTCTTCCTGGCCATCTGCATTCTGGTGCGTGTGCTGGAGGCTCAGCTTGTGGCAGACCTCAAAGGCTTGCCCCACTGTCCGGACAATTCGCATAGCTTGGCTCTGGGAAGGAGACAAACGAAAAGCAGGAGTGAAGGCCATGCCGACCCCGTGCTAAGGCACAGTAAGAAGGGCCGGGGGAGGAGAGGATGGGCAAGGGGCATGCGGACCAAAACCCATGAAGCCAGCAAAGGAAAGAGATGGCCAGACCTAAGGTTCCCATGTGCACATACTCACAAGGAAGAGTGTGAAGGCATTTTCCCTTCCTGAAATACTCTAGAAAATAGAAACTGTCACCACATTTCCGAAACAATCACACTGAAAGGACAGATAGCAAATATATCAGTTCTTGACTTGGCCCCAATTCCTCCTCCAAGTTTAACAAAAGGAGCGGATATGCTTCAGCAGCCTTTGCCAACCATTATGAAACGCTCAGTTGGCTTGCCAAGCTCAAAGGAACTCAGCCATCATTCTCCTTCCCCTCGCCACTGTTGCAAACTTGGGGTTGTTTAGAGCTCCTGTAGATCAAGGGATATGGTGATATGGGGCTTAAAAACCTGGCCTCAATAGTTGAGCCAACTGAGGCCCAGTGTCCCAGTCTTGTTAAACTCAATCGCTGGTGAGTCTGCTCCAGACTCTTGAACGTCAAGCTCAAGCTTCCTCTGTGGCCGCTTCCTCTCCTGTGCTGTGCTAGCTAACCTCCTATTTCTCTGACAGCCCAGGAGGAGTGGGGGACCCTCCAGTGTAGCTGCTGTCCCCATGATTCTGACTCACGGCGACCCCAGGTGTGGCACGATAGAAGTGTGCTCCGTAGTGTTTTCAAGAGCTGATTTTGGTAAGCAGATCACCAGCTCTTCTTTTCCAAAGGTGCCTCTGGGTGGACGTGACCCTCTAATCCTTTGGTTAGTAGCTGAGGGCCTTAACTGTACCCCCAGGGACTCCTGCTTGACCCTACCTTTCCATAGCTCTTCACTAGGAGAGGAGGAAAGAAGACAAAGTAGTTTTGCTCCTGTGTAGGGTCTAAGGCAAGCCAGGTCAGCTGTATGGAAGAACCTTTCATGCCCTGGTCTCACTGACTATAATTTGATGATCACATACTTTTTATTTTCTTTCGGGTTGAACAATGAATCAAATTGTCAAATAGAGTTGAAGAGCTCAGGTTGAGAAAGTCTGGAATGTTACTTGTTCTATCCTGGTGGGTCCCAAAACTCCTACCACAGAATCTAGTTTACTCAATTGTGCTGTCCTCCTGTAGCTGGGTCTACGATGAACTGCATTGTGGATGGTCAGTGGCCACTATAGAGTCCACCCGTTACATTCAAAATCCCCAAGGCTACAGCGGCAGCCAAGTAGAGCTTCTTATCACACCAGAGAGCTGGTTTTACAATAGTGACCTCATGCAATTACAGACCAAGGTAACAAATGGAGTGCTTTTTTCCCTTTCTAATCTCCAGGGCTTTGTTGATAATAAGCGCATGCTTCATTTATGCTTCATATGATACTGCGATTAGTTCATCTTTCCCCATTACTATCTTTATAACCACATCCCCCGGAGCTTTAGAAAGAACCTCAGACACGGGACTACTGTTCTAATCCATTCTCTGCTAGATATAACTTCCCAAACATCAACCCTCGCCATTTCCTCCATGCCGGTGTCATGTCTATTCCCTGCCTTTATCTTTGGGAGTCCTACTAGCACAGTGGTTACCACAAGGTCAGCAGTTTGAAACCACTAGTGCTCCACCAGAGGAAGACAAGGCTTTCTACTCCCTTAAACTCTTGGAAACTCACAGGGACAGTTCTACCCTGTCCCACAGGGTCACTATGAGTCGGCATCGGCTCGATGGCAGTGAGTTCTTTGAGTGAGAACCTTCTATCTTAAGCAAGAGCATCCTCTGAAAAGGCATCTTGGCCAACCATCACCCACATGTCTATTTCAGGTCTCAGTAGACTTCTACTTCTACTGATTTTCCTCAGCTTGCTGTATTATAGCTTGAGCTTCCCTTAGCCCATTGTGTTAGCTCCAGGATGTCCTTAACTGATTCCTCACAGGGAACACCCTGACAGTTCTAGGTAGTGAGACCCTCAAGGCAAGTACAGTAACTTACTCAGGGGGTCCTACACATCCCCAGGTGGGTTAGAAACTAGAACCTCTGTCCTCTCTCTCCAGCCACACCTTCCTCTTGCTCCCAAAGGGCAGCCTTCAGCCCTTTCTCACACTGCAGGCTTGCAGTATAAGAGACAATTATTCCATCTGTACAGGAAGTGGAAGAATAGCTGGAGCCAGTCCTAAGCAAGAGGCCCCTACCTTTCTCACTTCTGAAACACATACAAAGCTGTAATTTAGGAGGCCCTCAAACTCTAAACTCACTGCTGTCTCGTGGATTCTGACTTCTAGCGATGCTATAGGGCAAGAGAGAACTGCCCCATGGGGCTTCTGAGACTGTAAATCTTTACAGAAGCAGACTGCCTCGTTTTTCTCCCTTGGAGTAGCTGTTGGGTTTGAACCTTGAAGTCAGCAGCCTGAAACTTAACCCATCCTGCCACCAGGGCTCCTTCTTACAAGGCAGATCCCTTTGAAAACAAGTCCTCCTCTAGCCCAGCTTCCCCAGGTCTCCTGTGGTGACAGCTGTTACCCGGGTTAGGATGTGCAGCCCAGAAGCTCCCATGTCAGGGTTTTCAAGCAGAAAATCCCAGGAAGAAGAAGACAATGCTCTGCCCAAAGGCCTTATTCTCCTGGGCCTCTTCAGGCCATGATGTTGCTTATTCCCTTTATAAAAACAAGAGCAGACAGCCTGTGGTTAATTTTTGGCAGCAATCCTCATTACTCTCTTGTTGTGGTTCGGTGCCGTCAAGTTGGTTCCGACCCATAGCGACTCTGCACAGCAGAGCGAGACACTGCCTGCTCCTGCGCCATCCGCACAATTGCTCCTATGCTTGAGCCCGTCACTGCAGCCGCTGTGTCCATCCATCTCCTTGAGGACCGTCCTCTTTTCCACTGCCCCTCGGCTTTACCGGGCATGATGTCCTCCTCCAGGGACTCGTCCCTCTTGACAACATGCCCAAAGTATATAATGTCTTGTCACCCATTCCTCCAGGGACCACTCTAGCTGTACTTCTTCCAAGACATCTCATTACTAGCAAAACCTAAATATACTTTATTCTGCCTACCAAATATAGCCAGTGTCCACTTCATATAACCTCTGTCTTCTCCCTGCTGCCCAGCCTCTCGGGGATTTGCTCTCTTAGTCATTTGTTTCAACAGCAGAAAAGTTAAGTGTTTTGAGTTCTAGAAATAGAATATGTTTGGGTTAAATGATATGTACCGCTCAAGTGTTCCATTTCATTATGTTGTTATCTTATGTTATATATTTACATCATGGATGAATAAATATCTACAAAGACTGACTAATTGTCTTCTTGACCCTCTCATTCCCAGAGTACAGACCCAGGCTCCCACTTTAAAATATAAGCATACATAGAGAATTCACTACTGTGTCTGTTATTATAAAGCCCAGGTTTCTCCTAATGAGGACAGATTACAGAAGCCACTATCTATGAGAGTCACAGACACATTCCTTAACTAGTTTGTAAAATGATACTAAAGATTTAAGTGTTCCCAAACAAGTGTCACCAGATCTATGGGACTGGACAGAAGTGAAGACAAGATTTCTCTTAAAAAAAAAAAAAGAAAGAAAGAAAGAAAAGAAAAAATACCATGAAAGTTTACAGAGCAAATTGGTAGTTTTCCATTCAACCATTTGTACACACTTTGTGTCATGCCACAATGTAACAGCGGCACTCTTCCCACCTCCTTCCTTAGGTAGTGTGCAGTTACATAATCTCCTGTCAACTTGAGCGAAGGGGTAGAGCCTAGCCTGTCAATTACTGTATATACTCGAATATAAGCTGACCCGAGTATAAGCCGAGGTACCTAAATATTACCTGGGAAACCAGAAAAACTGATTGACTCGAGTATAAGCCTAGGGTGGGAAATGCAGAAGCTATTGGTGAGTTTCACTAATCAAAACAAATGAAAATAAAATTACTAAAAATTGAGACATCGGTGGGGTAATGTATTTAAATATTTAAGTGAAAAACAAATAAAATGACAACAAGTCATTTAACATTAGTAAACCAGCACAGTAAGTGGAAAATAGGTTCAACAAAAACAATAAGGTATCAACAATGATGCCTAAGAGTACTATTCCCTGAGCTCAATCAGCAACCAAGCTAAAATATGAAGAGTTAAAATCCTTCAGAACTGGATTCCTCGTCATCACCCGTATCCCAATGTAGGGCGTCAGCTGGCGTGAGGTCAACATAGACGCTGTCCTCACTGAGATCGCCTTCTTCACTGCCATCCGTAGCATGACTAATACCACCTTTCTGGAAGGCACATCGCACCATATCTTCTGGAATGTCTTCCCATGCATCTCGAACCCACTTTGCTAAGAACTCTATGTCACGCTTAATGAGATTTCCTCCTTTTGTTAGTCGGGCTTGACCAGATGACATCCATTCATGCCACATCCTTCGCACACAGTCTTAAAAAGGCTTATTCAAAGATACATCCAGAGGCAGCTCTGCTTAGGGTATGAGGTTTGGGAAGGAAAGGCACCAATACAAGGAATATTCCTGATGGCTGTGGTCTCAAGTACATCAAGTAGATCCCTTTGACAAGAAGATGCACCCACTCGACCCGGTGGCAAGGCGGTGAGCGGCTGGGTCTGCGAGGCGGCGATATGGCGCGGCGGCGAGGCAGTGAGCGGCTGGGTCTGGGTCTGGGTCTGTCAGGTATCACTGACCTGTGTATAAGCCGAACCCCAGTTTTTCAGCACATTTTTTGTGCTGAAAAACTCGGCTTATACACGGGTATATATGGTAGGTCATAGCCAATCATGCAACTTCTCCCGAGAATTCTGGGAACTCCTGTCTTCCTGCCTGGAGGCGGAACACACTCTTTCGGCTTCCTCTTCCTGCTGACAAGCTACATGGAGCTATGCTGATGGCAGCCAGAGCCCTGGAGCTGGAAGAGCCATATGGAGACCCATGCCAGCCCTGAGATGCTTCCACCACCATTGGATCCACAAGACTTTCCATCCACTGGCCTGTGATCTTCCTGCATTTGGCATTATTGCATGTGTTATGTGAGTCCGAAGAGGAATTTATAGACTAGTATCAGATATATGGGCTAATATTGGACTTATGGACTTGATCTGGACTGGGCTGGGGTGTTTTCTTAATATACAATTACTCTTTGATATAAAGCTCTCTCTTACACATATATGAGTGTCAATGAATTTGTTTCTCTAGTCTACCTGGACCAACGCAGGCAGGATTTTGAAACTTCTCTTTGGAAGAAAGCACTTGGGCTTATATAAGAGAACAGAGGTGGTGGGAAAGAGCTTTGCAGAAGCTCTTCATTTCTCATGCATTGTAAGATGACATGACACACACACCAAGTATTTGAAGAACCTAGACTCTGGCTTGAATCCCCATTCTGACACCTTTGTCAGGGACGAAAGTACCGAACATGCCCATCAAGCTCAGCCAACTACTTCCCAGCCCAAAATAATCTTATGGAAATGGCTTGGTTTTAATGCTTAATATCTACATTCACCAAAAGCAGGCTGCTCAGTCTCCATTTACTTACTACACTCCCATTAATACTGATGTTTTCTAGTGTATTTCAAGGCACTTACTCGGTGGCAATGAGTTTGGTTTTGATAGATTACTGTAACTTCAACAGAGAAAGCAAATCAACAATGTCTCTACAGCTTCTCCTGTAGAGACACGTATCCAGAAAACAGACATGACTGCATTTCCCACTGTACTTGGTATATAGCCAATGCTCAAGATATGCTACACTCTCAATATGGAATTCACTGTACCCAAAGGTAGTGAGGACAGGAAATTTAAAAATATATAGTGAAGGGAGAATTGGAGTTAATCAGTAAAAAAAAACAGAGAGATGGAAAAGAATAATCATAATCTCTTGGTATGCATGCACAATACATCAACAGGACAAGCACCACCAGCACCCTCCTCCACAGGAGCAGAGGAAAACCCTAGGTCCACATGAGTCTTTGGCCCAGCTTAGCATGATGGCTTCTGCGTGTGAGAAAATTGTGAAATAAGAACTCTCGATGTGCACAATCCACACTGACCAATTTTGTTTGAATTTATCCTCTCCATTCCTCTTTTTTTTAAAAAAAAAATCATTTTATTGGGGCTCTTACAGCTCTTTTTTTTTTTTTTTTTT
>NW_022111324.1:910444-958889 GCF_000313985.2 Echinops telfairi | reverse complement strand
TATTCTGGATTCCCTATGTTTCCAGCTCTTATCTATATCAGTGTACATGCTCTGGTCTAGCCGGATTAGTAAGGTAGAATTGGGGTCATGATAGTGGGGGGCGGAGGGAGGGAAGGAAGCCTTAAAGAACTAGCAGAAATTTGTATGTTTCATTGGTGCTATACTGCACCCTGACTGGCTCATCTCTTCCTTGTGACCCTTTGTAAGGGGATGTCCAATTGTCTACAGATGGGCTTTGGGTCTCCACTCTACCCTCCCCTCATTCACATCAATATGATTTTTTGTTCTGGGTCTTTGATCCCAGATACCTGATCCCATTGACACCTCATGATTATACAGGCTGGTGTGCTTCCTCCATGTGGGCTTTGTTGCTTCTCAGCTAGATGGCCACTTGTTTATCTTCAAGACTTTAAGACCCCAGGTGCTATATCTTTTGATAACCGGACACCATCAGTTTTATTCACATTTGCTTATGCACCCATTTTGTCTTCAGCAATGGTGTCAGGAAGGTGAGCATCACAGAATGCCGAGTTATTAGAATAAAGTGTTCTTGTGTTGATGGAGTATTTGAATAGAGGCCCAATGTCCGACTGCTAGCTTAATAAATATATGTGCATAGATCTATTCCATTCCTCTTCTTTAATGTAAAAACCACATTTCCATTTACAGTAAAAAGAACGTAGCAGCAATTTTTATGACAGGCTCTCTGCCCTTGAATACATAATCACACTACCCTGATATTTGCTTTACACGTGACTACACACACTCCAAAGCGCTGCACTTGCGATTCACCACTGTAGGAGCGAGAAGGGGCTGGCTTTCTCCTGATCCTACTCAAATGACCAGGGTGAGTTCAGATGTCCCTGACCATGCAGGCTCTCCCTCCTTCTTCAGTGAAGGTCTGTTTTAGATGTAAGGGCCTAGTTAGACCAAAAAAATCAGTCAAAGCTGAGTTAATTTTAACTCACGAGTTAAAGAGATCTGTCGTTTTTAAGGCAGTGACTTAAAAAAAAAAGTAACAATTTTATTGACATAAAATTCATAGACCATACAATTCAATGGTTTAAAATTCTAATAAAAAGAGTTGTTGATACATCATCACAATTTTAGAACATTTTCTTCATGTTTACTCATTATCATTAGCTTCCCACTTCCCCCTAATATATTCTGCCATAACCATTAGAAACTATGAATCCAGTTACTCTCTCTATGGATCTCCATATCCTAGATTTCACTTACAGAAAACACAACCCCAGCCCAACAATAACAAAATAAAACATGGAAAACCCTCAATCCTAAAAGACAGCAGAAAAAAATAAAAACTAGCACAAATTTAAAATGGGTCAAAAGGGAAAACAAAAGGTAAAGGTGTGAGTTAGTTTATTGTGCCAACCTGGCCAATACACACATGTGGGATTAATTGAAGGGCAGAGGGATAAATTTCTTGGTGAGCCTCGCCTTTCTAGTTCTCGGGTCTCTTGCTTTGTGATGGTTGCACCAGGGTGCAGCTGTCTTAGCCAGTTCCCTGCTTCAGCTGACAAGGCTGACTTCCTGCAAGACATCCCCAAGGAGAAGCCAACAGGACCTACCCCGATGCAGCCCTGGGTGCTGGAGCAGCCGTGTGGAGACCCCTGCCAGTGCAGAGACGCTTACGCATTCACTGACCCGGCTTTCCTCCTGTAGTCATCATTTTTGCCTCTGTTTTGTGAGATGGAGGAGGACTTTGTGGATTGGTGCTGGACATATGGGTTAATGTTGGACTTGTGGGCTTGGGCAGCACTGGGTTGGGATATTTTCTTGATGCGCACTTAACCTTTACACAAAACTCTCTCATACATGAGTTGATGTGGATTTGTTTCTCCAAAGTACCCAGACTAACACAAGGTGTTAAATTTTAACCTAATTAGACCTGCAGTCATCTACGTTCTAATGCTCTCTGTCTGATAGCAAGGCTAGTCCCATCCCTGGTCAATGGCCAGAGGGGACTCACTGGAGGTTGAATCCACAGGGGATCCTGCAAGTGGGTTTGGCTCTTTCACTGTCATTCATAAGGCTGTGACCTCTCAGGAGCAGAAAGTGCGGCTTTTCTTCCAAGGGACGTCTGAGTGGATTTGAACCGACAGCTTTTCAAGGAGTAGTTAGTGCTTAACTGCCTGCACTACCTAGGGACTCTTTGTTAAGGGAACCATTACTTGAAAGGTGGTCAACCTGTATCTGGCAGGGACTGTCCCTCCCACTGCTAGTGCCATCTGCTCGGTGCACAGTCATGCCAGCTCCTGCTGGCTGGAAACACCCCCTTCTGGCCTTCTCGGCAAGGAAACTGGTTCAGCCTGCCACTCCAGGAATGTGAAAACCACATGCTGTGGCCTAGCAGTTAATGACACATGTCTGAGCCCATAAGGGTGTTCTCTGACCAAGAGAAGCTTTTAAAAGAACCCCTAGCAGAGCTTTCTGTGAATACCTGCTCTGTAGGCCCCCTAGGTTCCAGTGAAGCAGCTACTCACATCACACAACCACAAACAGGCCTTTGAACATTTAAGCAGAGTTCTAAAGACATGAAGGCAGCCGGCTACAAAGCAGAATGGACTAGGGGAACTCTGGGATCCAGCCCCTCTCTGGAATTTACTAAATGTTTTCTTTTTCAAGCATCAATATACTGCATTATTTCTCAAAAACTCTGGAAGTGTTTGTGCACATGGATCCAATCTTCCTGTCCAGAAGTCATTTTCTATTATCAGCCCCAAACCATGCAAGTGGGCGCTCAGAGTTGTCAGGATTAGGCTGGATACAGTAGCTTTGAAGTTTTCAAAGCTGGGGAGGTATGTCTAACCCTGGAGTGGTACTCAGTTACAGGTGGGGAACACTGAAGCTCATGGGAGTGCCAACTATGGGCAATTTTGTAAATATAAGGCTTGAAAGGAAGCTGTGTTAGAACTTTACACCACTTACCCTGCTAACACACAGACATGTTCCCTCGAACCATCTACCTAGCCCTGCTGACAGAGCCCCCACCTCCACCCCCCAGAGGAGCCTTTGACCCAGCACACAAGTCAAGAAGCAATGAACAGCTAAGTCTCTGTAGTGTGCCACATTAGGGGTATCCACTGCACCCTTAGCAGGTGCCAATTTCTGAGGAGTTACAGCCACAACCGTGACAAAGACACCACGTTTTCAGTGAGGATGAGCAGGCAGAGCCTTCTCCAAAGCAGGCACAGCTGCGAGCTTCGCTTTAGGGAGATGGACATCAAAAGGCTGCTTGCTGTACTTTGATGATTATTTATTTTCTGTTCTCATTCTGAGTGACCTTGCTTTGGCGCCTATGGTTTGGGGGAAGCTTTAAAATGCTGTACATGTAAGGACTGCTTATTAGCCCTATTCTGCAGCTGGTTTTAGAAATCACCTGGGGCACTGTTTTGAGTTTCATTGTCCTGGAAAATGCCCTCTCCAAATCACAGCTTATGGAGAGATTTACAGGCGTCAGTCTGAGCGAGGAAAGTGAAGAACACAAGCACAAAAGGCCAGGTGTATACGAAGATGGGGAGGAGGATGAGGAGGACCACAAGAGGAGAAGGAAGGGAAGAGTAAGCACACTTCTTCTAAGCGAGGCTCTCCCTTACCCTGACAGCTCCTAGACTGGGTGTCCTCTACCGTATCCAGCCAGCTACCCAGCCAGCCATCTTCTGGGCACTTAGGACTTTGTCTACCAAGGGTTTCTGAATTCCAGGGAACTGAAGTGCAAGAACTTGGTTCCAGATTTGTGGTTCTTTTCACCTATCACAGCTATAGAATGCTCTGCCTTTACCTTGAGCTCAGCTAAAATTAGAACTGAAGGTCATGTTAGTTTAATGTGTTTTTATTTTGAACCTTAGCAGAGGATTGCATTTATATTTATCAAATGATGGCAGGCTATAGAATTTGCAATGTTGGAACAGGAAAATAAATATTTACTTTTCGGCTTTCTTGCACCGAAAGGTCTAAGCTACTGGATTTCTGAAAGGGAACTTGGGCCAGGATTTTGTCTAGCAGAATATTTCATGGCCTTGACCATGAAATTTGGTTGAAGCAATGCCTCTGACTCCAGAATTCTGTTTAATTAAGAAAGAGCAAAGTGGTTATGACCTTCAACATTAACAGGAAAGTGTGCACCTTAAAAAACAACCTTTAACAGACTTGGTTTATATATATATATATTTCCCCTTTTACTCTGCTGGTCCAAGAGGTGTAGTAGCATACAGACCAGGTGACTTATAACCTCAGTGCTGAAAGTAATCAGCGGGTGACCTTGGGTAAACTAATTTCCCTTTCTAAGTACCGTTTTCCTCATCTGACAAGAGAATAGTTTGGACTAGAAGTCTGAGATCTCTGATTTCTTCTGTGTGATGACCTCCCAACCCAAGTCTGCAACATTATAGGTAAAAACAAAGAAACAAACAAAACCTGGTCATTTTCCTAACTTACGGATCTGCCTCGCCTTCATCTCTTAAACCTAACCTGATAAGTCATTCTTCCTTGAGCACCTGTCTTCAGCATATAAAATCCATTGCAAAATCTACAGGGCAGGGAAGCGGTTCCACTGTGGCCCCCACGCTGATGTTGACAGCTTTACAGGAGGAAATGACTTCCCCTAACCCAAATCAATTGAGTGGGAAGAGCAGGCAAAAAAAACAAAACAAAATAAACTGATTTCAAGGAGCTGCCTGGGAAGATAATGGAGAGGTTCTTGCAGCTCTAGTTAATCACCCACACCACCCGCATTGCTGTGCTAATGAGTACAGAGCGACAGTCACTCTTAATCAGAGGATACAAGCCCATCCTCCTTCAGGCTGGGAGAGAGTGACATGGACTCCACAGGAGAGGTCAAGACACTACCACGTAAAATGTCACCAAGGAGGCCTTACAAATGAATGTGAGTATTATGTCACCTGAGGAGGGGAACCAGGAGAGCCCATGTCATTAGAAAACTGCATGCTCCAGGTACAGGAAGGGAGGGTCCACGTCCACCCTCCCTCTCTAGAGCTATTCTGAATAAGCACAGCAACCCCTATGCCACAATCAAACACTTTCCAGCCACAGCACAAAATATGTCCCCTAAAGGGGACAGCCAGCATTCTTGGGATGCCCTCATCTTATTTGGCGGTTGGAGAAACAGAAGTCCCGAAAGGCTCCTGTGTCTTTTAACTATCCTGTAACAGAGTTCAGCCACAAACGCCCTCAACTGGAAGCAGGAGGTTGACTCTCTTCTCAGTGGCATTACTGGTTCCTGGGTTACTTTTCTGGGTCCTTTCTTTCTCCAGCTATAAAATGGAGTTGATATTGACCACACAAGAATATTATGAAGAATAAAAGAAAAATCTATGCTAAATTGATCTGGATCATCAGCGTTAAGGAGCTCTTCATTGCCAGATGACGATTACTGTAGAACCTAGTTACAAAACAGGGAGAACAAGAATGCTCCTTAGTTATGTCATTTCTTGATGACCCAAGAAAGAGGGCACACTGGAGTGCTTAAGAAGGTGCGCGTCAGAGTCAGGCTTTCTGGGTGCAGTTCTGACTCCATCACGAGAACTTGGGCAAGTAAGCGACCCTCTGCCTCGGCTTCCTCATTTATAAAACGAACAGCACAACAGTACTTTCCTCAGAGAGCTACTGTGGAAATGAAGTAAGAGAATACATATGAAGAAACTTAGCATGTCTCAGCTATACAATAAGCAATAAAAATGATTAGATATTATTATGTGACTCAAAATCAAGCTAAAACTGAGCTAATCTAGAGTAGTAGGTGAGTAGCAGGTACCATCTTCCTCCAGTATTTTACTACGGATCTTATAGTTAAGCCCAAATTTTTAAAAAAGCTCTAGATTAAAGTCTACAAGGTGAAAACTACATATGAGTGGGTGACTAAAGGAAGACTCATAGGTCATAGGTATAGAGGAATAATTGGTTGGAAACAGGTATTAAGAGGTCGTCTCCCAGAGAAGTTGAGGTACTTGATTCATATTATCAGCTAGCAGAAGAGTCAGCCCCATTAACCTGTGATAAAAGGTAGGGGCGGGGCAGGGTGGAAATATGGATGACACCAATATTAGAGGCCTGCCATGACTCATGAGTCATGATTTGGTGTGACAGGCAACAGCAATACCCTAAGCCCCAGTACAGCAGAGAACACATACAAAAGTTTTCACATTAATGATCAATTGTAAGGTCCTGGAGAATATCCAGGTCTCTTGGCTTCTGGTCAAGAGATCTACTTATTGACCTCTTATGATCCAGACACTTCCCTGCAAAGGACATTCCTCAGGGTCTGGATCTCACCTACCATCTATTGCCTTTTCCCTATCATTTCTTAATTATTCTTATGCCTTGCCAGCTCAAACTCCTTTCCAAGTTAACTATTATCTCCTGAAACCAGAAGTGCTTTACAAAAAATGTCAATGACCGTATTTGGAGGGTAACCAGCCTGGCATGCAAAACCCTCTCAGACATGTCCTCCACCCTCCCCAAATCTGCTTCCTTTGCTGAACAATTCATTTCTTTCCTGGTTGGAAACTGGCCTTCCCACCCATATACTTGGGGCTCACAGTCTGGGCTGTCTAGAAACAATTTCTTCAGCTGCATGGCCAGGGGCCAGCAAAGGGCCTGAGAACCTACAGTATGAAGAGCCACCTACAGTCCTAATAGGCAAAGGTAAAAGAGATATAGAAAATGGAAGGAACAGGATTTCTTGGAGAACTATGGGGCAGGACCAAATATGCCTGGACAGCGAGCTAGAGAACTAGTCCTCGGACTATTGCTAGGGCAACAGAATCTTGATTCTGCCCTTCACTTCATTAATATCAAAGTTTCAGGTGGGCATTAGACTCAGCTTTTGGCAGAAGTAGATGCCCCCACTGTGCTTGGTATACCAGATCCACTGGCAAGCCAACAGTAACAGAAAGGCACTCTTTATCTGGGGTTCTTGGTAAAAGTCTTTTGTTTTGCAAATCACCCTAGTTCTAGGTAGTGCAGTGCCTCTTTTGGCAATCCATTTAATTGCTCTGATCCTCAATGTACTCATCTGTAAAATTGAGGGTGAAACTTGCCTTCTACACATAAGTGATATAGTGATCCAATAAATAAATTATCCAACTACAAAGTAAATGATAAAGCATCATTTGTCACTCTAATAAATTCCAGGAGTCACACAGTCCAGTTTCAACAAAAGTCAGAGAAGCACAGTCAAACACTGAAAAATAATGAAGAGAGGATTCTAATCTTAAGTAGCATCTATCAAAAAGCATTAAGAAAAAATTTTTAAAAAAACATTAAGAAGGAGCCAGTTCACAGACTTCAGAAACATTTAGCATTTCCTTTCTCCCCTCTCCATTCCCCACACAACTGAAAGCTACAGGAGACGTTTATTCTCAAATCCTAGTTTCTCATCTCTAAGCTCTGTGACACCCCCCTCCCTCCCTATTTCCCTCTTCCTTGGTCCTTTAACATGTAAATCAACTTAAACTCTATTACAATTTTCGTTTTTCTCCCTACTTGACTATTACTTAGATGTGAAATCTATAGGAGCTCTGGTGGGTTACATGTTGGGCTGCTAACCTCAAAGTTAGTGGTTTGAACCACCAGCTACTCCTCAAGAGAAAGATTAGACTTTCAGCTCCTATAAAGATTGACAGTCTTGGAACCCTGCAGAGGCAGTTCTACTATGATGATATTGAGTGAGTGGATGTGGGATCCAGCAGCCCACTCGTTTTTTTTCTCCACCTGCCACTCCTACTCTAGCATTTCATCTAATTCCATGATTTCCAACTAAATGCTTCAAAAATAAAGTGGGTAAGAGACCTATCTCTAAAAGGAAGAAGCTCAGCACAGAAAAATCTCTGTAGAGTTAGGATGGGAAATGGGACATATTCATGCTTAAACCCATAATGCATTAATACATAGTTGAAGAACCAAAATAAACACACTGCCATCAATTAGATTCTGACTCATAGTAACCCTATAAGATAGAGTAGAACTGCCCCTAATTTCCAAGACTGTAAATCTTCACAGAAGTAGAAAGTCTCATCTTTCTCCCTCTAAGTAACCGGTGGGTTTGAACTCCTGACCCAGCGACTAGCAGCCCAATGTGTAACCCAGTCCTCCACATGACACGGGTCCTATAAATTCATTAAAGGTGGTTTACTGCAGACAACGCAACATAGCTTCAGAGGAGGAGTATACAGGAAGGAGGTTAGTGTGGTCCCTATCGGAAGGCAGGCTTAGTGGTTTGCCTCAGAATAGCAGAGCTGGAAGGGCCCTTGCTATTGCTGCTGCCACTGTTAGTCAATGCCAACTCAGGAAGACCCCAGGTGTGCGGAGCAGAACTACTCTGTAGGATTTTCAGGTCTATGATCTGTCAAAAAGAGATGGCCAGATCTCCAAGGCATCTCAGTGTAGTAGTTGAGCACTTAACCATTTGCACTACTCAGGGACCACAACAGGAACCTCTGGAATATAAAGCATGTCCCCCAATTGCTTGTGTAGAAAAAACAGCTCCTAGTATGTTAACACCTAGCTTGTGCTGCTATAGTTAGGTACCATCCAGTAGGTTCTGACTCATAGTGACCCCATGTACAACAGAATGAAACACTTATCAGCCCTGCAACATTCTCACAATCACTGCTTTGTTTGAGGTCTTTACTATACCGTAACCACTGTGCCAATCCATCTCATTGAGGGTCTCCCTCTTTTTGTGCTAACTCTCTGTTTTACCAGGCATGATGTCCTTCTTCAGGGATTGGTCCCTCCTGATGATATGTTCGAAGGATGTGAGACAAAGTCTCATTATCATTGCTTCCAAGAAGCATTCTGGCTGTACTTCTTCTAACACACCCTTGCTCATTCTTCTGGATGTCTGTGGTGCATTTAATATTTTTTTGCCAACACCATAATTCAAAAACTCTTCTTTGATCTGACATATTGTATGAGGGGAAAATGGAAATGGCTGCATGGACAAATCAGTCTGGGAAAAGCTAGGCCAAATAGCGTTAAAGGAGTGTCTTCAACTTCAAGGCTTCTCAGAAACTCACGTTGTCGTTTTAACATAAATATTAAATGTTGACATACATGGTTGATACATGTTTTTCAGAATATCTTTTAGGAAATGCTGGGTTTGACCACCCTCTTCACTGGATAGACAATGTACACGAGACTACTAGAGGACCATATACATAAAACCCAAACCTGTTACTATCGCGTCAATTCTGACTCACAGCGACCTTACAAAAGAGAACAGAAATTCTGTCTTGCTCTCATGGGGAGGTTGGTGGGTTTGAATCACTATCTTTCAGTTAGCAGGTGAATGCCTAACCATGTGGCCACCAGGGCTCCTTATTGGAGGAGGAATGACCCATGTAACGAAACAGCACTCAGGGCTCTACTACAGAAGTGGGGCCAGAGTCTCGGATTCCTCTCCCTGGGTGGCTTTGTGTAATAGACTTCTAGGTGAAGAAGAATACCTCTCCAGAGTGCAAATGCTGCATTTACTCCAACAGTAAGGTCCCCATACCAAAAGAGAATATGCTATCTATGTCACCTTTGATAACCAATATCACATACCAAGTCTAAAGCAAATTCCAGTAGTCATGTTTTATAGCCCATTGATCAATGCACAGCATTTTGATGAAGATCACCTTACAAGTGGCAATAATTTTTCTTTATCACATGCCAAACTTAGCATCACTTCTGGTCCCATATACTTGGTCCATTCCTGGGCTCCACTAATGGTTAATACTGTTTCCATTGTTGACATATAGCTAAATACAAAGTTCAAATGAAACAAAAAGAGACATGAAAAATACTAATAATATATCAGTTATCAAGGGTTCATGAGGGAAAGAGTGGGGGGAGGGAGGGAAAAAATGAGGAGCAAAGGCTCAAGTAGAAAGACAATGTTTTGAAAATGATGATGGCAACATATGTACAAATGTGCTTGACACAATGTATGTTTGGATGGATTGTGATAAGAGCTGTACGAGCTTCTAATAAAATGATTAAAAAAGAAACTAAAAGAGAATTTCATTATATAAGAGCAATGAAAGACTACAGGTATAGCTCCACCATGTCAGCCATTAAAATAGCCAGTGAAACGTTGCCTCTGTACCAACAGGGAGATGGGCTAAGGTTGGTTGTGCCCTGAGTCCACCAAAGAAAAAGAAAAGATGACCAATGATGGTCCCTTTACCTTCTTCTTCGATTTGAAGACGTTACATCTGAAGATATTGCTGGCACCATCTCGAGCAATGTAGCTGAAGATCTTCAAGTCTTGGGAATCATGAGAAACGTAAAAGATCCTAAAAGAAGAGAAACAGAAAAATTCACTGAAAACAGCATCCATTTCAAACCTCCAATAAAACAATCTGTTGAAGAACACCCTGAAGACAAAGTTCACTAAAACCAATTATAAGAGTACGTTTTCTTTACAGGGAATAAAAAAGCCATATGAAGGGGGTCCTTTCAATAGGTCCCATGAAACCACCATGCAGTGACTTCCACGTTTGAAGAGTGAGCAAGGTTAGGAGATGGGACCCACACTAATTACTCCTTGTCTCCTAAGGTGGCAAACCTGTCCCAGGAAATTAAGTGTTAGAAGGGGACCCAATGGCAGGGAGTATTTAGTGAGCTCCCACCAAAACCAAAAGAACCCGGTTGGCCAATTAAGGTGACTTGTTTCGGGGTGACCCTGTGTGCTTCAGAGAAGCACTGCACTCGATTGGATTCTTTTTTTTTTTTTTAATCGTTTTATTAGGGGCTCATACAACTCTTATCACAATCCATACATACATCAATTGTGTAAAGCACATTTGACATTCATTGCCCTCATCATTCTCTCCACTTAAGAACATTTGCTCTCCACTTAAGCCCCCGGTATGGTCCTCATTTTTTCCTCTCCCTCCCTGCTCCCCCCTCCCTCATGAGCCCTTGATAATTTATAAATTATTATTTTGTCATATCTTGCCCTGTCCGACGTCTCCCTTCACCCACTTTTCTGTTGTCTGTCCCCCAGGGAGGAGGTCACATGTAGATCCTTGTAATCAGTTTCCCCTTTTCAACCCACCCTCCTTTACCCTCCCAGTATTGCCACTCACACCACTGGTCCTGAAGGGACCATCGCCCTGGATTCCCCGTGCCTTCAGCTCCCATGTATACCAGTGTATATCCCCTGGTCCAGCCAGACCTGCAAGGCAGAACTCGGATCATGATAGTGGGGGGCGCGAGGAAGCCTTTAGGAACTAGAGGAAAGTAGTATGTTTCATCATTGCTACATCGCACCCTGACTGGCTCGTCTCCTCCCCGAGACCCCCCTGCAAGGGGATGTCCTCAACTGGGTTCTTAAGGCTGTGGTCTCTGGGATCTTCAGAGGCAGCCCTGGGTGGTTTGAAGTGCCAACTTTTGGGTTAGCAGACCAGGGCTTAACCATTTGTACCAACCAGGGACCCCATATCCATCCTTATCAGAGCAATACATGTGCATGTAATGCTGGTAAATGTAGACTAGTTTCCTAAGACCTGTTCCATCAAAACACAACAAAAAGACCACTGCCACGGAGTCAATTCCAAACTCATGGCAACCCTATAGTACAGAGTAGAACTGCTCCTTTGGGTTTTTGAGACAATACATCTGTGATATTAAATAATTTGTCAACTTGACACATAGATGTGTAGGAGTAGAGTCTAGTCTGTCAATCAGGTCACAGCCTGATGGTGGCTCCTTGTGGGTATGGCCTTCTCATAAGGAGGTCCCGGGAACCCCCGCCCCTCTTTCTCTGCCTTCACCTTCCTGTTGACGAACCATGCAGAGACCTGCCAGAGCCCTGTGATGCTTCCATAGCCATTGGATTCACAAGACTTTTTACCCACTGGCCTGTGATCTTCTCGCATTTTGCATCATTGCACGTGACTGTGTGAGTCTGAAGAGGGACTTGTGGACTAGTATCAGATTTAAGGATTTGAGTTGGACTGGGCTGGGATGTTCTCCTGATAAACAATTACTTCTTGATATAAAGCTCTTTCTTACACATATATGAGTGTCACTGGATTTGTTTTTCTAGTCAACCTGGCCAACACAACATCTTTATGGGAGCGAATAAGTTCATTTCCTGGGGAGCTGGCTCACTTGTGGGTTCGAATTGCTGACCTTGCAGTGTATAGTCCAACATGTAGCTCACTATGCTACCAGGATTCCTGCCTGTTTCATTGTTATCCTCTAAAGAGGAGTCCTCCCCAAAAGGAATGGGCAATGCTGAAAAGATTAGGAGCCACTGAGACATACCATGGGTCCCCGGATGGTAATGATCCCACTTCCCTTTGCCCCCTGACAGCTTCCATGTATTCATCCTGTCATTCGATCAGTCCTAAAAGCAGCGGTCTCAAGTCGATTCCAAACATGGTGACTCCCTGTGTGTCAGATTAGAGGTGTGCTCCACTGGGGCTCCAATGGCTGACTTCTGGAAACAGACGGTCAGGCCTTTATTCTGGAGCACCTCTGGGTAAACTTGAACCTCCAAACCTTGGGTTAGCAGCGGAGCACATTAACCATTTGTACTACTTAGGGACACCTCCTGAGTATATATTGCAGACGAGGCGCCATCTAGGGAGTGGAGATACAGCTGGGGCAGGAGAAAAGCCCTGAGCTCATAGAATTTACACATAGAAAATAATTGCTATGAAGAAAATAAACAGAAAACAAGTTCCATGAAGGAAAACAAAGGCTCGTGGAAGGATCAGTCAAAGATCAGACGATGCATTGCATTGGGTAAATCTGCTCCACCAGACCTCTTTAGAGCGCTGAAGAACAAGAGGTCACTGGAGATTAAGGTGTGTCTGACCCAAGTCGTGGAATTTTCAGTCCCCTCACAGGCAGTGAAAGTTGGGCAATGAGTACGGAAGACGCAAGCAGAATGCATGCATTTGCGTTGTGGTCCTGGCGAAGAGGAGTACGGAGGGGACTGTGGGCTGTCAAAAGAACAGACCCATCTTGGAGGATGTACAACCAGCATGCTTCTTAGAAACAAGGATGGTGAGACTCTGTCTCATGTACTTTGTTTTGCTTTTAGGGAGAAACTCTCCCAAGCATTTTTTGTTGGGGGAAAAAATAAAGGACAAAAGTCATATACAGAAACTTATCACCTCAATAGTGACTAAAAGTATCAAGGAATATATCATCTCCTTGGTAAAGTAAGACATGAACATTAAAATAAAAACGTATTCACTAGAATGACTAAGTACTAATTAAAGATGTTCTTACTTCAAGACTCCATGATCATCCAGATGGTTAATGCGTTTAGCTGCTAACCTCCAAGGTTGCAGGTGCATGTCGACCCAGACATGCCTTAAAAGAAATGCCTAGTGAGCTGCCGACAGACAATCAGCTGTGGAAAACCCTGAGATGCAGCGTTCTAATTACACACCTAGACTCATCAGGGTTTGGGACTAACTCAATGGCAACAGCATTTTGATTTTCTAACTTCCGATATTTGTACAAAACCTCTGAGCTAATTATCCATGTCTTTTCATGTGAGGCAAATACCACGCCATCTTTTTTGTCTTATGTATATTGGACATGTATGCGATCAGGAGAGATCAGCCCCTGGAGAAGGACCTCATGCCTGGAGAAGTTCAAAGGCCATAACAAAGAGAAAGAGTCTCCAAGAGACGGACTGACAGAGTGGCTGCACATGGACTCAAACGCAACCACTGTGAAGATGGCACGAGACCGGAAGTACCTTGTTTTGTTGGGCTCAGGGTTGCTATGAGTTGGAACTGACTTGACGGCACCTAACAACCACAACAACAACAATAACAACAGGTGGTCAGAGAAGGGTCACTGAGAAGCAGAGACCTGAATGATGTGAGGGAGCCATGCAGATACCCGGCAAAACATTTCAGGAAGTCTGAGCTGCAGACTTAAATGCCTTCAGGTAAGAAGGTGCTTGAATGGGCTGAGGAACTGAGGCCAGAATGACTAGGATGGGATGAGTGTGGTCAGCCACAGGGTCAGAAAAGCAGCCACAGGCTGGAATCCAATAACCTTGTAGGCCATGGTTTTTATTCAAATGGAATGAAAAGGCTTTAGAGCAGTGGTTCTCAACCTTCCCAATGCCGCGACCCTTTAATACAGTTCCTCATGTTGTGCTCAGGTGAGCCCCCAACCATAAAATTATTTTTGTTGCAGGGATCAGGCATCATCAGAACAAAGAATCATATCATAGTGGATGAGGGGTGGGGGAGTGCAGAGTGGAGACTTAAAGCCCATTTGTAGGCCACTGGACCCTTACAGAAGGGTCTCGGGGAGGAGATGAGCCAGTCAGGGTGCGACGGAGCAATGATGAAATATACAACTTTCCTCTAGTTCCTAAATTCTTCCTCCTCCCCCAACTATCATGATCCCAATTCTACTTTACAAATCTGGCTAGACCAGAGAATGTACACTGGTACAGATAGGAACTGGAAACACAGGAAATCCAGGGCAGATGATCCCTTCAGGACCAGTGGTGTGAGTGACAATACTGGGAGGGTGGATTGGAAAGGGGGAACCAATTACAAGGATCTGTATGTGACCTCCTCCCTGGGGGATGGAACCACAGAAGAGTGGGTGAGGGGAGACATCGGACAGGGCAAGATATGACAAAATAATAATTTATAAATTATCAAGAGTTCATGAGGGAGAGGGGAACAGGGAGGGAGGGGAAAAAATGAGGAGCTGATGCCAGGGGCTTAGGTGGAGAGCAAATGTTTTGAGAATGATGAGGGCAATGAATGTAAAAATGTGCTTTGCACAATTGATGTATGTATGGATTATGATAAGCTATATGAGCTCCTAATAAAACGATTAAAAAATTACTGTTGTTGCTACTCCATAACTGTAATTTTGCTACTGTTATGAATCATAATGTAAATATCTGATACGCAGGATGCATTTCATTGTTACAAATAGAACATCATTAAAGCATAGTGATTAACAATATATAATTATATATTGTGAAATATTTCTAATGACAAATAAATGAAATTTTGTCTTGAAGCATGGTGTAGCATGGTTAACATTCTTCATGCTGGGTGCTTGTATGTGGGCGTATCTGCATGTGGGCGGACCTGCCTGGAGACAGATAGAGGAACAGTGTCTGGATTCCTAGGACTATCAGAAATATATGTTTTCTGTGAAGGGTCATTTGACCCTCAGAGGGGTCACGACCCACAGGTTGAGAACCACTGCTTTAGCGCAAAGGTTTATACCTTAAAGGATTTTGGGGGGAAGGGGGGGTGATGGGTAGGGAGGAGGACCTAGCGAGATGGAGGAGGTAGATAACAGGTGGAGGCAAGGGTAGAAACAAAGAGAAAAGATGGGTAAATGGGGAAAATGATAAACCAGACCATAGTGTCTGATACTAAGGGATCTTGGACAAGACAAAGTGTTCAATCTAACTGGAGTTGGCAAAGGGTGAGAGAGTGGGGTTCTAGGAGAGGCATCAGTAGAATTAATTTCATGTAATCCTACAGAGAGCATTGTTTTCGATAAACATTCCTAATGCCCTATCATTTCCATAAAGTTTCTTCTCAATAGCACTGGTAAATTCCATCCAAGAATTTAATAGGCCTGACTTATTTCAGTGTAAGTCAGGGGGTAAAAAAGAGTCTGAGGTCCAGGTAATCCCCTTACTTCTACTCCAGTTACATTACAATAAACCACATTTAAGGCTGCTTTTTTTGGGGAGGGACTCCCCATCTTGTTGTTGATAACATGTGCTACACAGAATGTTACAGCATATAATATGCTGACATTATCATTCTCAGATGTTCGCTCCTTGATGTTCGATTTTGTGATTTACTGTTCAAAGCACTGCCATAGAGATTCTGTTTTCTAAACTAAATCAGGGGCTTCTGTTGCTTGAAAACATGGGCCTAAATGCTGATTGCTTTGCTGAAGTGGATAAGCAGACGTGGGAATCAGTGAGATGTTTCCGTGAAATGCAAGTATATGAAGGAAACAAAGCAAGGGATCATATAGGCAACCCCCACTAATCTTCTGACTAGAAACATCATTCCTGTTCCCAGTGATAAACCAGATAATCCAGCTCTTCCACACAGGGAGCTACTCCGGTTACTACAATGGGGAAAATGCCAACATCCAACTCCTCATTGTTGGAGTAAACATTCATGATTTGTGTGTTTTAAATGACTGTGTTAAAATGTATATTGCTTCTATGTAATATTTCCAACCTCCAAGGACAAAGAGGATGTTTATAAAGATGCTGATAATAAAAGGCAATAATAATGAAAACCAATAGCAAAATGAGTCATTTGATTTATGTCAGAAACAACCTACAATGGAAGCATTGGACGAGGACTCCATCCATCACCAGTCAAGGACTACCTGCATAGAATTAAGCCTGTAACTCTGCCTTTACCGGCAATGGTGATGTTGTGAAATGGGATGGTTACTGTTAACACCTTGTAGCATTACAAAGCTGGACAATGAATAAAGAAGACCAGAAGAGAAGTGATACATTTGAATTACAGTGGGAGCAAAGAATATTTGAAAGTACCAGGACTGCCAGAAGAACAAAGAAACCTGATTGGACAAAGTACAGCAAGGATGCCCTTAGCGATGAGGGTGGAGAGATTTGGTTGAATTTAGTTTGGACATGTTCTCAGAAGAGGCCAGTCCTTGGAAAAGGACATCATGCTTGGTACAGTGGAGGGACAGCAAAAAAGAGGAAGGCTCTCAACGAGATGGATGAGCACAGTCATTGTAGCAACAGGCTCCACCTTAACAACTGTTATTGTGAGGAGAGCACAGGGCTGGGCAGTGTCTTGTTCTGTTGTATTTGGGTCGCTGAGTTGGAAGTGACTAAATGACATCTTACAATAACAAGGTTATTGGGAAGATGAAATAAGAAAATTAATAAGGAGACTTTTTGTGGCTGGTCTAGTTTGCTAATTAGGGGCCATGAAGTCAGTTCCACCCCGTGGTGACCTCACACATAACAAAACAAAACACTGCCTAGTCCTGCACCATTCTCCCAACGATTCGTAGGCGTGAGCCTCCGTTGCAGCCACTGTGTCAATCCATCTGGCTGAGGGCCGTCCTCTCTTTTGATGCTCCTCTATTTACCAAGCACAAGGTCTTTTTCTTTGGACTGATATCTCCTGACAACATGCCCACAGTATGTAAGACAAAGCCTCTCCATCTTGCCTCAAAGGAGCACGCTGGCCATGTTTCTTCTAACACAGATTGGTTTGTCCCCTTGGCTGTTCTCTGTACCTACAATATTCTTCGCTAGCACCACAATTCAAATGCATCAATCCTGTGTTGATCTTCTTTATCCAATATCCAACGTTCGCATGCATATGAGACTACTGAAAATACCATGGCTTGGGTCAGGGGGCCCCTTAGTCCTCAAAGTAACATCTTTGCTTTTCAATACTTAAAAGAGGTCTTGTGCAGCAGATTTGCCCAATGCAGCACATTATTTTCTCTTGACTGCTGTTTCCATGAGCATTGACTGTGGATCTAAGCAAAACAAAATCCTTGACAACTTCAACCTTTTCTCCATTGATCAAGATGTAACCTATTAGTTAAGTTGTGAGGATTTTGGTTGTCTTTACATTGAGTTGTTATCCATACTGAAGGCTGCAATCCTTATCTTCATTAGCAAGTGTCTCAAGTCTTCCTCACTTTCAGTAAGCAAGGTTGTATAATTTGCATATTGTAGGTTGTTAACCCTTCCTCCAATTTTAAGGCTATAATCTTCTTTGTATTTCTTTCTTAAAAACATTGTGTTCCTCAATGTATTTTTCAAGGTTCGTTGACACTTCATCCACATGTCACACAATTCAATAATTCAAGAATATCAAAGAAGAGTTGTACAATCATCACCACAATCAATTCTAGAGCATTTTCTTCTTCTTTTTCCTCATTGTTATTCATGTAAATTTAAAAAATTGTGGCAAAAATATACACAACATACATTCTCTAAGTCAACAACTTCTATATGTATAATTAATTTAGTGCCATTGATTACTTTTTGTGTTTTACAACCATTATTGATGTCCTTTTCTAAGTTATTCTACCACCAATAACAAAAACTCAATACCCCCAAGCAAAAACTCTTCCTGCTTCACCCATGGTAACTATTGGTCAAGTTTTGGTTTGGTTTTGTTTTCTTGATATCATATTCACATATTATACACGTCCATAGTTAGTTTTTAAAAAGAGTTACATATACATCATCACAATCAGTTCGAATGCTCCTTCCTCCCTCCCGCATTCCTTGTTTGCTCCCCAAATCCCCATCTTCCCCCACCCTCCCACATCCTGACAAATGACTGCATTGCACCAGTTGTTCTCTCTGCATCCACTCCTTTTGTGCTTCACAAACCAAGGGACCCAATAAAAACAGTGAAAAACAAAAACAAAACAGCAAGACGAAAAGAAGAAAAAAAATAAGATTAAAAGAGAAAAGACCACTGTTAATATTTTAAAAGCCAGAGAAGAAATTTCTGTCATGGAAGAAGTGAGAAATATTTGAGCCTGGAGCAAATTCAGGTTGGGTGAAGAGGAAGGTCAACTGAGCAAGCATCATATACTGTACCATGGTTCAATCCACCGTAATCAAGTTTACAATAATCTCTGTCTCTTCTGGCTTTCTAGCTCACCGCTGCCAGCCCCGTTTTTTCTATGTTGCTATCAAACTGGTAGTATTTTAAAAATATAAATTTTATCTTATCATTTCCCTGTTCAAATCAACCAAAGACTTCCTACTGCCCTCAGGAAATAAAGTTCCGTGCATGAATGCCTGCCTTGCCGTTTCCCTCTTTCAGAGCCCTGGTTTACAAAGCCTTTCAGAACTGTTGTCATACACCTTTCTGCCTTTGCAGCTGCTATGCACATTTTTATTAACAATGTCAAGACTTGGTTTAGAGAAACCTTCCCTGACCCCTTCCATCTGGGCTGCTGAATGACCTTGTACTAACCTTAACCCAGCACATATCTTACAGCATGGGGTCTCTGTAGGAAATCCTGGAAGGGACAAGAAGTTACCCAGCCAGTGCCAGCACCATGATTGGCATGCGCGAGGTTCCTCGGGCCTGCTTAGGAAGGAGAGAGCTCTCACCGCTCTCACTGATGATTATCCATCATATGACCTGCCTCGAGATTCCTTGTTCCCATGGGATGTCAGGTTTAGTTCGTTCAGATGCACTGCACATAAAACTCCTTTGCTTTTTGAAATGTTAATTTATTATTATATAATTCCCTCAGCACCAAGAGCTGGATTTCAAATGGACAGAGTAGATATGAAAGAGAACTGGCACACCAGGAAGACATAGCGATGCAGACGGCATCGGGGACTGGGGCATACAAGCTAAGGGTAGTTATACCTTGCTAGACAAAGGCCCTTTTCAGCAAATTCGACTACAGCCTGGCACCACACAGCCCCTCTCTTTGAACCAGAGCTCTCAGGAGACAGCTCTGTCATGTCTCTATTTAGAAATTTAATGTGTCTGCTATTATAAGCAAAACACCGCTAGATAAACACAAAGTCAGCCAGTTAGAGCTGAGAAAAGTTCCCATTGATGTGACCAAGGAGCAGAAAGTGTTTCCAAGGGGCCTCATACATCAACCAGTGGAATTCCAGGTCTCAGAGCACACTTTCAGATCTAGAAATAAGTTCTCAGAAACTTTATTTCTACAGTATTCGTTTTCTTAAAACCGTGACTGTGCTTGTGTGTGTACATATGCACTTGGGTAGGGGTCATTCGTGGTGGGACCTGGGGGAAAGAAAAGGAATGGGAGGCTCAAAAGAATCTATCAAGATTTCCCTTTCCTCCCTCCTTCATCGTTACCCTCACGTCCATGGCAGTTGCTGTGTCCAAAAAGGAACGGTACTCAGGAAAAGATCCGAGGAGCACAGGATCATAGGACACCAGATGGCACCGTCCGCAGGGTCTTACTGAAAACAGTTAAGGTTATGCTCTTTCTTTGAATTGCCAAAAAAGTTTTGTTTTGATATCAGAGATACATGATACTGTTATAATTTTCACATACTATTGAAGTTTTAAAGCTTTAGCAAATAGACTTCTCTACAGATGGTGATGTCCAAAATAATCTTACACAGATGAATAAAATACAAACAATTCATTGGAGAAAGTGAATTTAGAGTTCATTACCACAGTGAGAGTCAAGTGGAAAGAGAGAGAAAGAAGCACTAGACTGACCACCACTCTTCTGAGACTGTTTGCTTATAGGCAAACTTGTTTCTGGTCAGGTCACAGGAAATCATAATGATTTAGAGTAGAAAGAGAACTGTGAGGTCATCTGGCAGGATCCACCCCAACATCCTGTGGCTCAGTTTGCCTAGAAGGGCGAGTCACTCTCTGATAGCCTGTCCATTCTCTTTTGAGAGTTCTAATTCTTTGGGAAATTTTCCTTATGATGATTACAAATCTGCCAACAGGAATTCAGCAGAGGAAAATGGCTGGGAACACTAGGCGTGGGGTGGGGTAGACCCTGCTACTCTGCTACCTGTGAGACCTTGGTTATCATCTTGATCACATTCTGGTTTTTCACCTGTGGAGTAGGTCTGACCATAGTACCATACCCTTGTTGTCGTTGTTTGGTGTCCCTGAGTCAGTTCCAACCCATAGCAACCTTTTGCATTAGAGAACTAAGCACTGCCCGGTCCTGTACCATCCTCACAATTGTTCTTATGCTTGAAGCTATTGTTGCCACCCCTGGGTCAATCCATCTCATCAAGGGCCTTCCTCTTTCACTGCTCCTCTACTATACCAAATATGATGTCCTTCTCTAGGGACTGGTCTCTCCTGACAACATGTCCCAAGCACGTGAGACAAAGTCTCATCGTCATTACCTCTAAAGAACACTCTGGCCGTACTTCTTCCAAGGCAGATTTGTTTTTCCATTTAGCAGTCCATGCTACTTTGAAGATTCTGTGTCTTTAGGTGGCACAAATGGTTAAGTGCTTGGCTATGGTCCAGAGGTTGGCAGTTTGGATCTCAAAGGACAGGCCTAGTGATCTGCTTCCAAAAGGTCATAGCCCTGAAACACTCTCTGTATACAGAGATCTAACAACAAGATAGTCCTGTACCTGTTTAAAGAATGAATGCATGCAGAAGAACTCAGCTTCATATGTGCCATAGTGTTAAACATGTGACTTTCCTGGATAAGCCATATCCCTAGATGCCCCTAACAAAAGTTTGCTTAAAATATTCCAGGAAATTCAGTCAGCCATGCTCTGTCAGCTGAAGCCTCCTCATTGCATAGGAGGTCAACTCCTTCAGCAGCGGTTGATCTTATCCTGCCCTCGGCAACTTGTGGAATGTTACCAAAAATACAGGACAGGGTCGAAGTGCTCCTGCAAGTTTCCAAGACTGTAGTTCTTTACGGGAGTAGAAAGCCTCATCTCTCCCCTGCAGAGCAGCTGGTCGTTTTGAACTGCTGATCTTAAGCTTAGTAGCCCAACTAGTAACCTTTAAGCCACCAGGGCTCCTTTGGTGAATGTTAGGCCATCAAAATTTTCCTAGCTGTACATCATATTTGTCTGTGTTTTTTGCCTTTATCAACCCCTATAACTCTAGAGTTCCTAAGAGCACTTTATCAAAAGTTTCTTGACTCTGTTTCCCCATTTTGCAAAATGCTTCTTTGCCAATGACCAGAAGCTCTTTGTTTTTTTTTCTCTTTAACAACCTTGCTTGCTAATGATCATCCTAAAATCTAGTTCTTACAGAACTGAGAACACGTTGCTTAGGGACTGAATTGGGTCTCCTAAAAATAGGTGCTGTAAATTCCACCTCCTCTACTTGTGGCTATAATCCCACTGGGTCGTCTCCTCCCCAAGACCCCTCTGCAGGGGGATCTCCAGTGGCCTACTAATGGGCTTTGGGTCTCCACTCCGCACTCCTCCCATCATTCACTATGGTAAGATTTTTTGTTCCAATGATGCCTTATACCTGATCCCTTCGACACCTCATTGTAACAACGATGAAAAATACAACTTTCCTCTAATTCCTAAATGTTTCCTCCCCGCTCCCACTATCATGACATGAATTCTACCTTGCAAGTCTGGCTAGACCAGAGGATGTCTAGCCAGATACAGATATGAACTGGAAATACAGGGAATCCAGGGCGGATGAGCCCTATAGGACCAGTGGTGTGAGTGGAGATACAGGGAGGGTAGAGGGAGAGTGGGTAGGAAAGAGGAAACCGATTACAAGGAACTATATGTGACCTCCTCCCTGGGAGATGGACAACCAAAAAGTGGGTGAAGGGAGACATCAGACAGGGCAAGATATGACAAAATAACAATTTATAAATTATCAAGGGCTCATGAGGGAGGGTAAAAATGAGGACCTAATGCCGGGGGCTTAAGTGGAGAGGAAATGTTTTGAGAATGATGAGGGCAGTGAATGTACAAATGCGCTTTACACAATTGATGTGTGTATGGATTGTGATAAGAGTTGTATGAGCCCCTAATAAAATGATTTTAAAAAATCCCACTGGGAAAGGGTTTTCTTTGTTGTGCTTATAAGGCTGTAGGGTACAAATGGAGAGACACCAGGAGTACATTCAGGAAGGCAGCAAAGAAGCAAAGAAGGGAGAAGACAGATGCCCCGCCCTATGAAGATCACCAAGGAAGAGAAGCTGGAAAAACAAGGCCTTTCCCCCAGAGGAGGGGAACGCTTTTTTCTAGAGCCACTGGTCTGAATCTGGGTGCTAGTTTCCTTTGAGATAACACATTATCTCAGAGGTTATTGGTCAAAGCACCTGTGGTATTGCTGCTACAGCAGCCCTAGATACTTAAGACAATATTCCTGAAGGTTCTGAAAGGCACATGGTACATATATTGTCTATGCCCTAGAACTGTAGCACAGCAACTCTGCTTGTGCCTTCTCTTGAGTTACAAGATCCCACTGCTGGTTCAGTCGGTGGGCAACTGAATCATTTAAAGCTAATTTGCACAACTGCTCTCAAGGCAGGTTTCCTACGAATAGTTAAATAGTGCCGTAATTGGTTTTTAAGACTGGCTCCCAGAGACCATTATCCCTTTTTAAACGCTCACAGACCATCTGCTTAATGATCCTTTCTAGAATTCTGCCCAGGGGCAATGACAAGTCCATAACACTGTTAGCCCTGAACCTGGATCGTCTCCTTTTGGAAAAGGTGGGATGTTTTCTTCTTTTAATGGCTATTTCATGACTTTGCAAAGAGGAGCCCTCACAATTCTGTGATCACGTTCTCCTACAAGGCAGGTCCCCAGTCACAGGCCGTAGCACACTTCAAGGAGTGAGGGGTGCACTTCTTAGTCCTTGTGGGGCTTGGCTTCACTTCGCTTTTAAAATATGCGTGTTCTAATGCTTTGGGCTCAAATACCAGTTCTCTACTAGAGAGGAAAAACAGACGGCTAGAAAAGTAGAACTGAACACTTCCATGCCACGTGCTCCTCTCTCTTCCTTTCTGTTCTTTTCTTCCATGAGTCCCAATGCATTCACGGTTTCAGCTTTCTCAGTAATGGCTGTTCCTTTGCACTGATTCTTGGCTTTAAGCTCTGTGTGCTCCATTAATGTATTTTTAAAAGTACATTTTAAGGCAGCTTCAGCAACTGCATGGTCTCACCTTTTGGGGCCCAACTGGAATCAATTATGCTGTACTTTTTGACTCCCAAACTTTCTTCCTTTATTCCCTTTTAGTCTGGCCATGACATTTTACGCTGTCATTGTTCCTGTTTTGAAAATAACGAAGGTTGCTACTTTTCTCTAAGGGATTAGTATTCTGCCCCTAATGCCACTCCCCGCCATAGTGCCTATCTGCTGACTTTGGAACCTACTTGACTGCAGAGAGTTTGACAGTCACCTGCAAGGTTTCCTGAGACATTCATCTCTGCCCTAGCTAAGAGCCAGTGCCGAAGAGCCCCACAGAGATGCCACCATGCCTCCACCAGCTCAGGACCTGCTGGGTCTCACCAAACCAGCTTCGATCCGAGCATGGGATTCTCTCTCACAGCAGCACAAAGATCCAGGTCTATGTGTAGTGACCTTCCAAGGTGGTTGTGAGACTCAAATGAGACAATGGATGGGTAAATAGTCTATAAGCTATTAAGGGTAGAAATACTTGAAACAGTGGAGACAAACTTATAATGTCAATGGAAGTGCAAAAAATCCCATCTGAGATGGGATATAGTCCATGAACATGGCCTTTCCAGTCACAACTCCTTATGTCATATATTGTAAATTCTGCCCTCTATGCCTATGGCTATAATCCCATTTCTCTAGCAGGCTAGTAGACTGGGTTTCATACATATACTGGATTGCATAGCTCCCAATTCAGCAGAGTGTGTATGCCAAGCCACCATCCTTGGTTTCCTTGGGAGGTATAGTGTACGTAAAGACAAAACCCACACCTCATAGCCAGCCCTCTGTATAGAAGAGCCATCTCAGAAGCAAGAGCACAGAGAGAAAGCCCAGGAACCTCAAGGAAGAAGAGCTACCAGTGGAGTGCTTTTGTGATCTCTGTCTGAAGGGGCGGAGGCCAAGGGCAGGGGCACCAGAGACCGTGGCCAGGAGACAGTGGGACAGAGCAACGGAGCCAGGCCGAGGCCAAGGCAAGGTGACCATGAGACAGTGAGGAGACTATAAGGTACAGCAGCAGGTTAGCTTCCTGGTCCATGGAGGAAGAGGTCAAGGTGTCATGTGACCGAGAGGCTGAGGGTCAGAGAAAGACTTGGGTGTTGGTTGAAGAAAGGTGCTGCTGTAGACCAATGACTGTATAGTTACTGTTGTGTACTGATCCTGACTTGTGGTAACTTGCTAACTTCCCTAATACACGGACTCCCTTAATTGTATTATCTGTGAGTTTTATACAGCCATGGCAATGAAACACTGCACGCAGCAGAGAAGTAGAGTGTCAAGGAAGGACGGGTTGATGTGAGAACAGGGTAAAGAAAGACAGTGAGTGAAGGCATGCCTGACCCCTGCTTCATGGCAATAGGGAAGCCAGAGGAGGTCTGACCTTTCGCACCATCTTTGTTTCCCCAACCTCTCCATCTCTCTGAGGGGTCTCCAGTTGGAACGTGAAGTTTTTTCTTGAGGTCCTGGAAGACAGGCACATTCCTAACTCCTAAAAGGCATCCCATAGAGAAGACAATAAAACTAAAAAGGAAAAAGGTCATCTATAACTCTCAGATGGTAGAGACAAAACCAAATGGTCTTCTTAAGGCAAAAGTCAGAGGCACAAAGCAACAAAATGTAGAGGACAGAAAACAGATGCAACCTGTGGTTTGAGACCTGCTGGGTGAGGCGCAGCTATAGGACGTAACAAAAATCCCATATGACTCCTCTTCATATAAGTGACTCCCTAGCAGCAAAGCATATGTAACTTTGTGGTACCCCCCACCTCCTAGGACAGAGACCTGAGTGGTGCAAATGGTTTACTGAGCCACTAGACCAACAGCTAGTGGTTCAAACTCCCCCAGAGGTGCCTCTGAACACAGGCCTGGAAAGTCACAGCCTTGCAGAGCCTTTTGCATACAGGGGTCACCAAGAGTTAGAAGTGACCCTACGGCAACTGAAAACTTCCAAAGGAACACGGGACCTCGAGAGGCCTAGAGAGAGAACTAGAAACTGTGGGAGGCGGGAGGGAGGGCCAGCCCCAAACTTTGTTTCGAGATGCTACAACAATGCTGGTGTATTCCTTGCCTCACCCCATCTCACCTTACAGCATTGGCACCTTTTCCCACCCTGCCTGTCCTGAAGCTTCATTCATCTCTTTCTCTAGCCTCTTACTGATGGTTAATCTACTCTTTAGATGACAACATAAACCTTCATCTTGATTGTTTTTCTTTATTAATGCATTTATCTGTCATTTTCCTCCCATGTAGGACAGGGACCTATATCATTCCAGGTGGCCTTCCTTTCTTAGGAGTGGTTTCAGTTCCTGCCTCTTCCATCCCTCACTGTAGCCACTCTTGACTTGACGGCCGCCTCCCTCAGGCTCCCCTTTCCAGGGTTGCTGTAAGGCACAAAGGATGGTGACACACTCAGGACACCGAGTCCACGGTCCCTCGTGGAGCTGCTCTCCTTGCTTCACAGCCGCACTTCCCCAGAGGGCACCCTGCCCAAGATCTTCTTGTCACTGTGACTGCTGTTTCACAGCCCAGCCTAGTCCCAGGATGGCCTGGAAGGAAGCCTGGGGTTCCAGAGACAGGTAAGGCTACCTCTCGACTTTAGGCACAGAAATGTAAATGTAGGAGTGGTAGCGAAGGCTTCTTCAAGGGATACATTTATATACTATCTAAATTATTCTACTAAACTCTAGGATTTATTGTGCATCTCAAAGATGGCACTTGCATGACTCAGGTGGACCTGACCCAAGTCAGGGTATTTTCAGTTGCTCAATAGGCATGTGAAAACCGGAAAATTAAAGGAAAGTAGAAGAAAGATCAATGCGCTTGAATCGTGGTGTTGGTTAGGAATATTGAATATGATCCTGGACTGCCAGAGAAGGACCAGATTCTGCTTTGGGAGGAAGTACAGTCAGAATGTTCCTTAGAAGGAAGATAACGAGACTCGGTCTCATGTCCTTTGGACATAATAGGGAGGGACCAGTCCAGGAAGGTCATCATACATGGTAGAGGGTCAGTTACAAACAACACATGAGGAAGACCCTCCATAAGATATCTTGACCCAGTGAGTGCCACGCAGCAGGAGCTGCGCGGTGGTTCAGGAGGGGGCAGCACTTTGCCCTGTTGTACCAGGGGTGCTGTGTCGGCACTTCGATGGCATCCGACAACCGTATACAAAATAAGAAATGAGCAGAGTTTTAAAATCGAGTGGGCTTCAGACAAATACTCATATATATTTATCATTCAAAAGTCTAGTTGAGGCCCCTTCATGGGCTACCTCACAGCAGCTGATTGATGCTTTAATTCACAGCTATTAAGAAGTTCTTTCTTAGGCCTTGTCAAAACCTCCCCTGCTTGCCATGAGTCAACCATCAACATAGAGCTTTATAAACACCAAGCCCTATGCCAAGTTTATTTCCTCCGGTTCGGTATTTGACAAGCAAGGAAAAAAACAGGTCATCTTTCCTCATAAAATAGCACAAAACTAAATTCATACACTTGAAGGCTTTACCTTTTCTCCTCCAACACTCATCATTTCTCCAAGATAAGTATCACCTGCTGCTGGCTTTCCCAAACCAAATTCATTAGCACAGGCTGCCCATTCCTTCGCCTGTGCTTTTCTCGTTATCTGAGTGCATACACTGAGCCTCTTCACATCCTCTTGGGTTAACCCATCCCTCCCACACTTCTGAGGACCCTCGGACTTCCTCAAGACGTTTGCTTGGGGATACAATGTCCCTCCCAGAGCCCAAGAGCAAAGAGAAAACAAGCACTCTGCAAACAGCAGGGGTACTGCTTGGATTGGGGTAAACTGGGGACGCCTCATGCAGAAAGCTGCACTTTCTCCCCAACAATTTACCCCTCTTGCTTTCAAGACAATCCATGTCGTGTCTCCCTTCAAGTTTTAATCTATAGAAAGGATGTGATAGAGTGAAATTTCTTGATGTCTCTTCTATCCATGTCTCTGTAACTCCCACCAAATGATTGGATAGGACTATGCAAACAGAGCATGTGTACAGTAATGGAGGGGACTGGTCAGTTTGGGTGGCCACTCCCCTGGTTATAAAGGATGAGTTCTCTCTCAGCAGAAGGAGAGAGAAATCCTGAAATGGACCGCGGGAGGTGGAGCATGTTTGAAATCTGTCTGACGTGGTGGAGGCCAAGACCAAAGGCAGCAGAGGCCATGCCAGGTGGAGGCCAGAGGATGCGACATGGAGACAAGAGGCAGCAGAGAGGAGCGTGCCGAGGCTCTGAGATTGTGAGGCAGGACAGTAGGCTGGATTCCTGGCCCACAGAGGCAAAGCCAAGGGACCCAGTAGCTGAGAGGATGAGGACTGAAAAGCGAGTTGGCAACTGGTTGAAGAGAGGTGTGGTCGTGTGGTAATGACTGTGTCCTTACTGCTTACTAATCCTGGGTTGTAGTAACCTGTTAACTCCCCTAATAAACCCCCTTAATAGTGGGTATGTTCAGAGTTCTGTGTGGCCATCGCAACAAATCATTGAACCCAGCCTGGAGTACAGTGCTGTGGGAGGAATGGGTGGTGCCAGAATAGGGTAAAGTAAGATGGAGAATGGAGGTATATCTGACCTTTGCCTTGTGGCATTAGGGAAGCCAGAGGAGGTCAGAAATGGTCCTCCACGTGTTTTTTGGCAGAAGGTTTGGGTATACATTTAAACAAAGGTTTATACCTGTCTTTTGTCCCCCCCCCCCCCGTGTGGATTTTGTGGAGTAATGGGAAGAAGTAATGGAAGGAAGCCATACAGATTCATTTGAGGTTCCCACTCTCTACTTTCTCAAAGCCACTTAATACTATGAGTCTTTCCTCAACTGCAAAATAGGCTGAGAACAGCCTCCAGGGTGGATATGGGAATGAAATGAAATGATTTAGAGGTAATGCCTAGTATATAGTCCTAAATGCAACCCAACCCACTGCTGGTTAACTGAGTCTGACTCACAGAGTCTCTATAGGACAGAGTGGAACCATTTCACAGACAAAGCCCAATCTTCCTCCCTTAGGGAGGCTGGTGGGTTTGAGCCACTGACCTTGTGGTTAGCTACCCAATGCCCAACCCACTAGACTAGCAGGACACCTAGTGCACATAATAAGTGCTCAAAAAACGTTTAGTAAGTCAGGGTGATCAAAATACGAAGATTTGCTAATTCAGTAGGGTTTTACCCTGTGCTGGACACTGCTCTCAGCACTCTACATGGAAAGCTGACAAAACCCTCAAGAGGCAAGCACTATTATTATTCCCACTTTACAAATGAGGAAACTGAGAGGTCAGCCAACTTTTTCAAGGTCATGCATCTGACAGAGCAATAGTAATGAAGTCCTTAACTTCTACACCATCGGCCTAGCTGATAGACTATGGTCAAATACTGAATTATTATTATTGTTGTTATCTCTATACTGAATCAAAAAATGGCTCCCATGGTAAATTTGTGCCATCTAGGATCCCTGGATTTTCCTGTTTCTTTTTGTTGTTGTTGTGTCTTCCCCCAAGCACTTGGTATCCTACACAGATGGTCACCAACAAATATATTCCCATGCTGCTAAGATTTCCAATGGGCACGGGTAAGGGTGGGGCAAAGGAGAGGGGTCCCCCACAAATCATCACAGGTTTGGTAGGCGCAACTGTACAGCGATAACAAGTACAGATTATAGTAAAGTCATAGAGAAGAGAGTCAAGTAATGGAGTCAGACACAATTCATGGTAGCATTGCTCACCTCAGCCCCGCTTGGTGGCCCTCGTAGGGGGAGCCCGGCCACCAGAGCAGGAGAGAGCCTCGGGGACCGAGAACCGGGGAGAGCTCCCGGTTCCCCAGGAGCCGGTGAGAGCTCTCTTCTTTATTGCTCACCAAGCATATATCTTTTTAGGGGGACATGATTACAGATCAACACACATCACAGGAAGGGGCAGTACAATAGGCATACACATTGTAGGAAGGGGATGTATGATAGGCATAAGCATAACAGGAAGGGGATGAGCTAGGGGTGTGCCCATAGGAATGGGAAGGTCTAGGGGTATACATGTGACAAGATGGGAAGACCCTAGATTCATGATGGCAGCCTAACGTTGGTCATCCTTGGGCGGGTTTGACCTCTCTGGTGTCTCCTACAAGGAAACAGATAACTACTGTCCTTATCAGAAGGGAGTGTGCTCTACTTGTTGTAGGATAAACAGTAGTGTCTGCTTGCTCTAGATGGCTATTCCTGATGACCTCCAAGTGTATAGTCATTCGCACGCAGCTAAGTCTGGCATATATTTGGGGGAGACAACTTGGGAGAAATCCTTCTGTTTCCCATAGGTAAGTGTTTCATCATTTTCTGTCCACCTTCCACTCAGATTTCTCCAAATAAGCCAACCCATAAATATTACAAACATCATAAGCCAACCTGGAAATATAAACATCACACCATAATCATGCTTCAATGTTTCCAAAGGCAGCCCTCAAGTCTTCGAGAATCACCCCACAGCACACTCTGTACACGGCTCTAATGCCACACCCCTCAAGCCACATGCTCAGCACATGGAGGAAAGGTATACTGGTGCAAGCCCCAGCCCCAGGCTCTCTGGGGTTTGGGCATGTCTGGCTGGGTCCTGCCTGGAACATCTAAACCTTTTCCTTACTCTTGTCTGCTCCTATTGCTTGCCTGTGATACCTAATGCTTTAGGCGATGTGACTCCCAGCTCACCAGAAGGAACATCCTCTTAGGGACTTGAGGACAAAGAAAGAGTCAGCATAAGGGGCAAGTCTTTATTTTAGAGTTCAGTCACCCTGCTCATTCTCACACCCCCAAAATGATGAGGCTGGGCCAGTCTGAGACATGCCCCTAATGCCTTTTCCTTTTAACAGCAAGTACCTTGACTTGCCGGTCACAAACAGACTCTAGAATAACAAACAACAAAAACGGATCTAAGATCTATAGTTTTACGTCGGTCATCCTTCAATCACTTCTGCATGTCTGCACCAGTCAGGTACAGGGGAAGAGGCAGAGGTGGTGAAGACAGAAGAAGGTCTTTGCCTGAGAATTTACGGTACATGCATTTGCTGACTGCCAGCAGCCTTCTTTCCTCCGTCTATGCCCCACCTCCCAAGAGCAGCAGTTGAAGGGACTAGTGCCTTGGGTTGGGTCAGTGTAGTCCTTATTTCAGAAAACACATGCTTTTCTGTAGTTGTTGCTTTTCCTGGCCTCTCCGGGATGCGGTGGTGAGCATGGTGCAGGCGCTGCCCTCGAGGAGCTCAGTGTGCACGGAAAGAAAGAGAGAGTGCAGGGTGATGGGACCGGGTGCTAGGACACGTGGAGGAGTGAGCAGCTGCCCCGCTGTGGCAAGCTGGGAAGGCACACAGTGAAGATCCGCTGCAGCTGCATCTGGAAGAATAAACGTGAGGTGGTGGGCACTGTCCTGGGGATTTCTCAGTCACGAGATGTGTGGTGTACCGAAAGGCTGACAGTTTGAATTGACCCAGAGGTGGCTCAGAAAAGAGCCTGGGGCTGACCTTCTGAAAACAGAGCCACTGAGAACCCTGTGGGCACCGGTTCAGCTGACACACAAGGCAGAAGCAACTCAACAGCAACTACTCTGGTTTGGGGTTCCATTCGCAAAGGTGAGGGCAGAGCACAGGGGCACTGCAGATGACTGCTGGCTCCAGGGAGTTCTCAGCCCGAAGGCGCGGGGAGGGCAAGGGCAGTGAGTGGTTACTGGAACTCAGAGAGAGAACAAGAAAAGAACTTGGCAGGAACCCTGGCCACGGCAAAGCAGCTGCTGACGCAGACCCACAACAGGCTGGAGGGGCGGAGAGAGAAATGCTACCCATCACAGAGACAGAGAGGGCAGAGCACAGGTAACCAAACTTATTGACCTACTGCCCCCTTTTCATTAAAAATAAAAATAAGCAATTACTCGACACAACCCTGGCCATTATAAAACTTTTATACTCTAGCCCATCACCCCTATAGCTAAAGCATAGGCGTGTGCTTTTGCAGCCCCCTCACCCCCACCGGATCGTGGCCCAGTGCTGCCCCCACCCACCCACCCACCCCCAGCAGTATCACCCATTTTGGGAAACACAGGGGCAGATCATTCCGTGTCACAAAAACCAGACATGGCAAGGCATGGTGTCCAGAACTGGCGTGGTTTGCTCAGGATGGGACCACAGGGATGCAGGGGGCCCAGGAGGGTGTGAGAATCGAGAGGGAGGGCAGGACCCACAGTGGAGTTCCAACTTCCCCTCGTGGGCTCAGGCATCAGTGAGGGTCTGCTCAAAGGAATGGCATAGCTGGCAATCTTGGTTGTGGGGAGGGCAGGAGTGGAAGAATGAAGACATACAAAGAATGGTGGCGACTGAGACATGGGAGTGTTTGGGGCAACAAAGAAAATCTGAGCCTGGGGTACCAATCGCTGGCCTGCTCATACCATTGTGAGACCTTGAGCTAGTCTTTCAGTCTCTCAAGTTTTCATTTTCTCACCTACAAAAGTGCGGATGATCATGATTAGAGTCTGGGTAAGTCAGGAGTGAGTGCCGGGTAGGGGTATGCAGTGCAAGGTATGTGTAGCCAGTGAGGCCATTACGAGGAGATGGATCAAGGGGCCATGTGCCTGGATGTGAGGATTAGGAGGAAAAGGGGGAAGACCCCGAGTTGTGCACCTTTGGTGAATACAACTGGTGTTTGCACTTGGATTGACTCATGGCAGTCCCAGGCACAAGGGGATGACATGGGCTATGATCCCAAACCATCGCCATGATTGGCTGCAGATCAGACCGCTGGAGTCTGTGGGGCTTTCATTAGCTGATTTATTTCTGGAAGTTGATCTCCAGACTTTCTCCCTGCTTTGTCTTAATCTGGAAACTCAGCTGAAGCCTGTACAGTATCAATAGAAACATATGTGCCTTCACCGACAGATAGGTGATGTCCACATATGAGGTACGTTGGCTAGGAATCAAACCCAGTCTCCAGCATCCTAGGTAAGAATTCTATCACTGAACCATTGATATTCTTTGGGTGACTAAGTAGATTAACTGGGTCAAGGGACCCAGCTCCCATTTTTGCAAATGAGAAAAGCTAAAGGAGGCACAGGGGGCAGAGAAGGAGGAGGAGTGTGGCTGTAACATGTCAGCTTTTAGAGGTCACCTAAGCCCAAAGATGAATTTGCCTACAGGGCAATTAGAAATAACAGATCAAGGAGAGAGAGAAAAAAAGAGAAAAAGAGAGAGAGGTGGAGGATGGGTATATGAATTCCTCAGAAGAGTACAGGCCTAATATCCACTTTCCATTGAAATGACAGGTGGAATAGGAGGAGTCAGCAAGAAAAACCAAGTAATCAGAGCAGAGGAGGGACCAGAACAAACCACTTTGGAAGCCCAAGGAGAGAAGGTTTCAAGAAGCAGATAAAAGGGAGGTAAGGGATCATCACATGAGATGTTTCAGAGACTGCACCAAGGATTAAGCAACTGGGATCTCATTGGTGCCCTTAGCAAGAGCTGTCTCAGAAGAGTATGTGAGAAGTCACCTTAAAATGGGCTGAGAAATGAAGGGGAATTTTGTAAATGTAGACAGCCAGTGCAATTATCCCCAAAGTCTGGCAGTGAAAGGCTTGATAGGATGATAGGCTTGAGGGTTATCTTTTATTTCAGTATAAAAAATCCTGGGTCTACTTATAGGATGAAAAAAGAAACAAACAAACAGACCAGAAATAGATTCAAGATGCAGAAGAAACAGGAAAGATGGTTGAAGATGCAGATAGAGGCAGCAAAGACAGGATCTGAGGGGGGAGCGCGCCTCAGGAAAGAGGAGGTGGTACTCCCTTTGGGCACTGATGGTGAATCTGCCACACAGGTGGGGGCCATCCTAGCCTAGCTTGTCTGAAGGAAGGAAAAGGGGCTCTAACTGGGCTCGACTTGCCTTTCACCCTTCCCTCCCTTCCTTCCCGAGGAGTCCTGGTGGCTTAGTGAGGTATGTGTTAGGCTGCTACCTGCAAGGTCAACAGTGAGCAATCGCCAGTCACTACACGGGAGAGCGATGAGGCGCTCTACTCCTGTAAAGATTTACTATCTCGGGAAACCACAGGGGTAGTTCTACTCTTTCCTACAGGGCTGCTCTGAGTTGGAATTGCTTTAATGGCAGTGAGTTTAGTCTTTTTTGGTTTTGCTTCCTTCTAAGAAGCCCTGGTTACAAGTTGGGTTTCTAACCACAAGGCCATCAGTTCAAACCCACCAGCTGCTCTGCAGGAGAAAGATGAGGGTTTCTGCTCTTATAGAGATTTACAGTCTTAGAAACCCAAAGGTGAAGTTCTACCCTGTCCTAGAGGGTCACTATGGGTTGGAATCAGCTTGATGGCAGAATCTACTCAATGGCAATAGCGGGGGTGGTGGTGGTGGTGGTGTGGGGTGTGTGTGTGTGTGTGTGTGTGTGTGTGTGTGTGCATTTTCCATATTACCCCTTCCCCAAGAGTGGAGAAAACTACCAGAAACATGACACAGATCAAAAGGAAGGAGTGCATGTAATAAGAAATATTTGCTACAATCTTCTGAGAGGGGAGATGAGGATTAATTCTTCCTGGCTCTGACAACCTGAGGGATGGGGTGCATGTAAATTCATGGAGTGGGTGGGGAGGTGGGGGGTGGCACTGAACAGAGAATAATGGAAGAGGTGGAGAGGTCTGGCCAGTGCACTAAAAGCTCTCTTCGGACCTGGTTTCTGAGCACTTGTAATTTCTCTTTACATTCAGCTTGTCAAATTCCTCTTCATCAGCTACTGCGGCTGACAGGCGGAATTGTTTCCTTGGGGCTTTGTTCTTCCCGTCAGTGAACAGAGGCAATTGGGATGGATCTGGATCTCTTTTGCAAAGAAAACACTTTCTATTTTCTCCTTAGACAACACAAAAACACACACACACACACACACACACACACACACACACACACACGCACACACATGCACACACACACTCTCTCTCTTAATGACTGCTTGGTTTGAGGATGGGGACCATCAGATCATGAGCCTATTGCCTGGGCGGCCACTGCCATTCTGGAAGGAGTTGCGGAAGCCATCCTGTTCTCCCCAGCAGTCAAGACCTTCAAGGATTAACGAGGTGCTAATGGGAAACAATGAGCTCACATGCAGATCAGATCCTTCGGGGGTGCCCTTCTGAAGTTCTTCTAAAGTAAAAACCCTTTTATTAGGGCCATTAATTAAAAACAAAATGAACACATTTACCATTTATTATCGTTTTGTTTCTTCCATCCGTCCTCTGATAGTTATGAAATACCAGGAAAAACTGGACAAGTGGACAAGGGATGAAGTCAAAGGGTGAGATACTCCACTCCAAAAGATAATCAGCCCCAGAAGCAAAGAGCCAACTACACTGCCATAACAGAGGGCGAGGCTGGTGTCCTTGACCCACCGGAGGGGAAAAAAAATCACAAACCAAACTCCCTGGTATGAAGTTGACTCTGACTCAGAGGGCGCCTGCAGGGCAGGGTAGAACTGTCTCTGTGGGTTTCCAAGACTGTAACTCTCCATGGGAGCAGAAGGCTCCATCTTCCTCCCTCGGAGCAGCTGTTGGTTTCCAACTGCTGACCTCGTGGTTAGCAGACCAATGCCTAATCACTACACCGTCAGGGCTCCTCAACTGGAGGAGGGTGTGTACTTTTGAAGGCAGGTTTGCTTAGTTAATCCCACAGCTTCAAGCGGTACTGAGCACTCTCCCTGAGCGAAGCTAAACAAGGCCACTTGACTGCCTTTGCTTCTCAGGGTGCCCAGCTACAATGCAGTCTACGTCATAGCTAGTTGTTTGCGTCAGATCATGTTCAACTAAAGCATCCATTCTGATGTCCTCATGTTTTCTGTCATCTTCTCCACCCATGGACTTCATATGGGGGTTGCACTCCATACTCAGCAAATGTTTGCAGGTTGGTTGGCTCATTCATGCATTCACTCATTTATCCATTCAAAGCTGCATAAAAGTCTACAGAATGAGTGCGCCCACTTCCTAAGAAGTTTGCAAGGATTGTAGAAGGAGTAAATTCAACTTAACGTGTCTTGAGAGCACTGTTATGTGCAAGGTAACAGTCAAGGAAACACACACACAAAGAATAAAAAGTGGTAAGATGTAAAAACATGCAACTACAATACACAGACGAACTTAAGGGTTATTTAGTGTTGGTTACCCAAAGGAGAAAAAGAAATCAAATGCTCATTGTGAGGATAGAGGTAGGGCTGGGGATGAAACTGTAAAGAACCCTGGGATTTAAAATCAACCTTGAAGGATGAACTGGAATTTGATAGTCAGAGGTTAAATCGAACAATGAGTACTATTCAGGTTTAATCATGATTCCTGCCAACAACTGAGAAGCACTTTAACTCCTCTACACTTGCTTCTCAGGGCTTTCTGGTAAGGGGTTTGGGGACTTGCAGAAGATCTAGACTTTCCTACCCCCACATCTTCTAATTTGTATGTATAACCTTTTGGATTTTCCAGTCATCTTTATCTTCATAGTTTGAGTCTGTGCAAACAAAAATGTAGCTGAAGCTAATAATGTGGCTACACCTTCAGAGGTGAATTCCTCCTAACTATGCCAAGACACAGGGGCACTGGTGGTGTAGGGGATTACGCACTGGGCTGCTAACTGTAAGGTCAGCAGTTCCAAACCACCAACAGCTCGATAATGCTTTCTTCTCCTGTAAAGATTTACTGTCCCAATTAATTTGGCTTAATTGTTAACAGAATTGACTTGATGATAGTGGGTTTGCTTTGAGTTTTTTGTGTATGCCACGACACAAAAAGGAGTCCACAGAGGGTCGATCCAGCCAAGCTGTCAGGCAACACAACATCTAGGCAAGCATCTAGCACAAGATGCTCATGCCGCCAGTAAGCTAGTATGATACTACTCCACCACAATCTTAGAAACGATCTATTGGTACCAAACATTTGTCGTGCAGGGGCTACAGCTCCAAATCTAAGTAATCTTTATCTATTTGTTTTTGGGGTTTAGGTTGGTCACACAACAGCCCTTCCCAGGGGCCGTTACATGACCCTCAGCTACACAGTTGCCCACTGCTCCATAATCAATGTGATTCCAAGAGCAGGAAGGGCACCACGGAGACTACTCCTACACAAATCCACGCCACTGAGATGATCTGAAACCTATCAATATAGACTGATTCACTTTAAATAACAAGACTCCCCTACCGAGATGCAAATGCCTCCTGGGCTGGTAAAGGAAAACCCATTAATCACTCACACATTTAAATTATTAAGAAAATTAAATTACCGTACTTTGTTTCCTCTCTGGCTCCTACTCAGGAGTCCCTGGGTGGTTCAAACAGTTAAGTATGTGAGGTAATGAATCACCTTCAGGAGATCAATTTGTCCTTTGTCCTCTGTTCTGAGAGATGATCTTGGGAATTCCCTTAGTAACTGAAGTGCCTTTTGTGGCCATGAGTGGTGGGTTGCCCAAGCTAGCGGGGTGACCTTGGGGACTGTTATCAGATCCCACAGCGAGGGAGGGGAACACGATTCACTAAACATTCTAGGGAGCACAGTTCTACTCCGACACACACTGAGACACCATGAATTGGAACAGCTAGCACTATGGGTTAAAGGTTGGGCTGTCCGACTGCAAGGTCAGTCGTAGGAACCCACCAGCTATCCCTTAGGAGAAAGACAAGGCAGTCTGCTTTCATAAAGACGTACAGCCTCAAAAACCCTGGGGAACAGTTCTGCTCTGGCCTATAGGGTGGCTGTGAGTTGGCGTCAACTCAAAGGCAGTAGGTAGGAGGCTTTAAGAAGTGAGACGCTCAATGACAGGCCTTTCTAGCTGTAAATGTAGAACATGCGAATATGGTTTGTAATGCTTCTCGGCATCAGGGAGTCTTCCCTTTGAACCTATGAACTATTGGAACTAGGAAGCCCATTAATTCTCCTAGAATTCAATTTTTGCCAGTATATCAGCTGCTAACAAGAAGGTTGCCAGTTCGAACCTACTGGATGGCTCCATGAAAGAGAGAGTTGCTAATAGAAACTACAGCCAAGAAATCCCTATGGGAGAGTTCTACTCTTGTCATATGAGTTGGAATCTATTTGACAGCACCCAACAACAACAACAACATTTATGTTTATAAGGAAAGAATCCACATTTCCCACCAGCTCCTCAAAGGGATATCTGTCCCAGAAAAGGTCAAGCCTATCCAATGGCCACCCAGGCCAGAGCCTACTGGGCAGCTGGGAGAGGAGTCAAGGGAAGAACCTCAGTGTTACGTTGCAGAGCAATTCCCCAATGGAGAGTTCCCCCAGGTCTGCACATGTTCTACTCCCTTTACACAATTAAGCAAGAGAAAGTGCAGCCCAGAGTAATGAAATCTGAAACAAGCCAGAGACCTGGGACAGGGCCTGGTTTCCCTGCCTCTTGGCGCTATCCTGCTTCTTGTTCCACCGGGTAATTCTGTCCCTCATGTCAGTGTTTAATTATGTAAACTTTTCTAAATTTGGCCTAATTGAATTTTTCATCCTTATTAGTGTAAAGGATATCCTCTACGGCCAGGCACAGAGAGACTGATTCGGAGGTTTAATTTTGTGGCTGTCACCAGCTTTCTGTTGTTCTATTCACTTTCCAGCCGTCTCTATGTCTCACCTGGGCTGCGCTCTAGGCTAGCAATGAAGGGGGCCAGAGGTTCGGTTTAACAGCTACTGATCATCTCAAAAACCTTCACCAATGTTCTACACGGACTTTTCCCAGGGTCTGAAATGACAGATGGTAGCACGTAAGTGAATCGGGCCTTGTCATGAAGTAAGTCTGTTTGTCACACTGTGGTGGCTTGCATGTTTCAATGAGGGTAGATCCCATGTTATTGGTAGTTCATATATCAGAAGGGTCACCCATGGAGGGCAGGTTTTAGTGGGGTTCCCAGCCTAAAGCTGACTAGGGAGAAAGGCCTAGTGACTGACTTTTGACAATTAGCCAATGACAACTGTATGGATCACAACAGAATAGTGTCTGATATTGTGCTAGAAAATGAGCCCACGAGGTTGGAAGGCACCAAAATCCCGACGGCAGCAATAATGGACTAGAGCCTAGCAATGGTTGGGAAGATGGTACAGAACCAGGCACTTGGGTCACCATGCCTCAGCACCGAGACTCAGTGGCAACCACCACCATCACCAAGTATTTAGTAAGCACCTACTACAGACTCAATTTCCCTGAATCAAACCTGAGTTGCAATGGTGAAAGCACTGACTCCTAGCCACTAGACCGACTTGAAGGCATCTAACAATAGTAACAACAGCAGACTCAGGACCTCTGCAGGCCAAAGGGAGTGGACAAAACAGGCAAGGCCCCTGCCTTCATGGAACTCATGTTAAGTGTTATCATGACACAGATTTCCATTCTTAGGTAAGGTGCCACCAGAGGCAGAAAGCCCTCTGAAAGGGCAGGGGTGAAAACACGGAAGATTCAAGCTGAGGACCTTCACCAATAAGATGATTCTCCTTCACTTACGCCCTATAGTCAGATGGTCACTCGTCGGAAGGAGCCACACTTAGAACAGCTCACAGATGGACCTCATTCTTTGCACTTCTACTGCTTGTCACCATGTTGTCCGAACACACACTTTTCCAACGACACTCACGTGCTCTCTCCTTCATTCATCTTCCTAATACAAATCTCTCCTCACTGGGCACACTGCCTTCCAGGGTAGACTGGATGTTCTAAAACACGACTTTCACCTTGGAGCTCCCAGAGTCAAGAGTCATCATGGAACAACTGCAGGTATTGATGTGGGAGGAAATTCTTAATAAGTTACTGAGGGAAATGCAGGCTCTACACCAGAAAAATACTAAAGGTTGGGGAAAGAAGCATAAGCACCTGTATTTGCACATAGAGTGGTACTAGAAGGAGCGAGTATGGAAAGAAGAGCATTGACCTTTTCCTTTATAAAAACTTTTAGTATTAAATGTGCATTGCTTATTTAAAAAAGCATACCCCACCCATATTCCTTTAAACATTCATCTTCTGAAAACTGTCATGGAAAATAGATGTCACAGTGAGGATGTCCTATTTGCCTTTGCATGTCCTACTGGACATAGTGCATGCAGTGACTTTGGGGCAGAGGCATGAAAGAGAAGATGGGAGAATACGGGAAAAGAAAGCTAGACCTAGGCCGTGTATGTTAGTATACGTAAGCATCTGACAGACCCATCAGGTCATCAGCCCCCTTCCGGAGACCCATTTTCATCTAGGTGTCTACTGTAACTCAACGATCCACAAGGGCCTTTGTCAGCCTACAAACACAAGACCGATGCTGTCAAGTCAGGGAGACTGATTTGGAGGTTTAATTTTGTGGCTGTCATCAGCTTTCTGTTGTTCTATTCACTTTCCAGCTGTCTTTATGCTGTCAAGTCATTTCTAACGCACAGTGACACTATCGAATGGAGAAGAATCGCCCCGGTGGGTTTCCAAGGCTGTCATCTTTACAGGAGTAGGCTGTTATACTTCTCTCCCCTAGAGTAGCTGGTGGTTCAAAACACTGACCTGGTGGTTAGCCAGAACCCACCAGGGCTTCTTTAAGTCTATATAAAGAGGTCAAAATGATAAAGACTAAAATGTAGACCTTATCCTTAAGATAACGAAGGACAGAAGATAAAGAACGAACATAACTGTGCGGAGTTGAAAGCAATGTGGGAAAGCTGAGGAACTTACAGATGAGGGAAGCAAAGTGCGGGGAGTGAGGGGAGGCAAAAAGAAATAAAAAGAGAAAAAGACTAATGGCACCACAGAGCGATGCAGAAGGACTTAGGGAATGTTGATCCATCTGGGGGTATAGAGAACATGTATGATCAATCAGGACGAAGCAGAGTCAGTGAGGTGGTGGTGGTGGTCAAGTCAGACCACGAGGAACTGCAGGAAGGCGGGGACTGATGAAGATGCGACCAGGGCTTTGAGAAGCGTGGGGCGTAAGGTGGGCTCCTCTCGTGAGGTTAGTTGGGCTGTACCAAACCCAAACCAGATGCCATCAAGTTGATTCTGATTCATGGTGACTTATGTGGGTCAGAGTAGAACTGTGCTCAACAACCAATTTTCCAGAAGTAGATCACCAGGTCTTCCTTTTGAGGCCTGTCTAGGTGTACTTGAGTCTCCAACCTTTAGGTTAGCAGTCAAACATCTTAACGGTGTGCATCACCTAGGGATTCCCTAGCAGAGTTGAGAGGACGTTATTTTAGGATAAGAGAGTAATGAGCACATTTATATGGAAAGGGAGTGAGCCATAGAGAATGAGAGATGGTGGGGTTGGGGCGAAGGAAGGTGCTGTAGAAACAAGTGACTATGGATCCAGAATATTAGAGGCAGTGGGGAGGGGGCAGCCCAACAGGAGGTGATGAGAGAAAGACGTGCTGAGGGAAAGGAGGTTAGCTGAGGAGCTTACAGATGATGGAAGTCACCCATGAGAGCGTGGACAGACTGAGTTGGTAGTCTGAAGTGCAAAGAGAGGGCTTGAAACACTAGCCAGGAAACGTCTACCAGAGGCAAGTAAGGGATTCCTGAGCAGCCCTGAATTGCTAACTGAAGCCGACAATGAGAATGACATATCCTTCCCCTTCTTAGTTCTTACGTTTCTCCACCCATAAAATTGGGTGATTCTTCTCAAACATATGTATGAGAAATCACTGTCTATAAAAGGTTCTAAAGCTGGAGGGAATAAAAGCATCAACTATACACGAGACATTATGACTACAGTAATAGACACTCCTATCTGTCAGATGGGCTGTCCCAGAAACATGAGGGGAAACCAGGCAGAGATTTATAGGCTGTGCTGCTTCCATAGCACAGTTTAGCAGAATCCTCTCAAGAACCCCAGGCAGGGGGAAGTGGGAGTAAGGGAAGGCACTTGTCCTCTCTGAAGCAACACTAGGAAGACATGGACACTTATCCCAATGAGTAGAAATCACTTGGAGAGCAAATGAGACACATGTGTATCATGTGCAAATAGCAGGGTCTACTTTGGGTCTGTACCTCTCTCCCTGTTCTTTTAGGACCTTTGGTAAGTCAGGAAGGAATGGTCCCCTTGCTGACTCTAGAAGGAATGGAGAGAAATGCATATATACATCAGGGTTTCAGTTGGGAATCTGGGACCTGAGCAGGCTTGGAGGAAGGAAGGTGACACAGCAGTGTTGCCTCTATCTGGCAGGTCTCTTTCTGATTTTAGAGGGGCAGCCTAGACGTTGGAATACTTTAAGGATCCTGATAGTGCTTTCCTAGCTCCCCAGAAGAACAGAGTGGTTAATTACCACCGAAGTCACCCTTTCTCACAATTATATGATTCTTCCTAATATCCCAAGTAAAGATTGTGCCTAGTTGTCATTTATAAAACTACATTATTATAAAAAATAATAATGCATAATTTTAACACACTCCATCTTGGTGGGAATCTCTCCTCCCTTTATAAAGGTATTACTGTCTCCTTTCTTAAAAATACACACTTGATTGGTTCCACCGTTAAACTCCAATGCTTCACCGTGATTCTCCTACCTTTCACTAGCAGTCACCAGACCTGTCCCCACCTTCTACTGAAGCTTCTCCTGCAGAAGCTAGCCTATCTTATAAACTCTATGATTTGTTGCAATGGCCACACAGAACTCACAGAAAATACTTACAATTATTAATACTTTCTCCTGTCTTTACTTGCTTTGATCTCAACTACCCACTTTCTTTTAAGTATGGATGCCCTTTTAATTTATTTCCAAGTCTCTACAAATGCTGCTTGGGATTTCTTCTGCCTGACTTTCATCACATGAAATATTTAAGAAGTACTTTCTGAGCTTCAGGGCTTGATTTGCCCACGACTTAGCATAGCCTTAAAGATAATTCACTACCTTCCATCTTAGCTATCGATCTAATTGAATTCCTCAGTAGGTAATATATTTTCCTCCTCCAGATGATTTTTAAGTCATTGTCTTGAATGAGTCTAGAGTCAAGAAATTGACTTAACTTTATTTATTTCGCTTGTAATATGATGCAATGCTGGAAGCTGGGGACACTCATCTTTCCCAAATTTAGCTTAGCTAAATCACTTGAGCTCTTTATTATTCACTAAGTAAAATATACTGATCCACTTCTGCAATTAACAGAATGTATTCAATACATCTCACCTCCCTATGCACCCTTTCTCCTTTCACCAGTTAGCCCTGTGTGGCAAAGTGAAATGACTTGGTATAGATCCTCTATCCATAATCTTTATAACTACCATAAAGTGACTGGGTGAGAACGTAGGTTTTAACTTGGGAATGACTCAGTTTTGCCATTCTGATGGTACAAAGTGAGCCATCTCAGAAGCAGGAATGAGGAATCCCATTACCATCAAGAAAGAAGAGCAATTAACACAGCATGTGTGAGATTCCTGACTGTAGTGGTGGAGGCAAAAGATGCACCAGAAACTATAGCACCAAGACCATGAGACCAAGCTGAGGAGTAGTGCCGAAACCATGAGGCAGAGTGGTGCAGGCCTCCCGCTCTATAGAGTGAGCACAGCTCAGTGCCTGCAGGCAGGCTTGCAGAGTGGGGTTTCCTTTGGGCATTTATAAAGGAGCTTTGTGACACTTGCATAAACAGGGCAGAGGCCAAGAGACCATGGGGCTGAGAGCCAATGACTAGAGGGAGACATGCCTGTCAATATTTGATGATTCCTGTCATCAAAGAACATGAGTCTCCTAGGTTGGAGCCTGGGTTGAACCCCTGTGAAGACTCTACTGGTTTAATCATTGAAGCTCAGAACTAAAGGTTGACTTCTAGTCTGGCTCCTAACCCTGTAACGCCTGAATTTTTATTTCAGGAAAAATTTTTTTTTTATTCTTTACTTTCATAGTTATCTATATATATATTAATATATATATTTTAGTTAAATGTTACAAAAACATAGCGCTTGGCGTTATAGGGCTAAAGACTTGAGGTCAGATTAATTTGCTCTCTCTGATTAAAAAAAAAAAAAAAGGTCTTTGCTGGTCAGTCTTACTCCTGCCATCAAAGAACATAAGCCTCTTAGGGTCCGATTTAGTCACACATTATACTCCCAGTGCCCAATAAGACACAGAGAAGAGAGGTGCTGCGGATAAAAGAACTGTATCTTTAATATTTTGTAATCCATTAGCGTCCCTAACCAACCCCATAATTGTAAGCATTTTCTGTGAGTTCTGTGTGGCCATTGCAACATATCAGAAAACCCAGTAGAGAACTAGAATGCTGTGGGAGGAACGGACTGAAGGTGTCAGATAAATAAGATCAGATAAATAAGACCTCCACCTCATACAAATGATCTTGGGCAAATGTGAAGCTGAAGTCTCCTTCCTGTACTTGTCACTGGAGGAAGTCAGCAAGGGCCTCCGAATAATTTATCAATGGCTCACTCAAAATCAAAACATGGATCAAAGAGGAGCACAGAAATTAGAATTCGTGTTCTCTAGATCCCATTGATCTCACTAACTTGGATGTCAACTAGTGCTGTTTTTGGATCCTGGGTGAACCCCCATGAAGACTTTACCTGGTTTGATCACTTAAACTCAGAACTGAAGGATTACTTCTAATCTGGCTCCCAAAGACTTGAGGTCAGATTAATTTGCTTATTCTCATTAAAAAATTTTTGTCGTTGTTGTTGCTTGTCTGACTTCAAAGAACAAGAGCCTCCTAGGGACCAATCTAGTCAAACATGTTAAAACTGCCAGTGCCCAATAAGACACGGAGAAGATACTTCAAGGTAGAGAAAACAAATTCAAAAGCACACTAAGAGCATAGTGGTTCAGCTACTTCAATAGTAAACTTTCTCTTTAACAAAAAAACGTGTTAAACTAGAAAGGGCACAGTAAGGACAAGCATTAGGTAAGGACAATAAATCTAAAATGAGAGAAAGAAGAATAAAAGCATGAAGCCTTCTTTTTACAGGCCCATGCCTAGTCCATTCAGTATACTTAACAGAGGTATAGATGAAAACCTTATTAAATTACATTTAGCAGAAAATGAGGAGGGATGGTTAGTGTGCTAGAGTCTTGTGCACTGGCCTTGTACTGGGCCCCTGAGCTAAGTCAGAATTACATATCTCAGCATTCTCTTTGCTGTGGCACTTCAGTTTAGGAACACCCACAAGAGGTCTCCATGGGAGATTGGGGAGATGGATATGAAGCATCAGCTATTGTGCTTGAAGGTCATCACTGCTCAGAGGTGGTAAGGAAGGGGTGTTGAAGTGCCAGAGTATTCCATCTTGCCCAGCTTTTCTGTGCTCCATATCCAGCTCTCCCTCAGAGCTGTCCATTCTTCTGAACACCAGTCAACCCAGGCTTACCATCAGAAGCTTCACTCAAATGCTGAGGCAGCAGCCATGAAGGGCCAGCAACCTTACATAGACTTCAAAACCTGTTCTTTTGTGCGGTTTCACTCCAGCTCACTGGTTCACCCCGCTTCCTGTAAACACTTATGTGTAACTAGTTAATGACCCCTGATTTTAAAACAAAACAAAACACTGTTTTTTTGCCCAGCACTTCTCATAATTGCATAGGTCCTATTGAAAAAGGAGGAGGAGAAGCAGCAGCAGGAACAGAAGAGGAAAAGTTGCTGTCAAGCCAATATCAGGTCATGGGGATCCTGTGTGTCAGAATAGAATTATACTCCACAAGGTTGTCAATGGCTGATTTCTCAGAAGTATAAAACCTGCCCCCCCCTTCCAAGGAACTTCTGGGTAGACTCCAATTTCTTGTTACAGCTAGTCATGTTAACTGTGCCACCCAGGGTCTCCTAGAACAAACACCCTATTCTGTAATATTGATAGTTGAGTTAGTTAAGTTGATTGTGCCAACCTGGCCGATAAACACATGTGGGGGTTAATCGAAGGGTGGAGAGATAAATGGCTCAGTAATCCTCACCTTTTTAGTTCTCGGGTCTCTTGCTTTCTCATGGTTGGACCTGAGTGCAGCTGCCTTAGTCAGTTCCCTGCTTCAGCTGGCAAGGCTCACTTCATGCAAGATACCCCAAGGAGAAGCCGCATGAACCTACCCCGATGCAGCCCTGGGTGCTGGAGCAGCTCTGTGGAGACTCCTGCCGGTGGTGAGATGTTTACACACTCACTGATTCAGCTTTCCTCCTGCAGTCGGCATCATAGTATGTGTTTTATGAGATGGAGGATGACTGTGAATTGGTGTCAGACACATATGGGTTAATGTTGGACTTGTGGGCTTGGGCAGCACTGGGTTGGGATGTTTTCTTGATGTGCACTTAACCTTTATATAAAACTCCCTCTTATACATATGAGTTTCTGTGGATTTGTCTCTCTAATGTACGCAGACTAACACAACAGTCATGCCCCTTTCCTGACTGAATACTATTTCACAAAGACCCATACTCTGAATAGGCTCAAATTAATTATTGTATATACTCGAGTATAAACCGACCCAAATATCAGCAGAGGCACCTAATTTTACCACAAAAAATGGCATTAAAAAATGTGCTGAAAAAACTCGGCTTATACTTGAGTATATACAGTATATAAAATTTAACATTATCCTAGGTAAAGTTCTATATGTAGCCTAAAGAAAAGGAACAGACTTCCAGGAAGATGGCAACTGAGTAACACATACTAGAGGGACTCCACAGAAATTAGGGCAGGAAAGTTACTAAGAGGGAAATTCCACACTGCTGGGTTGCAGAAGGAGCATCATAAAGATAAGTAGGCACAGATTCACTAGGTTTTGAGGAGCTAAGGGCTTTTGGTTTACCACAGTGGAGGCTGGCTAGGGTTTGACCTTAGCCCCTCCACTATCGTGGCTGGAGCCAGGACCATTTGGAGCCAGCCCAGGTGTTTAATCTCAACACAGCCACAGCTTGCCACCACCTCAGGGCAGGGTTTAAACCTCTCAAGTTCCACGGTCAGGGATTGGGGCTCAGCTATATTGTTACTATTGTTTCCCTCTCTTCTCTCTGTCCCCCCATAGTCTCAGTGGGCTTAGTTGGTTTTTTAAAATCTTTTTTTTTTCTTTTTCTCTTCCCTTTTCACTCATACACCACTCCCAACCTCCAGACCATTCTCCTTAGCCTAGGGCATTTAAGCCTGCCCTCCACCCAGCTGGGATAGCTCCACCCTCTGCAGATAACCCTAGGCGGGGGAAAGCCCGCCCACCCTCCACCAGGGGAAATCCCACCCAACTTCTTCTGGAAGAAATCCCACCTACTTCACTCCTGGGTAAATATTGCCTACCCACTCTTTGCAGTGATTAACATGTGGCTAGGGAAATCCTGCCCACCTTCTTCAGAGGAAATTCTGCCTGTGTGGCTGGGGGCGCTTCTACTCATCTTCTGTGGTGCCACATGACTGAGAGAACTTCCTTCACCTGCCATAGTGCCTCACATGGCCGAGGGCAGCTCAGAAAAAACTCATCAATGTTCCATGCTGTTGTGGGAACCTCTGCCCAACCTCCGCAGCTATCTACCTGACCACGACAATTCTGCCCATCACTCAAGGTGTTCTACATCAAAGTGGGAAACCCACCAGCTTTCTGTGGCACTCCCATTGCAGCAGGCACCCCTTCACACCCTCTGCAGCACCCCAAGCTGCTGTGGGCCAAACCATCATGGCTTCTTGTGAGATCACCCAGTACAGCAGCATACTCGTGGGTCCACAACTACCCAACCAGTGACCCTGGAGAGGACGATCCAACTTACCCTCCAAATAACAGAATACTGATTGACTCAGGAAAGAGTGAAGCCACAGGAGGATAAAGTGGTAGGCCAATTCCATAGTGAAATTAGCTGCAGTAAGTTGAAAGAAGCATTATTAAGAGTCTCCCAGAGAGAGACAGTGCTCTTCGACTCCCTGGAAAATGGCACCTGGCTCCTCTAAAGCAACACAACGCAAACAGCAATCATCCCAAATGACCGCAATGAAACCATAGAAGAAATAAAAGGCTATGGTAGCAGACATTGATCTGCCAGAGAAATAAATTTTCAGCATGATGCTTGCAGTCATATGGAATATGAGAGAAACAAAACAGAAAAAGGTTGAAATGATAGAAGAGATAAAGACCATCCACCAAAGGGAAATACAAAAGCTTAGGGACAAGATAACAAAAACCAGTAGCAGACTCATGGACATAGCCAATCGACTGGAGGAGGCAAAGAACCGCAGCTCTCGGCAGCGACCAAGAGGACACAAAAGCAGATTTTAACAAACTCGAACAAAAATTTAATAAGATCATCAGAGAAGCTGAAGAAAACCTAAGAGCTATGCCTGATGCTATGAAGAGGAACAACATCAGAATAATTGGATTACTGGAGGAAGACAAAATAAAAAAGACATCTGCAACAATAGTGAGAGAATACTTGGGAGGAAAACTTCCCCAGATTAATGAATGAAAACCTGGCAACCATTAAGGAGGCTGAAAGAACACCAGCTAGACTGACTCCCAAGAAGTCACCAAGGCACATAATAGTTAAACTACCAAACTTTGAGGAAAAGGAGAAAATCATGAGAGCAGCTAGAGAAAAACAAGCAATCATATATAAAGGTTCTCAAATAAGAATATACTCAGACCTATCAGTGGACAATATGAAAAAGAGGAGAGAGTGGAGTAACATATTCCATAACACAAACCCCAAAATACTCTATCCAGTCAAATTATCTATCAAGATAGATGGAGAAGTAAGAGTCTTCCCAGACAAGGAAAAACGCAAATACAGTGAACCCTCGTTTATCACGGTTAATCGGTTCTAGACCCTACCGTGATAAATGAAATTCCGCGAAGTAG
>NW_022111324.1:871193-910229 GCF_000313985.2 Echinops telfairi | reverse complement strand
AACCGCGATAGAGTGAAGCCGCAGAAGTCGAAGCGCGAAGTGGCGAGGGTTCACTGTAATACATTAGAAGAAACCCAGCCCTAGAAAAGATCCTTAGTGACCCCGTATGGGCAGAAGAACAGCATCACCAAACATAAATAAGAGACCGCCACATAGAAAAACCCCACCCAGAAGGCAACAAAGAGAAAATAGCCCCCAAGATAGCATTGGCTTAAGGGTGGAAAGAAGTCGAGAATGAAACACACACACACACACAGACACACACGCACGCACACATGCACAACACACAGATATGAAAGGGAGGTAGGAAAATACCTAATACAAAAGATATAAGATGACATCACAGAGTTCACAGATGGAGATAATAACCCTCAATATCACTGGACTGAACTCAGGCATTAAAAGACTGAGGCTAGCAGACTGGCTTAGAAAACACAACCCATCAATCTGCTACCCACAGGAGACACATCTCAAGACTACAGACAAAAATAGGCTGAGAATGAAAGGCTGGAGAAAAGCATACTGAGCAAACAGCAATTCAAAAAAAGCAGGGGTTGCAATCCTAATCTAGTATATAATTGACCTCAAAATAAAAACAATAAAAAGAGATAAGGAGGGACACCATATCATGCTCAAGGGAACGGTAGACAAAGAACCACTAGGCATTTTAAACATATTCCGTGAATGAGAGACCCGCTAAATACGGCAGACAAACACTCCATAAGAAGAAAAAAGAAATCACAGCCTCAACAATTAGAGTAGGTTACTGCAACACAAGGCTCTCTAAGAAAGATAGATCACAGGGAAAGAAACTCAACAAGGAGGCTAGAGATCTAAACACTACAATTAAGACAATTTGACCAGATATTTACAGACTTCCATTCAAATACAAAAAATTCACATTCTTTTCAAACCCACATGGCACATATTCAAAGAGAGACTACATGCTGGGGCATAAGGCAAATCTGCATAAATTTAAGCACATTGATCTCATATATACTTCTCTCTCTGAACACTGTGCCATAAGGCTGGAATTCATTAAAGGAAGATGAAGAAAACAAGAGCAAACAATGAGAGAATGAATAACTCTCTATTGGAAAAGGAGTGTGTACTAGCCCAGATCAGAGATGAAATTAGGAAATTTCTAGAAACCAATGAGAATGAGAATATGATGTACCAAAATTTATGACACAGCAAAGACGTTTCATAGCAATACATGCACACATGAAAAAGGAAAAGGGACTTACGATTGATATGCTGGTACAAAATTTACAGCAACTAGAGCAGAGTCACAAGGACAATCCTACTAAAAGCAAAAGAAAAGAAATTATAAAATCCAGGGCTGAAATTCAAGAGAGGGAAAATAAGAAAATTATGGGGGGGAAAATCATGCTGTTAAAAGTTGGTTCCTTGAAAGGATAAACAAAATTGACAGACCACTGGCAAACCTAACCAAAGTAAAGTAGGAACAAATTTCAATATCAAGGATGAGGAATGAAACAGGGAACATTTCAACAGACCCTAATGAAATAAAAAGGATAGTTACACAGTACAACGAAAGGCTGTACACCAATGAATTCAACAACTCAGAAGACATGTACAAATTCTTAGAAAAACAATCCCTCCCTAGACTATCCCCAAATGACGTCAATAATCTCAATAGGCCCATAGCAATAGAAGAAACAGACAAAGTTATCAGGGGATTACCAACAAAAAAATCCCCTGGACTAGATGGCTTCACAGAAGAATTCTAACAAGCATTCAGGGAAGAACTGACACCATCCTACACAAACTCTTCCAGAACATCGAAAAAGATGGCAAACTCCTGAACTCCTTTTATGAAGCTAGTATAACTCTGATACTGAAACTGGGCAGGTATCCCACAAGAATTGAGAACTACAGACCAATATCCCTAATGAACATCAATGCAAAAATTCTTAACAAAATACTGGCCAATAGAATGCAAAAGTATATAAAACAAATAATTCACCATGACGAAGTGGGATTCATACCAGGGATGCAGGAATGGTTCAACGTACGAAAGACTATTAGTATCTTTCCCCACATTGACATGAAAAACTATAAGAACAACATGATAATATTGATAGATGCGGAAAAAGCATTCGGCAACATCCAACACCAATTCCTGTTTTAGACACTCAAGAAGATAGGAGTGGAAAGAAAATTCCTCAAGATAATACAAGCTATATATGAAAAACCAACAGACACGTAGTAGTCAATGGAGAAAATATAAAAATAATCCCACTGAAAAAGGGGACCAGACAAGGATGCCCCTTGTACCCACTCTTATTTAACATCATACTGGAGGTTTTAGGTAACAGCATAAGGCAAAGAAGGTATTCTCATCAAAGGTATTCTCCTGGGGAAGAAGAGGTGAAACTATCATTATTCAAAGATGATATGATTTTTTATATGGAAAATATCAAAAGCTCCACAATGGGAGTACTGGAAGCAATAGAGGAATATGGCAGAGTGGCAGGATACAAGATCAACAAACAGAAGTCTATAGGACTGCTGTACATACCGGATAAGACCACAGAAGAAGAGATCAAAAAGGTAGTACTCTTCACAAAAGCCAAGCACAAATTGAAATATCTAGGGATATACCTGACCAAAAGAACAATAGATTTATATGAGGAAAATTACAGAACACTATTACAAGAAACCAAGTGCGACTTCAACAAATGGAAGAATATCCCATGCTCATGGATTGAAAGACTCAGTATAATAAAGATGTAAGTTCTGCCCAAAGCATTATATAAGTTCAATGCAATCCTGATACAATTATCCTCATCTTTCGTCAAAGAAATGGAAAAATTCAGTACTAAATTCATATGTAGAGGGAAGAAGCCTAGAACTAGAAGAGGCTCCTCAAGAAGAAGGACAGAGTAGAAAGCTTGCTTTACCTGACTTTAGCACATATTATACAGCCACAGTGGTCAAAACCACATGGTATTAATATAATGACAGATACTCAGGCCAATGGAAAAGAACTGAAAACCCAGAAATAAAATAAAATTATCAGCATACAGACAACTGATCTTTGATAAGGGCCCAAAAAATATCAAATGAGAAGCATCTTGAACAAGTGGTGCTGGAAAAAATTGGATATCTACCTGCAGAAAAATGAAGCAAGATCCTTATCTCACTCAATGCACAAGAATAAATTCAAGGTGGATCAGAGACCTCGAGGTAAAACCCCAAACTATTAGGGCCAGCAAAGAGGGAACTGAGACTAACCTGAGAACTTTGGCACAGGGAATACATAGGGTATCAGAAATAGGGAAGGACACAAATACAGATGAGTCACAAATTGACAAGTAGGATTTACTGAAGATAAAACACCTGTGTATATCAAAAGAATTCACCAACAAGAGTAATAAGAGAGCCCACAGATTGGGAAAACATCTTTGGCAATGACACATCAGACAAAGGCCTTATTACTAAAATCTGCAATACTCAGCTAGTTTCCCAAAATGAAAAAGACCAATTGTCCACTGAAGAGGTGGGCAAAGGACCTGAACAGAAGTTTGACAAGGGCAAAAATCCGAATGGGCAATAAACATATGAGAAAGTGGTCAGGATCATTAGCCATAAGAGAAATTCAAATTAAAACAACAATGAAATACCACCTAACACCCTCAAAGATAGGCCTATTAAAAATGTCAGAAAGCAACAAGTGTTGGAGGGGCTGTGGGGAGATAGGAACTCTCATCATCCACAGCTGGTGGGCCTGTAGGTATGCATAGCCACTATGGAAATCGATTTGGCTATATCTAAAACAGATGGAAATTGAGCTACCCTATGACACAGCAATCCCCCTACTGGACATATTCCCAGAAGAGGCAACAAACAAACCACAGCCAGACGTCTGTGCTCCAATGTTCATCCGGCACAGTTCACAATTGCAAGGATTTGGAAACAACCCAAATTTCCACCAACAGATGAATGGATTAAAAACTGTGGTACCTACATACAATGGAGTACTATGCATCGCTAAAAAGCAGTGATGAACACATGAAGCACATGGCCACATGGGAAGAACTGGAGGAAATTATGCTAAGCAAAGTAAGGCAAGCACAAAAGGACAAGTACAACATGAGTCCACTGAGGCAAGCTTAAAAAAAATGAAAAGGGGCATAGGAAAAAAGCTATAGTGTATAAGCATTCCTGGGGTGAGGTTCTGGTAGTATGGCAGGGGCCAGACCAGATCCAGGGATACATATGGTAGCCACCTAAAAAGGAGGGTGGGGGAGGGAGGAAAAAAAGGGTAGTGGGGGAACAGGGCACTAACCCACTCAAGGGGAGGGTATTGTTTATATCTCCACAGGGAAAGAGGGACCAGACTTCAACAAGGTGTTCCAAGATGTGAATGCAACATACTGCAGGAAGCAGGGCACTAGTAGATAGGACTGAGGGGCCAGTCCCAATACTAATTACATGGACAGCTGCCCCTCCCCCCAGAAGAATTTATTTCAGAGGACAACATTGAAGCTGCAGCTCAGGGAGAGAGACATGTCAGATCAGAGCACACAGGAGCCAATGAAGGGGAGGAAAAGAGAGTGGAATACATCCTGGCCCACCAAGTCTTGAGGACCATATCCCAGCTCAGAGAAGCCAATACACAGAGAGGACCAAATGGCCGGCCCCACAACGAGACATAACATCCCTTACTGACCCAAAGCCCTACAGGGGACAACACTGGAGACACAATGTCGGGATTCCGCCAAATTTGACCCCACCATAGCAAGGCAAAACACGAAGGGTGTGCAACAGAACAGCAAGGGGAGTAGAGCAAGGAAATCCCAAGGGAATACCAAAAATAGAATTTGCGGCCAGGGCATGGCATCCCATCAGATTTGACCAGAAAACACTCCTAAAGGTCAACAAACAGACCTTGAACTATTTACAGGCTTTTCTTTTTTTGTCATTTGTTTTTTGTTGTTGATGTTTTGTTTTCTTTTGTTGCTTTGTTTTGTTCTGTCTTGTTTTTGTGCATATCTCTGCAGGTCTATCTAGATAAGATAGGCTGGATATACAATGTGGAGAAAAAAACAATGGTACCCATGGTTCTGGGGGGTCATGGGAGAGGGGGAGGTGGGGGAGAGTAAGTGGGTGTTAACAATCTCAGGGAGAAGGGAACAACAAGTGATCCAAAATCGGAGGCAAGGAGGGTGTAAGAGGCCTGGTAGGGCTGAATCAAGGGCAATGTAACTGAGATGAATTACTGAAACCCAAATGAAGGCTGAACATGATAGTGGGACAAGAGGAAAGTAAAAGGAAATAAAGGAAAGAACTAGGAGCCAAAGGGCATTTATAGAGGTCTAAAATACAGGCATGTACATATGTAAATATATTTATATATGATGTTTGGGAAATAGATCTATGTACATACATTTATAGATTTAGGACTAAGGTAGCAGATGGACATTGGGCCTCCACTCAAGTACTACCTCAATGCAAGAGCACGTTGTATTATTAAACAGGCATTCTATGAAGCTCACTTTCCCGACACAATCGCTGAAGACAAAGTGGGTGCATAAGGAACTGTGGTAAAGAAAGCTGATGGTGCCTGGCTATCAAAAGATATAGCACCTCGGGTCTTAAAGGCTTGAAGATAAAAGAGTGGCCATCTAACTCAGAAGCAACGGAGCCCACATGGAAGAAGCACACCAGCCTGTGAGATCACCAGGTGTTGATTGGATCAGGTATCTGGCATCAAAGAACAAAAAATCATATCATTGTGAAAGATTTTATTCTTTTACCAAACTTCCTCAATCTTTATCCTGAGCAAATAATCAGAGAAACTGGGCAATATGAAGAAGAACACACCATCAAGCTGGGAGAAAGCCACATTAATAATCTGTTATGCAGATGACATCACCAATGATGATTATCAAAGAAAATAGGCTTCAGTATGAATTACAACTCAGTGTGAAGACAACAAAAATCCTTATAACTGGATCAATAAACAACATTATGATGAATAGAGGGAACATTTTCAGTTTTTAGGGATTTCATTTTACTTGGATCGACAATCAACATTCATGAATACAACAGTCAAGAAATCAAAGGGCATATTGCACTGATCAATCTGTTGCAAAAGACCACCTCGTAAAAATGCTTAAAAGCAGAGATGTCACTTTGAGGACTGAGGTGTGTCTGACACAGGCGGTGGTGTTCTTGATCACTCCACGTGCATGTGAAAGCGGGACAATATATAAGGATGCCTGGAGAACAATTGATGCATTTAATTGTGGTGTACACTAAAGTATACAATCTACCTTGGATTACTGCCATAAAAACAATTATCTTTTGGGAGAAATACAATCAGAACAATCCTTAGAAGTGAGGATGGCGAGACGTCATGTCATGGGCCTAACTACGGTATATCTACTATAATTGTCTACAATACTCTCTACTCGATAACAAGGCATATTCCTCAACTGTGATCAGAGGGAATTCACAGGAAGCTTAATCCATGTGTGGATCCTGCCAATGGATTTTGGTTTTCCACTGTTATTCATCGCCTCCTGCAAACCAGGTATTCACAATTTAAGCTCTGATACCATTCCCTCCTTTAGATTTAGATTATATTATTTACAATCCTTGGATCACACAGGCTGGTGTGCTTTTTTCCATGTGGACTTAGTTGAGATGGCTGCTTGTTTTAAGATAAGCCTGTAATTCCCCAGACACTATTCTTTTTGATAGCCATATCTTCAGTGATCACTTCATAAGGGCAAGTATTGAGCAAGACCTATCATAAGAGCTATTTGTTTTTATATTAGGATTTATAGTTAGGTTTACTATGCATGTATTTCAAAGGCTAAATTGAAAAGTGATCAGAACACATCATGTCAAAATGTAGAAGAAGAATTCTCATACAATTGGTGGTATAACACTTGGGAAAACCATTGAGAGTTTCTTTAAAAGTTTCATATATATATATATTATATATATAATTCTATTATGTATATAGTTATATACATATAGTAATTTTACTCCTAGGTGTTTACCCAAGAAAAATGAAATCACATGTCCATACGAAGATTTGTACAGAAACACTGTAAGGATAAATACAGGATCTAATAAGGAAAAAAAAAATCTTCCTGGAGCAAGCCCTCCTCCCACCCCAAAAGGAAAAATTCTCCCCTCCCTTTATTAGAGCATTTACTTATAAGAATGCTTGTAACTGTAAATTCTTAAAGCTTTTAAAAAACAAAATAAGCTCTGTAAAATAAGCCAGTTATGTCTTTCTCAAGAACCTGGGAACTATCACTTTGAAATGTAATCTTCAAAGAAGATAAGGCCCTATCTCCCAGTTTCTGTGGGAGGGTAGGGGCTTTACTTTGGCTGGCATCTGGCATCAAATTACAAACCCACCTCCTGTCATAGAGACATGGGGAGGAATGCATTTTCCCTCTAGATAAAGACAACTAGCAAGCTCAAACAGTCACTCCAACTACCAGCTGAATTTAGGATGACCAGTGTGCTGTCAAAGCCACTTACTTGGGGAGGACTAGTTATCACTTACCCAGGGAACAAGCACACAGTGGATTTCATCTGCCTGGCTACACTAAAGGATGAGATTTTACCTTGTCTTTCGCAGTCTCCTTAGTGGACGGTCTATGAGACACCTCCCATCCTGGTTTAATGTTTATTCAGTGATAAAAACTGTTTCCTTTCTCTTTTACCTTTGTGGAGAAGTGTCCTGGTCTGGCAAGAGGTTTTGTTGTTAATTTTATTCTCAATAACACTCATAGATGCTTTCATTGTGTTAGTCAAAAATGAAAACCACTAAAATGCCATCAACATGTAAAGGCTAAATGAATTGTGGTATAACCATGAAATGGAATATTACTCAGTGATAAAAAGGGAGGCTTGCCCACACATGAAATGACAAGTAATGAATCTGAAAACAAAGCTGGAGGGTGGGGTGAAGGGGGAAGGCTATTCTACATGAAACTACTTAGAAGTACAATTCTAGAAAGTGCAAACTAATTTACAGTAACAGAACGGCTATCAGAAGCTGATTATGGTTTCATGAATATACCAAAAAATATCCAATAATATATTTTAAATATGCTTAGGTTTCCTGTTTGTCAATTATACCACAGAGCTGTTAAGAAATACACATAATGAACAGTGAGAAATGTTAAAACTGAGGAGAATCCTTTCTTTTAATAGGAAAAAGTTAACATTCAAATTCATGACCAGCATCCACAAAAGGAGCGTCCCTGGATGATGCACCCAGTTAAGCAATCAGCTACTAGCCAAAAGGTTGGTGGTTTGAACCCACCCAAAGGTACCTAGGATATAGGGGACTGGCTTCCAACAGGTCCCAGCTATGACAACCCATGGAGCAGTTCTACTCTGCACACATGGGCTTCCCGTGAAGAACTGCCTCGAGTGCACACAAGAGAAACAACACCCACTTTTAAAGGGTATCTTTTACGTATACGCGGGGCCCCTGTCATCAAACCATGGAACCTCTCCTTTAAAAAATCAATAAAAGGTGCACAGTAAGGGTTTGGCCATGTATCTTCCTTAAGTCTTGTTCTAACGCAGTTTCCTGGAAATCCCAAGCCAGGCCATCAAGCTGATGCCAACCCGTAGCAACCCTATGAGACTGAGTGGAACTGCTTCTTAGGGTTTTCTGAGACCATTTTCTAAGACTAAGAGCTGACAATCTCATCTTCCTCCCTCAGAGCAGCTGGTGGGTTTGAACCACTAACCTGGCAGTTGGGGGTCCATTGCTTAGAGGAATCATGAACTACTCATTTCAAGTATCTACCATCATGCCTAGCAGGAGTATTGTGGATGGGTGGAGGGGTGGCTGCAAATTCCATCTCATAAGCATCTGTTCTTAGATTAGAAGGCAGGGCTACCCTACTTCCAATTTCACAGTTGCGTTTCAACCCTGATCTACTTTGTCAACAAAGGCATAGCAATCAGTTGAAAGAACACAAAAACAAAACCCAATTCTAGGTATCCAGGAATCAAATAGCTAACACTCATTCTCCCAGTGAAGAACACATGAAAAAGGTTGGGGGCAGGGTGATAGTCAGCAGCTATCAAAGACAAGGTGTCACTGATGGCACATGGTCCAGTCAGAGTTCTAGGGATGGCCCGGGCTCTCTCTCCATGCCCATCACCATCGGGCACTCCTCTCTCTAAGGGCACACACAGGGATGGAAGTCATGTCATTTCTTTGGAAACCACAAAAGTCTCATCACAGACGCAATTTCTAGAGATGGCATTTGTGGCTTTCTGCTTTCCCAAATGATCGTAATCATCGCCAGTGCTCGGTTTCTGAAGGGCAGGCAAACAAGAGCAGACACAACCACGGAGGGGGTAAAAAAAGTACTAACACAGGGATGGAAAAGCTCGTGGTGTTCTCTCGTTGCGATCTCAAATTATAAGAGAAAGATTTAGATTAAATACTAAGCAGAAATCCTGTATAGATTCCTTACAATTCAACATGACAAGAAAACATTTCCTCTTAATCTTAATGATAAAGCAGGTTTGCTTCTTGTACTTACATCTAATGAGACAACGGGTCTCAGAAGAACAAAAACAGTGGAGATTTATTTAAACCTGGCAGGGATGTAGCAGCCAGACAGTTGGCTCCATGGGGTAAGAGGATGACCTGGGGCTCAGTGGTCCTCTTGAGGACGGCGTGTTGGGTCTGCCAGTGGGACTCTTACCTGTAGATAGGGTCCTGCATCACCAGCATCTTGCTCTCATCCCAGGTCCACTCCTTTTTCTGCAATAAAAGAAGCTGTAAATGAATAAGTTAGGCTTGTCCTCAGCTACCAAACCTGGGCACACGTTGAGCTACTAATGCTTAGGCAAACATACACAGTTTGCTCCTGGCCTTTTTCCCTCTAAGGGGCCGGGAGTTGATTGCTCAAAAAGGACAAGTGGAAAATGTCAAGTGTCTAATCAGATCAGTTTCCTTCAAGCACTTTAGGAGAGCATCTCTCTAGGGTGCTGAGGGTAGGCAGAAGTCAAGAAGACACCCAGGGATTACAGGCAAGACTCTAAATCAGAATTTCATGGGGAAATCACCAGAAAGCAGGCTGTCAGATGCAACTAGATGTAGGTCCACTGTCCCTCCCTCAAAGAAGAAGGGGGGAAATTCCACAGGCTGGAGAGCTGGCAGGGGCAAATGCCGAGTTACTCAGAAAAGGAAGCTCACCGAGGCTGTGAACCTAACTTATTGTGAACACACAGGAGACCTTTTTCGGCAGCTGGAGATGACGACAGAAATGGGGAGTGGAGGAAGACAGTACTGGAGTCACCTGGCACTTGATGAGGGAGGAGAGAAGCACCCCAATGTGGATGGCTGGACTCAGTACAAGAACAGAGAATCCTGCCTGACACAGGCCTTTATCACAGGGACAGTGCTGTGTGGCCAACTATGGAAGAATGTACTCACCTCTCTATGAAAGAGAAACCAAAGGCAGAGAAAGGGTAAGGAAGTACATAGTAAATTAGTGATTGCTTAATGCATGCTTTTGGGTATGTGGGTTTCCCAAAGATCATAATGCACAAGGTAGACACTCTCAGAATACATCAGGGTTTGGAGAACGTTTGACCTTCACCAAGGGCTCCTTGGTAAGCCCAGGCCTTGAGAATGACATTAGAAAGACGCATTTCACAAATGCAGTATTAAATATACCTAGCATATACGCGCACACACACAGCTTTTAACTCTAAATTTTTATTCCATCTATAAAACACCAAACCAAACTCACTGCAGCTGACTCATGCTAACCCCCTGTGGGTTTCCCAGGCTGTAACTGTTTATGGGAGTAGAAAGCTCAGTCTTTCTCCCTTGGAGCTGCTGTTGGTTCGAACTGCCCACCATTCGGATCACAGCCCAACTTGTAACCACTATACCACCAGGGTTCCTACATTCCATCTACAGAGGTGAATTTTAAATTGGTTTATAAAACATTCAAGATCAAACACATTTGTTCTTTTACAGGCATTATTTTAGCTACAACTAAGAATTTATTTTTATAAAAACTCTTTCTAACATTGCTACTCACTGCTCTATGATTTTATGCCCAGGTGAGCAACACAGAGCAAACGGACTAATGCCTTTTCTAAGACATCTTTCTAAGACTAACGTCTCTTCAGATATTTAAATGAAGCAAGATCAAACCTTTTTCTTTGCAATAAATATTTCCAGATTTTGTAAACATTCCTCACCTGACAAGCCTTCTGGACTAACCACTACCCTAACTAACTTAGCCATTTTGCTGGGTGCTGCAGAGGGAGAGGCAAATCAAGCCAGTTCCTATCAAATAGCTCTGTTTGGTGTGATGGGCACCCAAGTGGCAAGAGCACAAGATGTAGCAGGGAGACAAAGGGTAGAGGCATCCGCTGAGCTAGTGGAGGTCATAAAAGCTGAACAGATGTATTAGTCTGGGTAGACTAGAGAAACAAATCCATGGACACACATATGTATATAAGAAAGAGATTTATATACAAAAGCAATTGAACATTGAGAAAACATTCCAGCCCAGTCCAGATCAAGTCCGTAAGTCTAATATTAGCCCATATGTCCAATACCAATCTATAAAGTCCTCTTCAGACTCATGAAACACATGCAATGATGCCGAATGCAAGAAGATCACAAGCCAGTGGGTAGAAAGTCTTTGGATCCAGTGGCATTGGAAACATCTCAGCGCTAGCAGGGGTCTCTGCATGGCTTCTCCAGCACCCAGGGCTGCAGCAGGGTGGGTCCATGTGTCTTGTCAGCTGCTATGTCTCCCAGGGTGTGATCAGAGATTTTCTCACCTATAAGGAGGAAATACTGGAATTCCCAGAAACCTTAGGGGAAGGCTATGCCCACACAGAAGCCTCATTGGCTATGACCTAATTGACAGGCTAGACTCCACCCCAACCTGCTTAATCCTTAAATTGACAATTGTATAGCTACTACAACAGACAAGTTTGTTGTTAGGTACCATTGAGTCGGTTCCAACCCTTAGTGACCTTATACACAACAGAACCAAACACTGTCGGTCCTGTGCCATCTTCACAGTTGTTCCTATGCCTGAACCCATTGTTGCAGCCACTGTGTCAATCTAGTCTCCTTGAGAGCCTTCCTCTTTTTCACTGCGCCTCTACTTTACCAAACATGATGTCCTCCTCTAGGGACTGTTCTCTCCTGGTAACGTGTCCAAAGCATGTAAGATGAAATCTTGACATCCTTGCCTCTAAGGAGCACTCTGGTCTTACTTCTTCCAACACAGATTGGTTTGTACTTTTAGCAGTCCATGGTACTTGCATTTTTCTTCTCCAGCACCACAGTCCAAATGCATAGATTCTTCTTTTGTCTTCCTTATTCAATGTCCAAATTTCACATGCATATTAGGAAATCGAAAATACCAAGGCTTGGGTCAAGCACATCTTAGTCCTTAAAGCAACATCCCTGTTTTTCAATAATCTAAAGAGGTCTTGTGCAGCAAATTTACCTGATGTACCACGTCATTTGATCTCTTGACTGCTGTTCCATGATTGGAATGACTGTGGATCTAAGCAAGACAAACTCCTTGACAACGTCAACCTTTTCTCCATTTACTTATTGGTCCAGTGTTGGGATTTTGGTCTTATTTACATTGAGTTGTAATCCATATTGAAAGCAGCAATCCTTGATCTTCATCAACAAGGTTTCAAGCAAGTTTCAAGTCCTCCTTACTTTCAGCAAGCACGGTTATGTTATCTGCATATCACAGGCTATTAATAAGTACTCCTCCAAGTTTGATATTGCATTCTTCTTCATATAATCAAGCCTCTCTGATTATTTGCTCAGTATAAAGTGGGTAGAGCTTGTAGGCAGCAGAAAACCAAAATCAAAACTCACTGCCATCAAGTTTATCCCAACTCCTAACAACCTATAGGGCAGGTCTGGAACTCTTTACAAGAGAAAGCCTCATCTTTCTCAGAGCAGCTGATCTTGTGGTTAAGAGTCCAATACCTAGCCCACTATGCCTCCAGGGCTCTTGGGCAGAGAAAAGGGCATACACAAAAGCAGAGGCAATCTTAGAAAAGTGGCAGCAATTCCAAATGGTTGGATGATGGATTCCCTACCACTCCTCTGTGTACCACTCCCCACTCTGCTAAGTAGCATATACATTATAGTCATTATTTCAAAAACTTAGCCATTACCAGGCTATACAGTCAGAGCCCAGGTCACAGAAGTTCAAATGAACCAATCCCAAATAAGAAAATGTTTACTTCCAAGAGAATAACTAACACTGCACTACTCCCTCTGATTCCTGGCAATCACTACTCTGTCTTCCATCTCTGTAATTCTGTTCTTTCAGGGATATGATACAAATGGACTCATTTGGTAATCAATCTCAGGGAATTGGCATTTTCCACTCACTATTATAATTCTTTGAAGACTCAACCAAATTGCTGGGCATAAATAAGTCATTTTCTTTCTGTTGCTGAGTAATATTTCATGACATGGATAGAGCATAACTCCTTCAATCATTTGCCCTTGCAGACACTGGGGTAGTTTCCAGTTTGGGGCTAGAATGAATAAAGCCATAAACATTCATATACTGGATTTTTGTGTCAATGTAAGCTCTCATTTCCTACAATAAATATCATTGGGTACAATTGCTGGGTTAAATGGTAGTTGCATGCTTAGTTTAGTTGTTTTTGAAAGAAACTGTGTGTTTTTCAGAATGGTTGTACCCTTAAATATTCCCACTAGCAACAAATGAGTGGTTTAGTTTTCTGAATCCTCACTAGCATTTGTGTTGACATTTTTTGGGTGGGGGGCAGGGAGAGTGGGGGAGAGGGTGGTGGCAGAAGATAAGAGCTTAGGTTGTTAATATGCAAATATTACGCTTTTCTAATGCGTTTAGTGTTATAATTTCACTTTCAGTTCTGTTTTAGCTGGGCCTCAAACATCTTGATATGTTGGATTTCATTCAGCTGCAGTTATTTTACCTCCATTGGGACTTATTGGACCCATAGGTTATCCAAAAATCTGTAACTTCATTTTAGTGTTTGGATATTTTTCTGTTATCTCCCTGTTACTGATTTCTAATGTGATTCCATTATAGTCTGAGAACACACTCGTTATTATTTTAGGCCTGTTAAATTTGTTGAGGTTTGTTTATGGCCCAGGATATCTTGGTATTGTAATGTGGGCACCTAAAAGAATGTGTACTCTGTTATTGTAGAGTGGAGTGCTGTATAAATGGTATTTAGGTCTTGTTGGTCAGCGGTAGTGCTGAGTTCTTCGATCCCCTTGCTGATATTTTCATCCAGGTGTTCTGTCAGTTACTGAGAGAATCAATTTGTAGATAAATTTCTTCTTTCAGGTCTGTATCACTTTTTGCTTCCCATGTTTTGCTCCACATCATTCTACTCTTTGGTGCATACACACTTAAAATGGTTATCATTTCCTAGCAGATCGGCACTTTTTATCATTATGTAATATCTTTCTCTGGCTGTGGTAATTTTCTTTGCTCTAAAGCCTACTTTAACTGATGTTATAAAGCTACTCTTGCTTTCCTTTGATAAACATTTATACAGTATATTTCCCCCCACCTTTTTCAACCTAGCAATGTCACTATATTTGAAGTGAGTTTCTTACAGACAACATATAATGGACTAACTTTTTTATTCCTCCCACTGCAGATGTAGTACTTTGTGCTGTTTTGAAAATTGGTACATTTTATCTAAATCATCAAAGTTATGTGAATAGAGTTATTCACACTGCTATTTTCATTGGTGCTGTCAAGTCTATTCTGACTTGCATGATCTCCTGTGACAGAGGAGAACTTCCCCCAGGGTTTTTGAAGGTATAATCCTCGTGAAGCAGATCACCAGGTGGATCTGATCCAGTGGATCAGCTGGGTGGTCTAGTTAGTAAATGAGCACTTAACCATTACATCACCAGATTCTCCTCCTTTATTAAAAAGAATTGTGTTTTCAATGAAGTTCACACAGCAAACTAGATTCCCAATGAACCATCTCTATGCAAATTGTTTAGTGACATTAGTCATATTTTCTGGAGATGTTAACCTTGCTTTAATGCTATCTGATGGTTCAATTACCATTGCTTTGGCTTCCTTGCCCCTTAATCTTCTCATTGTTGACCTTTTGATTTCATACAGGTGTTTTTTTGATGGAGCACTGGACTCTGTTATTTCACTAAAAGGTGCCTCCAGGGGATGGTTTCAGCTCAAGTTTTAGAGAGGATCTCAGTGTAAGTGTCTCAAGGAGTCCTTTAGTCTCACCTGGTCCTCTAAATCTGGACTTTTTTTAAGAATTTGAGTTCTGTTCCATGGTTTTCTCCCATTCTACCAGGGTCCATCTATTGTAGCTATGATCAGAGTAGTCAGTAGTAATAGCTGGAAACCACTTTAATTCTTCAGGTCTTTATTATCTTTCTGGTTACACAGCATCTGAATTTGTCTTACAGATAGTGTGACTATGTACATGTATGTATATATATGTATGTATGTATATGTATACATATTTGTTGTGATTTGGGTGAAAGTTCACACAATAAATCAATTTTCCATTTATCAATTCATGTACGTTTTGTTTCGTGCCATTGGTTTTAAATTCCACAATGTGACAGAACTCATCCATTTCCTTTGGGTTTCCAGTTTCCATTCGTCCTTCTTTCCGGTCCCTTTCTGCAGCCTGAACTCTGCGTCTAGCCAAATGCTGAACTTTGTTTCTTTTGATCTCAAATGGTTGATTATCCTAAGAAATCTGTCCCTCCCTAATGTTACCAACCTTCCTGTTGTTTGAGTCACGGGGGTAAGCTCTGTTCCAGGTTTAAAGGACGATGCCCCAGGGCATAGTCTTGGGGATTCTACCAGTCTCTATCCAACTAATGAGTCTGCTCTTTTTTATTATTTTGGATTTTGTTCCACACTTTTCCCCACGCTACCCAAGGCCTTCTATTGTGATTATCTTCAGTGCAGTTGGTAGTGGGAGCCAAGCGCCATCTAGCACTTGTAGGCATAAGGTTGTAGAGGCTGGAATTCACATGATTCATTAGTCCTTTGGACTAATTGTTTCCATGTGTCTTTAATTTTATTTACTTTTATTTGCTCTGGATGAGGACAGACTAATAACTGTACCTTGGCTGTCCACTAACAAGTTTTTAAGATCCTGGTCACTACTCATCAAAGTAGGACTTAGACCTTTTCTTTGTGGACTGTGTGGTGTCAATTGATTCTGATGTACCCCAATATCCTGGTCCGGAGCCCCAGGCCCAGTGACAATTTCTCTGAAGGTGTTTGGTTTGAGCTAAGAAATTTTACTAATTTTCCCCCCTGCATACTTTACTATAATTATAGGTATATTTGCAGAATATGTTAATACACATGGAGAAATTATCTATCTATCTATCTATCTATCTATCTATCTATCTATCTATCTATCTATCTATCTATCTATCTATCCTCTATTCACCTTTCTGCACCCGTTCAGCTTACATGTCTACGTATGTATGTATTTCATTGTAGGTGATTGTAATTCTTGTTTGCAGGATTGTGACTAGTATTTACTTCTGTTGCTTTAAACTCTTGTGTTGCGTCTCCCTAGGTCTTAGTTACACCATTTTGTGGTGGTGGTGTTAGGTGTGGTCAAGTCGGTTCGGACTCACAGTGGCCCTGTGTACAACAGAATGAAACTCTGCCCAGTCCTGTGCCAGCCTCACAAGTGTGTTTGAGCTCATTGCTGCATGATGTTGATTATCTCAAGGTTCTTCCTCTATTTTGCTGCCCTTTTACCAAGCATCATGTCATTTTCTAAGGACTGATCTCTCCTGATAGTATGTTCAAAGCATAGGAGATGAAGTCCCGAATCTTCAATTCTATGGAGCATTCTGCTGTATTTCTTCAAAGATAGATGTGTTCATTCTGGGCTGGCTTCCGCCTTATTGTATACTGCCTTTCCTTTCATCCAAGTTAATGTGTGTCTACCCTCTAGTTAGTGATTTATTCTCCCTTCCCCTCCTATCCCTTAGGGCAACAAAGACTGTTTCTTTTAGTGTAAAAACCTTATCTTGGCTTTTTATAATAATGGTCTCATACAATATATCCCCCTCTGTGATTGACTAATTCTCTCAGCATAATATCCTTCAGGTTCATACATAGGGAGAGATATCCTCTGTCAAATCTCTCTTTCTCTATATGTTATATTATGTGCTTATTCTGTTTTATTTTTTGGTGGTGATAGTATTATTTGCTTCTGTATCCGCCCCCCCCACACCATCTTCCTGTAGACCATTATCTGTAGACCATTATCTAAATTTAGACCATTATCTAAATTCTATTTTAGTTTATTTGTAGAATGTTATGAGGTGTTTCCAAGTTGCATTGTTACTCTTTTAACATTGTGCAGTATTCCGTTGTGTGTATGCACCATTTTTTACTTAAACATTCATCTGTTGGTGGGTACTTCGGCTGTTTTCATCATCTAACTAGTGCTGTGATGAACATGTTGCTGTATTCTGTTTTGTTTTTAAATAATTTTACTGGGGCTCGTAGAGGTTGCTGTGTTGTTAGGGGCGGAGTTGGTTCTGACTCACAGTGACCCTATGTACTATAGAACAAAACAATGCCTGCTTGTGCGACCTCCTCATGACTATTATGTTTGGGTGTGCACATATGGCTCTGATTTCTGTAGGATATGTGCCTAATAGCAGGATTGCTGGATCATATGGCATTTCTGTTCCCAGCTGTAAAAGGACGTGCCATACTAACTTCCACAGTGATGGTGATGGTATCATTTTAAAATCCCACCAGCAGTGTGTAAGGGTTGCAGTCTCTCCCCATCTTCAAGCATTTGTTGTTTTCCAATTTTTTGAACTTTGCTATTTATGTTGGTGGGTTACTTCTCTCTACTGGCCAATGATCAGGGGCATTTCATGTGTTTGTTGGTTGCCTACTTGTCTTCTTTGGTGAAATGTTTGTTCCTATTCCATTTTTAAACTGGATTATTTATTCATTTTTTGTTTTATTGTTTTCTTTTTAATACCTAGCCTGTTGGGTTTTTGTTTGTTTTTTTCTTTTCTTCTGGTAAAATCTTTTGGTGCACACAAACATTTGATTTTTAGGAGGTTGTGGTCATCTAGTTTGTATTTTGATGTTTGTACATTTTTTGGTTATGTATTAAAAGTGTAGCTATGGCAAGGATTAGAGTTAATACTCCATGGGTCTTTACTGCATGGCATACAAATTCAGCTTCTTGAATTTGTACATTTAGTCTTGCATTTTGTTTATTCACTCATCAATTAATGGGCATTTGAGTTGTTTCCACTATTGGGCTATTATGCATAATATTGCTATACATATTCATGATATATTTTTGTATGAACTTATGTTTTGAGGGTCTTGAGTATACTTAGGAATAGAATTCCTATGTTTGAGACATCATTTTTCTAATTCTTTTCCAGCCAAACCTTCTGGAATACTGATGACATAAATGTTGTATCATTTGTTATGGTCCCATACGTCTGTTCTTTGTTTCATTGCTACGTTTTGGTTCTATTTTTCTATGTTTATTCTACTTTTATTCTGGTCTATTTTCTGCTTATCAAATCTCTATTATTATATCTTCAAATTCACTGAATTTTTTCTGTTCCCTCCATTCAGCTCATGCACTGAGTTTTTTAAGTTTGTTATTGTATTTTTTCATTTCTAAAATTCCATTTGGTCTTCTTTACTTTTTCTGTTCCTTGGCTGCAACATTTTACTTATTCGTTTCAAGAGTGTTCATAATTGCTCACTGAAGCGTTTTTGTAATGGCTGCTTTAAAAATTTGATAGATATTTCCAACATCTCTGTCATCATATCATTAGCATTGTCTGTTTTTCATTGTTGTTGACATTTCTGATATGACAAATGATCTTTGTTTTGAACCCTAGATATTGTTGAGTACTCTGCTGTGAGAATCTCAAAGTGCAAAACTCACTGCCATCAAGTCGTTGCTGACTCATTGCTACCTTATAGGGCAGAGCAGCACTACCCCTGTGTGTTTCTGAGATTATAAATCGTGATGGAAGTAGAAAGCCTCATCTTTCTTTCAAGGAGTGGCTGGTGTTTCTGAACTTGAGATCTTGTGGTTAACCCACACCACCACTAGAGAAAGGGATAATTGCAACCTTGTTACTGCCATCGTGTGAATAGATGCCCAGATTTTCTCCTTGACCTGTTGACACACAAAGGGGGAAGGGCCTTCTCACTACAAAAGGTGACCAGACGTCCCGCTTTTGGCGGGACAGTCCTGATTTTTAAAAAGCCCCAATTTTTGGAAAGAATGAATGACAAGCTAGGGTATATAGTTTTCGGCTGCCATGTGGCTATTTCACCAGGATATGAGTTTTATCAATGGTGTCCTGCTTTACCAATGTTAAAATCTGGTCACCTTACACTACTACTGAGTGTAGGTGGGCGTTATAGCCCCACTTGTTGTTGTCATTAGATGCGGTCAAGCTGGTTCCAACTCAAAGTGACCCTACATACAACCAAACAAAATGTGGCCCAGTCCTGTGCGATCCTCACAATTGTGGCTGTGTTTGAGCCCATTAGTCCCACTACACTACCACTGCCACTACCACCACCCCAGGGATGCTCTGTTATTATTCTCCATGTGGCTTCCATGGATACAACATGGGGTTGGAAGCCACAATAGCAGCCAGTGGGGATGAAAATCCTAGCACCTTAATCAGTTCTTTGAAAATAGCTGAGAAGAAAGGTTGGGGAACCTCATTATAACAGGTATGAGGGTAGAAGTTTAGGCTCTCTACCTTTGGCTGGAACAGGTAGGATGAGGCCAGCTTTCTCTGTAATGTTTGGATGGAGTAGAGCAGTTATCCTCGAAACTGAATTTCCCCCTTGTTGAGCTTCCTCTTTCTTGTCCTGTTGTTGGACTTTTCTGTGTCTGTCCCTATTGGCATATCAAGGTTGTTGGTTTCTTCAGCTCTACAGTACTTTTGTGCAAATCTCACACACATTATATGGATTAAAACCATGATACTCCCTTGTGAGTTTGCTATGTGCACATTATATGTATGTCGGTGTTATTTATGTAAGCACACCATATGTGCAAAATATGGTCTGTCTGGGATATGGGAGGCAAAAAGAAAACCCAGGGAACTAGCCACTGCCATTCTTTAGGTCCCCTGATTTCCTTTCTCTTTTAAAATCTATGTTTCTTTTATATATAATATTCAAAGTTGAGGACCTAATGCCAGGGGCTTAAGTGGAGAGGAAATGTTTTGAGAATGATGAGGGCAATGAATGTACAAATGTGCTTTACACAATTGATGTATGTATGCATTGTGATAAGAGTCATATGAGCCCCTAATAAAATGATTTTTAAAAAAAGAAAGAAAGAAAGAAAGAAATGTTCAAAGTTTCCCGCTGTATTTAGAAAAATAAGGAAGGTACATTAACTCTATCTTTGCAGAGGCAAATGTCTTGTTTGGATTTTGTGATTGTTTTGTGTTGTGATTTTACTAGAGATGATTGGGCTTGACCTCTCCTGAGACATTAATTCAAACAGGAGACTAGACCCTGGAAAAGGAATTCAGAAAAGTGGCAGAAGCTCGGTGAGATGCACTGACACAGCGGCTGCAACAATGAGCTCGAACATAAGAACAGCTGTGAGGGTGGCACAGGACTGGGTAGTCTATCGTTCTGTTGGACGGAGGGTCGATACGAGTCCGAACCAACTGGATGGCACCCAACAACAACAACGGGGTAAGCCCCCAGAAATGTGTAGCTTTCACAAACTTTCAGGTGATTCCTATGTGGCCCAAGCATCTTCCATATATATCGGCTATGAGTTAAACACTTGGGCAGATGACAGCGATGGGTACTCCCCTCCTGAGGGAATGGATTCTCAGTCTTCTCATGTGTTTACTATCGGAAGAGTCTATTCTTGAGAACCCACGCTGGTCTGTTTTTGTTTTCAAAAGCAGTAAAAGAGAGTCAATGACTGAAAGCACCAAAGGGTTGTGAAACTCCAAGAAGCTGCTGAATCCACTGACCTCTTATAAGAGTCCGTATAAAGCAGCGCCAGAGGACCCTGAGTGTGGATGAGTCGGTTTATGCTGTGTGCAGCTGATGAAACCAGCTGAGTTAGTTAATTGTGCCAACCTGGCCGATAATCACATGTGGGGCTAATTGAAAGGCGGAGGGATAAATGGGTGGTGAGCCTCGCCTTTCTAGTTCTCGGGTCTCTTGCTTTGTGATGGTCGCACCAGGGTGCAGCTGCCTTAGCAGTTCCCTGCTTCAGCTTGCAAGATTGACTTCCTACAAGACATCCCCAAGGAGAAGCTACATGGACCTATCCCGATGCAGCCCTGGGTGCTGGAGCAGCCGTGTGGAGACCCCTGCTAGTGCTGAGATGCTTGTCCGTTCACTGACTCAGCTTTCCTCCTGCAGTTGGCATCACTGCCTCTGTTTTGTGAGGTGGAGGACTTTGTGGACTGGTGTTGGGTAAATGGGTTAATGTTGGACTTGTGGGCTTGGGCAGCATTGGGTTGGGATGTTTTCGTGATGCACATTTTCTTTACATAAAACTCTCTTATACATGAGTTGCTGTGGATTTGTTTCTCCAAAGTACCCAGACTAATACACCAGCCTTGCTATCTGGCCATGATGGGTTTGGGCCAGCGCTTGACTGAACATCACAGAGGTCAAGTGCCACGGAGAGAGTGGCATAAAAATGCCCCATAGTTGAGCTCCAAGATAAAACGACCTAATTTTACTCTAGCAACTCCTTTCTTTGGGGGATAAAAAAATCCTAGCCTGTTCTCTAGAGCCAGGCTGAGCCCAATATAATAGTAGATGGTTCTTATGACCTGCTGTGCAGCTTGTACCCAAATTGACTGAAATGCTAAGAGTGAAGATGCATCAAGGTAATGCCAGCTCATGCTTTATTCTTATCCAAGCAATAAAACTCCATTATAAAAAGCAATTTGGCAAGACTCTCCCTTGCAATTCTAAAGACTGTAACTAATATATTAACTAAAAGGAAAGAATAATGAGACAAAGTAATATAAAACAACCATTTTCTGTCTTGGCAGGCAGAGGTTGGGAGACCAGGCTTCCAGGCTACCCTGTGTTACCTCTTGTCCACAGCAGTCAGAAAATGATTTTAAAAGAGGGTTTTTTTGTGGTTGTTAGGTGCCCTCACATTGATTCTACCTCATAATGACTCCACGTGACAAAGCAGCGCTTCCACGTAGAGTTGCCTAGGCTGTGGTCTTTATGAAAGGAGCCCTGATGGGGCTGTCAGTAAGGGTTGGGCTGCTAACTGCAAAGTCAGTATGTAAAAACCACCAGCCACTCCATGGGAGAAAGACGAGGCTGTCTGTTTCCAGAAAGATTTATAACCTCGGAAGCCTTATGTGTTAGTCTGGGTTGACTAGAGAAACAATTCATAGACACTCATGTGTGTATAAGAAAATTATATCAAAGAGTAATTGTGTATTAAGAAAACATCCCAGTCTCATCCAGATCAAGTCCATAAGTCTGATCTTAGCCCATTCGTCCAATACCAGTCTATAAATTCCTCTAAAGACTCACGCAGCCAAGTAGTGATGCTGAATGATCACAGGCCAGTGGGTGGAAAGTCTTGTGGATCCAGTGATGGTGGAAGCATCTCAGTGCTGGTGTGAGTCTCCATGGGGCTCCTCCAGCTCTAAGGCTCTGGCTCCATCAGTGTAGTTTCGCATGGCTTGTCAACAGGAATGTCTCTCAGGGAGGTAGGTCTTTTTGCCCTTCATAGTAGCCACTATGCCCATTTTCTCTCAGCTACTAATTTTTTCCCTAAAATTTATACATTTTTATTTTGTGCTTAATTTAACCAAAATAGGATAATTTAATTCTACTGCCTTTAATTCTCTTTGAAAGTGAAAGTTTTGCAAGTATCTTCAGCTTTCATAAGTAGCTCTATAACAACTCTTTTTATGCTAGCATCTTCTTCTCTTTTAGTAAAAATAAATCACAGTACCCCGAATTTCTCTTTGCTTAAGTATCTTCTCTTAATTAAGGAAAGACTCTATATAAAGCTGGTGGTCATTATTTGATGTCAGTTTTGTCTCTATTTCCTTCAATTAGATTCATAATTATAGCATGCCATTCTGGGCTAAATTCCACCCTTCTAATAAAGACATCATTATCCCAAAGAAAATATGGACTTACTCCTCACTTGCCAATTATCTTCTTTAATGACATTTCACATTTACAAAACAGTAAACATTCTACTATTTGCACAGTAACAATGTATACCTGGCAGTAATGAATACTGGGGTACAACGATAAGAGTGACACTGGCTGTGATGATTATGTGTCAGCTTGGCTCACTCTTGATTCTCATTGTCTTAACATAATGATGTAGTCGTCCTCCATTTGTGATCTGAAGTGATAATCTTCCATTTTCACGTGGGCTTCCGGGTTCAAGGTAAGGGAAGCAGACAGTAGAGTCCTCCCTGGGGCAAGGCAAGCAGAGTCTGTCCACAGGCAGCAAGCAGCAGGGTGGGTCACCAACAGTCAGCAGCTCGGGGGCTTAGCAAGGCAGGCCCGGATGGGATCTTGAATGCAAGCAATGCAAGGTGACAGAATCCACCAGCCTTGGGCTCAAGAGATGTACACACCAGCAATGTGGTGAAGCAGGTCTCGAAGGAGCCTCAAGCACTAGCTGCACAATCAATGGATTGGCCTGACCCACAGGTAGTGTAGCACACAGGTTGAGACAGAGAACTAGTTACAGCAGCAGCACGCTCCGATCACCAAAGAGCAAATGAGAGAGGGGCGGGCCTTGCAGAGGCATTTATCTCTTTGCCCTCCAATCAAACTGTGACCTGATTAATCCCACATGTCGCTATGGGCCAGGTTGGCACAATAAACCTACCTATCACATCTTATACAAGTTGCTATGAGTTAGAATTACCTTGGAGGTAGTGGGGTTTGGGTTTATCTTTGAAGGTTTTTAACCCTTCAGTGCCACAGGATGGGTTTGAACCATCAATGTTTCAATTAGCAATTGAGTGTTTAACCAATGTGCCACCAGGGTAGTACACATAGTTAATAATGCTCAAGGAAGGAGGTTCAAGTCTACCCAAAAGCACCTTAGAAGAAAGGTCTAGTGATCTACTTCTTAAAAAAATCAGCCACTGAAAACCCTGTGAAGCATAGCTTTCCTCTGATATGTATGGAGTTTCCATGAGTTGAAATGACTCAATGACAATTTAGAAGTGGTATCAGCCTCCACGTAGAATATTCTGGAAAAGAAACCATAAAGATCTTTTCATCTACTTATTATTTGAAAACCTCATTCAAATCCAGCTCTCTTCCTCTAAAGATCTTGCAGTAATCCTTGAGTGAGTCTAGTCTATCTATGAGGGATTAGGACATTGAATAATCCAAAGGGTTTGTGAGGTCACAGGGGATGACCAACCTTCCAGTTGTTCAAGGGCCTAAACATGGATACAGCTGGAGCTTTCGCTTCTTCAATGGTAAGGCTGGAATTTTGGAATTAAAGTTCTTCTTGCCGACGACTCACGCACTCACTATCCTGCATTCCCAGTCACCTTCCAAGTAAGACTGTGCAGAGTGCACTCCTGGCGGCGGAGTCACATCTCTGCTCAGGAGCTGACCCAAGACTAGAACAAGTTCTCTTCACACTGAGACTCTGATTCCACTAAGGCCCAAATCCACTGCCACAGAGTCTAGTCTCACTCAAAAGGAGTGTATAGGATAGAATAAAACAGCTGGTGGGTTAGAATTGCTGATCTTGTGCTAGTGGCCCAATACATATCCTGACAAACAACCAGAGTTCCTTATTAACTCTGCAAAAACAAAAAATGAAATACTGCTATTGGGTCACTTGCATCCCTACTTCTGAGCTTTTATAAATCTTTACAGGAGCAGGCAGTCTCATCTTTCTCCTGTGGAGCAGATGGTGCGTTTGAGCCACCAGCGATGCCATTAGCAGTCTGACACTTATTCAACAGGACCATCACCAGGGCTCCTACTACCTCTACCACACTGGTAGGATTCTAAGTCAATGCAGTATGGCAAGTAGCTTCATTCAGAAGCAGGATTGACTATATATTTCGCCACTGTCTTAAATTCAGGAACAATTTAATGATTCGTTTCTCTTGGTCTGAAATTGTCTCTCTACATCCCCTCTACTATGTAAATATTTTACGATAAAAAAGAAAAAAATAAGGTAATCTAATCTTTCCTCGCATTTCTAGATGGAAATATAGAGAAAAAATATAAAGAAAAAATCTTAAGAAGAAATTGCTCCAAATTCTCATTTAAAGAATAGTTGGAAACCCCCAAACTAATGACCCTGTATTATGGGATTACAAATCACATTAGCTTCAACTATAGGATAAAGAATGTATTACTGAACACTAATGACACCAAATTTAGCATAACCAGCTTCAGAAAATTCACATAACTCCAAGCTTTATTTGAAGCCAATTTTTTAAAGCCAAAACCCCCCACCTTTTTTCTTTAAATGCTTGTAAATAAGGACATGGAGTCTTGGCCAGCGCATGAGGGAAATTTCAGTTCTTGCTACCCACTGTCCTGAATGGCTGTCTCCGTGGTATGCCAAGAAATGAAGACATTTCAAATCCAGACGGGTGTGGAAGGAAGGAGGAAAGGGAGGAAGAACTGTCACTAAAACTGTCAGTCCCTCCCTTGAGTTCCTCCAGGGGAAAAGCAGAGCGCCCAGCAGAGCCTTAATTGCTGCACCCAGTCCAAAAGGGCAGACAGGAGGACCGAGGGGCTGGCCTGCAGCCTACTTCCGCCTCCAGGCCAGGCGAGGCAGGGCCTCACATCGGTCCAGGGGGAACATGAGCAGAAAAAGCAGCGGGATCAATGAGGCCAATAAAATAAGTGTTCAGTGAGACACAGGTCTGCTTCCTAATTAAGCTCCAGAAATCCAAAGCAACCAGGGGGGTTGGCAGGAGAACTTTTTCTTTCAGAAATGGGGAAGGCTGCCTGGAGGAATAGATTCATATCCCAACTCTGTATGTGCATAACTCTGTGTGTAACTTCTTTGTCTCATTTTGTGTCCCCTTCCTGCACACCAAGGACACCGTGGCACTGCTGGCTACTCTAGCTGACCTCAGAATTAGAGTTTACTAGTCCCTCTTCTCCCACGGGTGGTTGGGTTCTGAGGGCTGCACAGGCCAGAAGGGCAGAGTACTTCCAGTATGTGCTGTGACCAGGGAAGAAATGACCTGGCCCTAAGCATCAAATATGAGGAAGTCATAGGTGGGTGTCTGGGTGAGAAGAGCTAGAGATAAGGGAAGGTGAAATCTGGATCTGTTTCTGGTTGGGAATTGGATTCATGCTGATCCTTGCCACATAGTTAGCAATGAAGTTGAGATTAGATCCCCTTTAGCAACCTACTTGTGTTGACATCTTTAGATAAAGTCTTCTTGTCAATAAATAAGAAATGTCTTTTCATCAATTTAGATCTTCCGTAATCTTTTTAGTGTTAAATTTCTTCAGTGTACAATTCTTTCATCCCTGGATAAAGTTATTCTTTTTTGGGTATTTTATTCTTTTATATGATTTTATAAATGCAATTGTTAATCTCCTTTACAGGTTGTTCATTGCTAGTGTATAGGGAACCCAATTGATTAGTTTGTTGACTTTCTACCCTGCAACTTTGCTGGATGTTTTCTTAGCTCTAGTAGCATTCTTAGATTCATTGAGATTGTCTTTATAGAAGCAAGCTATCTGTGAACAGGGGGAGTTTTACTTCTTTCATTACTTGGTTACCTTTTATTATTTTTGCTCATCTGATTGCTCTGCGTAGGACCTTCAGTAGAATATATAAAAGCAGTAGTAATAGCATGTGTCCCTGTCTTATTTTTAGTCTCTGCCTTTCTCCATTGGATGTAATGTTAGCTGTGGGTTTTGTTTCTTTTAAAAAAAAATCATTTTACTGGGGGCTCATACAACTCATCACAATCCATCCATCCATTGTGTTAAGCACATCTGTACATTTCTGGCCACCATCATTCTCAAAACATTTGCTTTCTACTTGAGCCACTGGTATCAGCTCCTCAGTTTTTTTAATAAAATAGATTCTTCATATTGATTCTCATAAGAAGTTTTCTACTTGATATAGGCAAGAAATCCCATTTTCCATCTGAGTAAAGAACAATTTACTTTTACATAATGTTTTCTATTACATAATCAAAATCTATCTCTACCTTAAAGATAGGTGAAATCTGATACTAAAAGAAAGTTCAATAATTTCCCCTACAAGGTCACCCAGTCCAATGGGTAATTGAAATCCTGCTCTTGTGCCTTTAAACTCTTTGTTATCTTTGATACACGAAGTAAAAACATCAAAGTTTTTCAATACTTTGATCACTGCCCTCCCCCCACCCAAAGAAGCTCTTCACTTTAAACCAAAAAAGGGAATAAAAGACTTGTTTTATAAAATCAATGAATAGAGCTAAGCACCTCTTAATATAGATGCTTCTTCCTCTTATTGAACGAGTACAAATATCAAGGTCTCCATGGAAATTCATGGCCATTTGTCACCCCAAAAGCTTCGGGAAGAGAATATGACATCGGAACACGGTCAGAGGCAGGTCCGACTGGCACAGTGCCAGCAACAGAACACAAAAATCAGGGCTAATGATCACAACGGCTTGGATTCCTTTTGGAACCGGGAAATGGATATGGCAGCCCCGAAACCTTCACTGAGGGAAGGGGTCCACTGTGAGAGAAGGCTTTCATGCTGACGTTTACTTCCCATCTCGAATAATAATGATCAGCAAGCAAGGCTCCACATCTGCAGGCCTTACCATAAAACCCCAACAACCTGCAGAGGCTATATTAACCCACCGTAGCACATTTTCCAGCTTCCACATTAAATGGGATTAGACTGACAATCTAGCTCTCTCTCACCTTCAGGTATAATTTATAGATATAGAAAGTGTACTACCACACCGAAGTGTTAACAGCATCATGACTCACACGATTTCTAATAGGTCTGTTTTCAAACTGTCAGATAATACACCGAAGCCTAGAAATATAACCCAGTGGGGAAAAGATTGGCCTGCTATTTAAAGGCTTAGATTTGCACCCTGACTCTGTCAGAAATAACCTGGGTGATCTGCGGACAGTCACTTCGCCTCCTCTGTCCTCTGTTGCCGTATTTAATCAATTAGGGAATTGGACCAGGTGAATTCTAAAAGGTCCTGCTTCTAAATTTTGGTTCTATAGTTCTAAATGCCTCCCTTTCTTGCCCGATTGCATCAGTTCTGTGTGGTCATAGTGACTCGCCTTACTGTTTGGGCAGGAAAATCATTTGCTTGAGATGCAATGTCCCAGAGACAGAGCACAGGTTGGAAGTTAAAAACGGACTTAATTAACCATTTCTTACAAATGATCATTTCCTTAACGCAGTCTGGAGAGGTTAGTACATACAGACATAACAACAGCAGCTACTAAACAAACCTGCTTGGATTAGAGGAAAACAGAGCCCGTTTGAACGGTGACTTCACCACCAGTGGGGACTAGAAACCTTAGGGAAGTTGCTCAATTTTCTGGGCTGTGAGAATTTTCCAACTATATAGTGACTGACAAAAGGCCTAGCAAAACAGGAGGCACTCAGCGTAAGTGTTCCATTATTATTAGTTGTTCTCCTTATCACGTTAGTGTATAGTCATTTCACTGGTTTGTTGTGTCTGTCTTGTCTTCCACTTTTTCAATTAGATAAAACAGGATTGGAGAAAGCACATGGTCCCTGCCTGCTGAAGGCTCCAGCGTCTGGGGGAAAGAGATAAATATAATGCAATATTATCGGAGTTTAACTGGACCTATGTATACATATCATGCTATCAAAAAGAATGAGTTTTTGCTAGATAGGATCCATGTCTAATATGTCTATGAATCCGACCCACTCCCTTGAACATGGTAGACACACAATAAATAATTATTAGTGAGCACGATAGCGTCTTTATAGAATGTTCCCTTAGGGGAGCTCAACAAAGTTATTGGTTTATAAGAGAAACCACATAAAACTCAGGCTCTCTGCATTCTTTAGCAGAAAATTTCCTTGGATGAAGTCCAGGACTAATCTTCCTTATTCAGAATTCTTGTCTTTAGCAAACGGTGCTATAGTTTAATTCCAGCATCATAACAAATAATCATTATTATACACAGAGAAAAGATAATTACTTGGGCCTCCTGGGGAGCTGAAGAAAATGTACTCAATGAGAGGCATCCAAGTAAAGCCAATTCCCTTTGACACTGGGTTCACATCACAAACAGAATCTAAGATGTATAAGGAATCGCAGACTCATTATCTGCTGGCATTAGTTCAAAACAGCACTTTCAGATACTTCTTAATATAATCACATATACATTTAATTTCAACAAGAGATGATCGCAATATCCATCCCTGGCTGCAGCTCAGGAGCCCGGTGGCTCCTGCTGTAGGTTGCTAAGGAGCCTCGTGGAGGTTCTTAGCAGTAGCTCTTCCCCAGTCCTTCCATCTTCCGGTACTACAGCAGACAATGCTTCGCTGGGATTCAGACGGTTTTCAAAAGTGGCTAATTTTTCAGCAGTTTCTCTCTGTCTTCTTCCTCGTCTATTCTTAATCTGGAAGCTTGTTGAAATTTATTCATCCTAGTTACCCTGCTGGTATTTGAAATATTGGTGGCATAGCTCCCGGCATCATAAAAAACTTCTGACATATAGCGACCCCTCTGTGCGTTTCCGAGACAGCAACGGTTTGCAGGCGTAGAGAGCCCAGTCTTTCTCCCACTGACCTGCTGGCTTCAAACTGCAGACCATGCGGATTGCAGCCCAACTCGCAACCAGTACACCACAAAGGAGCCTGACTACAACATGCAAAACAGACCAGCAGATGAGTGGAGCCTTGATTCCTTAAAAATAGTCATGGAAAAACGTAGTCTGAGGTCTCCAGGCCACACTTGAGCACTGTGCCGAGTGGGAGCTGGCCAGGAAAGATCACTATCATCCATCCTCAGGAGTCAAGATTAGACCTATCACCCAGACCTAGTAAAAGTCCTGGTTGGGGAGTGCCTGTGCTTTGGGGAGTGTAGCGCACTGAGCATTGGGACACAGAAACTTCGTATTGGGAATCCTCCTTCCATGTATCTCCATTTGTATCCTTTTCTAGAATAAATCTGTAGTTATAAGAATAGTATGCTCTGTGGGTTCTGTGAGTTATTATAGCAGATTATTGAACCTAATGGGGCAGTAGGAGCCAGCAGGTCAACAAGTAAGGGTGCCCACCAACCAGGTTTTTCTGTGGCATTTTTCTTTGACCTCCCATGCTCTTGAGCCCCTTATGACCACAGGCTAATGGTCTCCCTCACCCAGACATGTCTCTGTAGTTGTCTTTGTACCGTTTAAGACTTCACAAGTGTTCTCTTTGAAAAAAGAAAGAAATCTACCATGGCCTTGGGTGCTGATGAATCTATGATCCACTCCTTTTGGGACTCACCCGTTATCTCCTTTTGAAATTGTAACTGGACATATTGTGCCTCTTCCTTACAATGGCTTAGTCTCTGACTCAATGTTAATTTTTGGTAGCCTAATTAAATATTGCCAAAGTTTAATACAATGTGCCATGGCAAGTGATGAGGCAATTAGATATACTTATGCTCGTGCTTCTTCTAATCGTGAATGTTTTTGTGCTCCCAAACTTGTGTATTGGAAACAGCATCAGACAGAGGATTCTCTGGGCACCAGGAGGGAAAGGTGCTTATCTGGTTTTATGAACAAATGAATTTGCTGCAAAATCACAGGGTATAAAATCCGAGGTACGTCTCTCTCAGCTGAAGCAAACCAGAGTATCTGATTGGGTGGTGAAAACAGCTGGAGGTCTGAAGCTGCAACTCAGACCCTTTGCTCAAACAACCATGGACCAACCCCGCCTCCCAGATGAGTACTCACAAGTACAACTGACGGTCTTCACATGTGCTAATTGCACAGCTTTCTGCTAATCTGTATTACTTGTAATCTAAAATGATGCTGATCATTTATTTAGTTACCTTTTGTTCTATTAGAATAGATGCTTTGAATAGAGAGAGAGGGGATGGGGAGAGAGAAGAGAGGGGAAGAGGGAAAGGGGAGAAGAGAGAGAAGAGAATGAGAGAGAGAGAGAGAGAGAGAGAGAGAGAGAGAGAGAGAGAGAGATTGAGGTGTCACTCAGACTACTCAAACTTGCAGCCAGTGCTTGTTAGTCTGAAAGACAGTTCACTTTTAACTTGTGAGGGTGACCTAGCTCCAGGAGGCTACAGTAAGTAAGAGAGAGAAACTGACCCAGGGGTGTCTGACAATGAGGGTGAAGAAGTGGAAATGTAGAGGGTGAACCAGTATCTGTATTTCAGGGCTGGATTCAGAGGCTGACCCTTACTCTGTATCATCTAATCTAACTGTTCGTTTTACAGGGGTAGCTCACAGAGGTAAAAATAAATTGCTGAGTCACACAGCCAGGAAGAGTGGAGAAAGAACCAGAACTGAGGTCTTCTTATCTCAGCCGAAGGCCTCTTCGAGCATGCCAGGTGAACCCAGAAAAAATAAACCTGCTGCTTTGCTGGATAGGGAATGTTCAACACATAAGAGGGCTTCAAAAGCTTCATGGGCAAATGGAATTTAAAGATAATGGAATTTTTTCATTTGTGAAAGCCCCCTGTATTTACCGACTAACAGTCAGAAGCCTAAGGCTACCTAGCGGAGGCCCCAGTTCTTAGCCTTGTCATGATGGCCATCACTGCCCAGTGCACCATCTCCTTAATGAAACGTGTGCATTTTTACAATGGCCCAGCTAGTCTCACCCCCCTCTCAATCCAATGAGCAAAGAAGGAGAGAAGGGAGAGACAGTCAGTGTGTGTGCTCAGAGCACAGAGGGCTGTCACATGGGAACAGGATGACAAAAAGGCTAATTGTTGTTCATGTGCATTCATCTTTCGGAGACGATGTAAAATGAACACCATGATGAAAGGCATTATCCCAATCACAGCCCCGGCCCTGAAACAGACACCAGGTGTGGGTGGAGGCAACACGACGGGAGGCTCTCCTTTCCCAAGCCTGGCACCAGAAGAATCAGATCTAGGAAAGACCTGTTAGATCACTTCTCCTCTGGACCAGCTGGAAAGTGAACGTACAGCAGAGATTACCAAGGATGGAGTTTCAAAGTGAGGCATAACGTCCCACAGGCTCCCTCTGGGAGACGCCTCTGCAACTTAGCTTTCAATCACTTGAAGGCTGGCTTCTCTCCCAATGACTATCTCAGAGTCATCCCTAGGTGTGAAGTGATCTCAGGCAAAATGCCTCAGCCCTCTAGCTGCAGTTTTCTTACGAGCAGAGTGAGGCCAACACTGCAGAAGGTACATGCTGCGTGGGGGAGATACTGACCTGGGGAATAAGATGGTCCTCTAGAGGCAAAAGGGTGAGGCCACCCATGATGGACAAGTTCAGGGCTTATACAAAGTTATTCTCAAGTGGACAGAACAGTCCCTAGGGACAGTAGGTTTTGAAATGCTATCTGATTGACAGTAAACAAAGAATATGTCCATTAGAAGTGTAAGTGGGTTGAGGTGGTTCAGAGGTGTCTGAGTGGTCAGCCATGGAAGCATACTGGGAGGCTTCAAAAAAATTCACGGAAAAGTAGGATTAAAAGATAATGAAGTTTTTCCATGAACTTTTTGACCCTTCCTCATAAAAATAAGAAAGGCATAGAAGCTAAATGCTAGCAAGGTCTAACACATGCCAGGAAGAACATGTACCAGGCAAGGCCACTATGAGCATCCTACAGTCCCATCTCCTGCGAAGCCCAGGGTCCCCAAGCATTCCTGTCATATACTTAGTTGCCGGGCTCCATTGCTATGCTCACCAAGCGGCCCTTTAATAATGTGCCTGCTTCTATCACTTGCCTCTCATAGGAAGGACATGTGCTTGTGTGTAATAAAAAATATCTGGTCTGTGATATGGTCCTGTTTCTCAAGATACTTAAGAAACTGGAGGTTTAGTTTCTTCAACAAAGCCATTTGTGAGCCTTGCCAGTGTGGGTGATCATGCTAAGATTCACAACTTACACATACTGCTCAGCCTGGGTTTCTGACCCTGAAGGCCAGCAGCTCAGCCCCTCACCAGGATTAAATTCTGGGAGGGAAATGCCACTTTGCCTCTGTGTCTCATTTCCCAGGGTGACTGGATGTTCAAGAACACGAAAAGAAACATCCAGTAAGCCTTTCTTCATAGTACCGATAAAGGAAAGAATGATAATGGGTTTGTTAAAGCACCCATAAACAACAGTTATTGTCTTAGCAGTTGAAGTGGGAGCACTGAGCCCCCTCTCTTCGGCCGTAGGAAAGGCTGAGCCAAGCTATTAGACATGTAGCGAAAGCAAAGGAGGGATTCAGCCTGGCTCCTCCATTCATGAGCTTGGGTTGCATTGGCTCAGTATTTCTCTGAGGATACTTTTTGTTCTTAAAGTCATGCTGTCATTAAACCCTAGGGTCTCACCTACCCAATAGGCCTGAAATTGCTTCAGCCAATATCCTACTCAGACACTCCTGACAGAGCAATATTCTAGCGTTATGTCATGGTTAATCACTATGTGGCGTATATGAGGGAGTTTCAGAAAGTGGAAAAATTGAATTAAAAGATGATTAAATTTTTCCAGTAAATTTTGAAGCCCACTAAACTCATTGCCACGGAGTCATTTCTGACACCTAGTAAGCCCACAGAGCAGAGCAGGCATGCCCTGTGGGTTTCTCAGGCTGTAAACCTGAACAGGAGCAAAAAGCCTCCTATTTGTCCTTGGGAGTGATGGGGGGTCCAAACTGCAGACCCTGTGATGAACAGCTCAGTGAGTAACCCATGATGCCCCCAGAGTTCTTTAAGGGTAGGGGTAAAGGGACAGAAGAGATAACCCCATAGTAAGGACATGTGAGCCCCAAGCAGAGGTTTGTAAAGTCAAAGACACTTAACACACTGTTACAAATTCCGTACTTTTCTAAATCGTGAAGGCGTTGGTTCTTCATCAATGGTATATTCTGTTTCTCCCCTGCACATTTCTAACCTCACAATCATAGAATATATTCTGGAACCTAAAGATTTTTAGGGCACATAAGGGAATACATTTTGGGTTAATGTATGGGAGCCTTTTATAGCTGTCCAGGGATAAAATGTGCTTCTGCAGGAAGTAGTAAATTTCCCACCACTAGAGATGTCCTATCATATATTGAACAATATCTTTTCCAAGGTGGTTGTAAAGGAGATTTAAGGTCTTGGATTGACAAGATGCCCACCCTGTAAGGTCACTCTCACCTCATGATTCTCCCAGTTTATGTTGCCCGCTACTAAGTATGAACCTTGGCCTTCTACAACCTCCACACATTCCCCCTGAGTTTTGCCTTGAGTCCCATTTGAATTAAGATCAATGTAGATTTTGCACCACAGGCAAGCTAAGCTACAATAAATATAAAACAAAAGCATCATAAAAAATGAAAACTGAAAGCAGACTCAAGACATAGAAACAGGGGCTCTCCCCACATATCTTTAATCAACCAAGTTCTTTTCCATCTCTTTTCAGAACCCCATCCATTATGCAAATGCACACTTTTCGAGGTGTTAATATCATTCTCTCATAACACACACACACACACACACACAAAACTAACACAAAACAGTCACACGTTTCAACAACATAATGCTCACTTGTTTGTCTTACCCCAACTCAGAGGAATGCCTGAAACACTGTGCAGATCAGTATCCCCTTCCTCCTACCCTTGCCACCTCCCCACTTTTTACACACTGAATAATAGCACCAGTGGCTAGATGTCAGGGTACTACTTAGGCTCATGCAACAGCAATTGGAATAGGATGCATGCAGCGGCTAGATGTTGCCTTGGTTGGGCCTCTTTGTTCTTGGGACAGATGGGGATAACTCATAAGGGTACCTCCTTTTGGCCATTCCCTCCACAGATCTCTGGTACTTAACTATTACTTCAGTTGGGAGTATTTCCCAAGAGAAGCTTCAAAGATAAAGGTATCAAAAAAAGAAAGAGCATCTGCATGTGAGGGTGATGAGAGATGACGTCTGTCCCTCGTGGGGCAGATAGCAGCCCTTGCCTCACTCTCTGTCAAAGAGGATAACCTGTGAGTTAATGGAAGGATTCTGTCTGGAGAGTGACTTACAAAGAACAGGTAGCCCACACCTCCTTCCCGTACCTCCCTCTTCATCACAGTTTCTGGCTCACAGCCACTCACCTTTTTCTTCTTCTTCAGAATGACTTTCACTCCATCCACTGAAACCATAATGCTCACTTTCTTCTTCTTGATATTCTTGGCTTTAAACTCATACTGAAAAATGCAAAGAGAAAACAGAGAAACAAAACCCAGTTAGATCTGTGTGTCTGCCTAGTCCTGGTTAGCTCATGGTTGGAAGAGAGAGGGCTGGGCCCGGCCTGGTGGGCTGGCCCAGCTCTTGAGAACATGGAGCACCTCGGGAGTGTGGAAAGAAGCCTGCAGTTGGGGACAGGACGCTTTAGATTGGAACTGGAATTCAGAACAGTCATCAATTCCACTACTCAGCCATTACATAGAACCATGGGAGTGGACCAAATTCATCCTAACAAAATGAAAATGGCTTACTCCGAAAATTTCATCAGAAATCCAGAATCTACTCTCAATGATTCATCCCACCATTTAACAACTCTTGCTGTTAGGCAAGTTTTCCTGTGGCAAACCAAATGCTGCAAGAACTCCATTCTATCCCTAATGACGATTAAAGAGACCTGGCACCAGTATTCCATGCCAGAACTGGTTTTTGTTTTGGTTTGGTTTGGTTTGTGTTTGTTTTAATGTACTAAAGGACAGTTATTAATTCTAAGTTGTTCTCTACAAATTTGATTCTCAAATCCCTTGAATTATCCATGGGCCAGTCTCCAAGGCTACCCATAGGCCTATTCCCCTGAAGATGTTGGGGCTGGAGTATATTCTGGAAAGATCTGATAAATGATAGTTATAAAGGAAAGATTGCTTCATGGCTTCATTTGTGTGCAGTCCTGAGAAGAGCTGCTCCAGTCTCCACCATATACGCCTAGTGATGTTGGCCTTCTCCTCAAACCCAGACCTTTTCTGTAATATGTGCTCCTCATAGCCATTTCCTAGACCTGTGCAACTATTTGTAACTGGTCGTATCACTCTACTTTTTGTTCCCTGAACTTTATTCTCCAGTGCATTAACTACTGTCATCTGGCTCCCATCCTGGTATTCTCTCTCTCTCAACGCCATGAAGTGGATTCTGACTCACAGTAACCGTACACAGGACAGGGTAGAACTTCCGCTGTAGGTAACTGTTTGCACCACATAGGGACTCCACCCTAGGTACAGCTCTCCTGAAAGAAAAGAGGAGAAAACTTTAACCTCAGGCTCTGCTTCAGCCTGGGAACTCAAAACCAATTAGGAGTAAGGAGATAGAAAACCAAGACATCTAAGGAGTTGGAGACGGGAAGAGTGCATTAGCCCTGGAGTCTGTCTTAAGGTAGACTGTGGCAAATTCCTTTCTAAGGCAGTGCCAACATCCAGGGAAAGTTCAGGTTGTGTCTGGCCATCATGCACTTTAGGACGAGGCTCCAATTTGCAAGGTGTACCTCTAACTGCAACATTAGGTTCTAGGGCAATTCTAACCCGAAATAAGCCAAACTCGCTGCCATCAAGTTGATTCCCACGCATAGCACCCTATGTAGGGTTTCTATGTACTTTACAGTCTCCCCTTTTTCCTGCAGAGCAGTTGGTGGGTGTGAACCACCAGCCTCTCTGTTAGCAGTCCATCACCTAACCCACAGCACCACCAGATGCAGGGCCAGGTGAGTTGAAATGACCACTGGGTGGATAAACCAGCATGAGACTCTGCAAGCTAGCTGACTTTGCCTTGTGACCCAGCTAGATTTCCTGCCCATACTTGCATTTACCTCTGTTCACTACAGCTTCCAATAAACCCTATGCTTGAGCCATGGCTCTCTGATGATCACAACCCTAAAATTAGGGCAGTTCCTATCAGTCAAAGGGAGTGCCACAGGATGCATGCATTATGAATGATGAGCTGAGATAGGAGTTAAGAGCACAGGAGCCCCCAAACACCCAGATGTGATTAAATCTTGCCCCAAACAGGGCAATCCTTGACTTTTATTGCCTTTGGTCTCTCCTAGTAGGCTTGTCTCACAGGCTCCATACATATCCCTTTCCTTTTTCTACCAACAAAAACAAATGAGCAAATATTAAGAACTGCCAGGCATGCTCTCTCCTCAGCCCACGTTTCCGAGACTGTGTTGCCTGCTCAGCCAGATCCTTGCATGTCTTGTGTATCTAGAAGAATCTTATAGCTTAAACACATCTCTCTTTCCTGTCTGGTTTGACTCTAGGACATTTTACCTGAAGATCCCCCACCTAAGCCTGGCAAGAGGCACCCAATATGCTTACTGCCTGGGGATCTTAAATCTTACTTTGGCCACGCTTTTTAATATCCTGAACTGAAATCTCCAAAATGCAACTAAACTTTCTCTCGGGACCTGGAAAAGCGGCTCCATTTGGATTTGTGCACATGAGCCCTCCTGGCTGGGTCTTGCCGAGTCTCTTGACGCAGAGACTCTACAGGAAAGCATGTCCAAGTGATTTCCTCTAGAATACCAATGGTAGTGACAGCCCAGGTGCACCTTACAACAGCTGGTGGAATGCTCTGGAGGGCTTCAAAACAAAGAGGGCATGAAATGGGATTCCAGGGTCCTGTCGTAGCTGCCGGGCCTCCCTACGTGCTGTTTATAAGGTTGGACACATTCTACATCCATTCCACCTGCTGGCTGCTCAGTGGTCCCAACCCCCTTCCAATGGGAACATTGGAATGCGAAGTGTAGTGCTACCGGAAACCATGGAACTGAAAGAAAGTAAAACTCTGAAAGTACTTAAAGATCTGTCATCATCAGCCCGTTTGTTATATGCCCATTGTTCTCCACTTGGACATCATGTACAGATGATGTTTATTCTAGAGGGAGAACATGGGTTTGGAGAAAGGGGAGGGAATAGGACAACAGGGAGAAAGAAGGGACTGGCAGGGACAGGTCCTCCTTTTGTGCTGCTCTGAGGTGGAGACCTGCCTGGGCAGGTGGGTCCAGAGGAAGCATCTGTGTTTTGGAGGTTGGGGATCCAGTCTGTTCAGACTTTGCCAGAGGCTGTAGAACAAACAGGACTGCTAGTGGCACCAGCTGAGGCTCGGGCCAGCCTCCCACCAAGCCCATGCCAGCCTTGGAGTCCACGCCAGAAAGTCTGGCCCCTTCCCCCAACGTGGGCAGGCTGACCGGATACATTTGCTTTAGTAGCCAGAGCCCTGAAGGTCTCCAGGGCCTGACCTTCTACGGAGCAACAAAATACAAGTCCTGGAACACCCACTGCTGACTAGAAATGCCAAGGTAAAGTGTCTGGACCCGATAAGCAGAGCCTTAGAACCTCTCATTAACTTAGTGTACTGTGCTCACCAGCGAGGCCCACCAAGGGGAGGTTGGGTAGGGGATGAGCTCAGATCCAACAGGAGTTTAGAATAAGCACTGCATGAGTGACATAAGTAACATTGTTTCTGAACATCTCCTGGCTTCCTTAAATTCTCAGCACTGTCTCCTAAGCCAATGTCTCAGTGCCAGCCAGGGTCTGCAAAGACACCAGCCATGCCTTGGGCTGGAGGCTACACTGCAGAAATATAATGAATAGAATTACTTTTTTTAGAGACGATGGGGAAAGATTTTCTCTCTCTCTCTCTCTCTCTCTCTCACACACACACACACACACACACACACACATCTATAGATACAGAACAAAACCCTTCGTTCCTTGGTCACTTTGACTTCAAATAACTTGGCTAGGGATGCATTCTTTTTTTTTTTTTTAAACATTTTATTAGGGGCTCATACAACTGTTATCCCAA
>NW_022111324.1:825467-870118 GCF_000313985.2 Echinops telfairi | reverse complement strand
GTACTTGAGTGGAGGCCCAATGTCCTTCTGCTACCTTAATACTAAACCTATAAATGTAGGCTCATAGATCTATTTCCCCATCCTCATATAATATATTTGCTTATGTACATGTCTTTATCCAGAGCTCTATAAATGGCTAGGGATGCATTCTTACTAGCTTGACAGGAATTAGCTGGCGATCCATCCTGGTCCCCCTGATCATCACTAGAAAATTATTTTGGCACAGCTCCTTTCCACTGTCCCCACACCGCTCCTGGGAGTGAGACAAGGCCTGCTTATGAGACAAGGTGCACAGAGACGGCTTTGCCGAGAGGAGAGGGTTCTGTTTGCGATGACAGATCTTGAGGGCCTCGCTCTGTAAGTCCCAGGTTTATTATTTTCAGCTGTGCTCACTCATGGTCTCACGGGACCTTGTGGCTCTGGGCAGGAAATGCCAGAGGGAGCGTCCGGGAGAGTGCCAGTGGGCATGTTGACCACATGCTTTCTGTAGTCTTGCTTTCACAAGAGGGCGCACTGCCCACGACTAAGCTATAGGCAACTAGAGCAGAGGGTCTGCCGTGGAAAGGGTTTGCAGGCAGTCCCTTTTCACTTGCTATTGAAGTTCAGAATGTTTAATAACTTCAGCAGCCAGATACGAAACATTAAAACATTGTCAGTACAAGCTCACTTCTCACAGTTCATCTACTTTGCTTGTGCTGGTACAAGGGTACTTGCCACTTCCCCACATGCATGTTAAACACGCAACACTTCTTAACACCCCTGTGTAATTGCATTTGCTGTTCCCGAGGCCTCGAATGCCTCTGCCTGCCATCTGCCTGCTGAACTCAAGCTTATGCTTGAAACAGCTGGTCAGGTGTCCCCACGAGAAGGCTTCCAGGTCAGCTCCCTTATCCGCCGGCCTCCCATTGTCCATTCACCCAGTTACTACAGTAATGCGCAAGCCTCGGTGATCACTCACCGCTCACCGATTGTTTACAGATGTCCTTGTTAGGCCATGCCCCCTTTGGGAGCATGAAATATTACACCCACTTACACCATTTTATATAAGGGACCTGAGCATCTAAAGATTTTGGTGTCTGCAGGGGGGTCCAAGAACTAAACTCCCATGAATACTTAGCGACAATTACATTATGAAGTCCTCTGAAGAAGCCATTGTTGGTGTTATCCTTGCTAGTTGGTCTGGCCCACGGAGATCCCACATGGGTGAGAGCAGAAGAGCCCTGCGGAAGTTTCAAGACAGCGGCTTTCTGGGAGACCCCCCCTCAGCCTGCCTTTCGAGATGCCTCTAAGTGGGTTCCAACCTCCAACCTCTGGCCAGGAGTTGAGCACTTACTTGTTTGCACCAGCTAGGGCCTCCTTGAAGATAGACATGATTCACACACCAGAGAAAAGCTACTGTATGCCTTCAAGAAGCGAACTCATCGCCACTCACACCACTGGTCCCGAAGGGATCATCCGCCCTGGATTCCCTGTGTTTCCAGTTCCTAACTGTACTGGTGAGAGTGTTGATGCTACGAGGGTGGAGGGAGGGTAGGGTGGAAAGGGTTGGATTACAAGGATCCACATATAACCTCCTCCCTGGGGGATGGACAACCGAAAAGTGGGTGAAGGGAGATGTCGGACAGTGTAAGATATGACAAAATAATAATTTATAAATTATCAAGGGTTCATCATGAGGGAGGAGAGGCGGGGAGGGAGGGGAAAAATGAGGAGCTGATACCAAGGGCTTAAGTGGAGAGCAAATGTTTTGAGAATGATGAGGGCAATGAATGTACAAATGTGCTTTACATAATTGATGTATGTATGGATTGTGATAAGAATTGTATGAGCCCCTAATAAAATGATTTTAAAAAAAGAAGAATCTAACTAATAATGACTCATTGCCACCTACATCCTATTCCATGTGCACTGTGCTCTAAGAAGCTGATACTAAGCCTTCTACACCCCCAGGCCTTGGCACAGTGCTGAGCACCTTCTCCATGATGCACACTTTGTTAAATCATTTAGAGTTGTCATTATTGGTCAGGGCAAGTCTCAATAATTCCACAGTACAGTCAGGGGCAGTGTGTGGAGGGAGTCAAGTAGCTGAGCCTGTTCTCAGCGCTCCCCAGGTTCCCTGAGTTGTAGCTCTTGGTTCCATGAGACTGGAAGCCAAAGTCTAGATGAAACCTCATCAATGCCAGCAAAACAAGGGTCAAAGTTGGTACCGAGTCCACAGTGTAGAATGCCTATGAAGACTCTTGGGAAGGCAGGCAGAGCCATTCATTTCCTGTCGATCAATCTCAATACCAGCACAATTTACCTCAGCAACGGGTCTAGTATGAAAGCTGGGCATACATGAATTCTCAGCAAATTGTCAACTACTGAAAAGGAAGTCAAGGGGCTACCTTTGAAAGAATATTCATTCTCATGGTACCATAAACACTAGAATAGACACAGTCACCCAACTGCATGTGCTAGAAGTGCTAAAACGTGAGTTCTAAATCCCATTTGGCAGACCCAAGAAAAGATTCCCAAGCTCCGCTCTCGGAGAGCCTCATGCAGTAGATCTGTGGTAGGGCCAGCAGTGGTTTTGTTTTGCCTTTTGGCAGGTGGTAATGTAGATCTCACTTTTCAAAAGAGACTGCTGTGGGCCATGGAAGCTGACTACAGAGGTGACAGCAGGTGTTCACTTGCATCAGAAACCACCTTGGTGAAATGCATGTGTCTTGATCATATATGTGCACTTTTTCAATGATACTCTAGTGGATCCCTTACAATTCAGATACTCAGACATGAACCCCCACTAATTGTTGCCATCCATCTTTTCAGCTAAAGGCTGCTAAAAACCAACAACTCTTCTACTGGGGGAGAATTCTACAGTTGAGAAGTAGCAGGTGAGCACTATCCTTCCTAAGATCTTGTCAGTTTGGAATATTTTACCAAAAATCCTTAAAGGAATTCTCCTGTTGGAAACATTTCAGACCATAAAGGGCAAGCAAGCTTTTCTTCGTGTGAATGGAGAAGCCAGAGCTGAGAGATGCTGACAGGTTTCCCCCTGGTTCATTAGCAGGAAAACCCAGGCTGGTGTCCACATTTCTCATCTCGGCCCCATGATCTTCGAATTGCCCAGAATCTGGGCTCCAGGAAATAGCATAATTCACTCATACCTCCCTTAGTCAGTATACGTTAAACGAGCTCTTCCATGTTCAGATGATCCCTATCTCATGGCAAGCAGGCAGCAAGAAGAGGAAGGAGAACTGGCTGGGAAGTTCGTGTCATGTGCTCAGGATCATCCCCCGCATCCTCAGTGGAAAACGTGCACATAGCCTCCCCTCGGTGTTTCCGCTACACTAATTACACTCTTTTCCTTTCTTCCTCCTACCCTGTTCCACACCCAGAGATGCATGTGAATGACCTGGAAAGGGTACAAAGCCAAAGGCCAATGAATTCAGAAAACATGGCCAATGGGGTCTGCTGGACACAGGGCGGGGAACGCCAAGGGAGTGGGAAGAGGCTCATCTACACGCAGATGCTCTGTAGGAGGAAGGTGATTTCACGGTGTCAAGAGACCAGTGTTAGGGCCAAGGGCAGAGTAAACAGACCTTTGGGTGGAAGACAGGCTGCGGCGGCCTCAAGGACTGGCAATTTAGGGCTGTGAGCTCTGGGGAGCCACCGAGTGGTGGCTGCTCCATGTCTGGAGGAGGCAAGACAGGTCCTGGAATACAGCCATGACTTTTCTGGCTGGGAGCATACTGACAGGTCGTGGGGAGCTGAACAACATCCAAATGATTAAGGGGCCAAGAGGGTGATTTATGAAGCACGATGAGTACCACTACTAATGGCCATCCACCGCTTCCAGGTGGCTTCTCCCGCTGCTAGCTCACAGAGCACACTGGAAACAAGACATGGAGCCATTCGCTTCCTTTTCCTTTAAGTAAGCAGAGGCAGAGGAGGGTGGGAAGTTAAAAATAGAACATTAGACCCTGGTTCTGGACAATTTCAATCTCCTCTATCTCGCAGAGGAGCTCAGACCCCCCTCTAAACTGTTAACACAACGGATATCATGTAAGGAGAGAGGACAGTGGAATAAAACTTGGGGACTAGAGAAAGGGGGAGCAAAGCACGTAATGTTGTTTAAATAGTGTGATCCACACCCCGCCCCTGACACACACACATGCCTAAATCTAAAGGAATAAGAGTTTTCCAGACTTTAGTAGAAAATCATTTTCTTCCTTAGACCAAGAACGGTTCTGAGACAAATGATGAATTCTTCTGTCTTGATTTTCCCCTCTTTAAACAGAAAAAATCATGTTTTGTGACCTCCCTGCAGCTTTTTACCCACCACCACACACATATACCCATACTTCCTTTATAAGGGTGCAGAAACAATTCATAGAAAATACAGTCAGCCTCTGTATTCATGGTTCTACAGCCACAGATTCAACCAACCCACCTATCAAAATACTCAGGAGGCGGCAAAAGGTAATTAAGTGATCAAAGTGATCCTTCAAAGGCTAACATTAGCAAAAAGTGCTACATTGTATTATAAGTAATCTAGAGGTGACTAAAAGTATACAGAAGGATACATGTAGGTTTTATAGGAGTGCAGGAGAAAGATGAGGCTTTCTACTCCCGTAAAGAGTTACAGACTTGGAAACCTACAGGGGCAGTGCTACCCTGTCCTAAGCCGGTTTGATTTGGTTTGGGATGTAAATACTACACTGTTTTATATAAGGGACCTGAGCATCCAAAGATTTTGGTGTCTGCAGGGGGGTCCAAGAACTAAACTCCCATGAATATTTAGCGACAATTACATTATGGAGTCCTCTGAAGTCATTGTTGGTGTTATCCTTGCTAGTTGGTCTGGCCCACGGAGATCCCACATGGGTGAGAGCAGAAGAGCCCCGCGGAAGTTTCAAGACAGCGGCTTTCTGGGAGACCCCTCGGCCTGCCTTTCGATTTGCCTCTAAGTGGGTTCCAACCTCCAACCTCTGGCCAGGAGTTAAGCGCTTACTTGTTTGCACCAGCTAGGGCCTCCTTGAAGAAGCCCGACTGGGTATTAATGCTTTGGGGCATGAATCATCCGCACTCTAAGATGTGGCCTTGGGCAAACCACCTAGCTCCTCTGAATATTACTTTTGCTTTTGTGTAATGAGTCTACTGTGAAATAGGCTCAATTATGCTTGACAAACTTTCTAGCTCTAAATGTGGTATGGTGTGATTTAAAAAACAAACAAACCACCTCTCAGGGCCTGTGTGAGAAGAGTTTAAAGGGCAGGCACACATCCAGGGAGGTAAAGAGAAGGTATTGTGACAAGGAAATAAAGAGGCCAAGACAAACCCAGAAAGCAGGGATGAGGACAGAAGGGAGAAAGCTAGTGGATACTCAGGGAAGGGTCCTGAAGAAATCAATAAAACCACTTAGGTGCTACAGAAAGCAGAAGAGAGTGGCATGTGGGACAGGTTCGGAAAAGAGGGACGAACAGAGGGGCAGAGATTGACCACAGTTGTGGTAACCGCGGAGAGGTTTCAGAAAGGAGAAAGCCTAGAAATGGGAAGCCCAGCGTTATCTCAGGTTCGGGGTCAACTTGGCTGGGCCAGGATTCTCAGTGGTTTGGCAGTTAGGGCTGGTAATCCTCCTCCGTGTGACCACTTTCCAATAGAAGTAGATGCTGTGGGAAAGCTTGCTTGGTTTTTGCTGGGCACAGATCCTGCATCTGGCTCAGCCTGGTCTAGTACTTTGGATCCGAGACAGCCTGTAGATTCTGGGAGTTGTTGGCAGCTTGCCATCTTCCCTGCCAATCTTGGACTCATTTGCCTTTGTAGTCATTTCCTAACTCTAAACCTGTCCTCTCCCTCCCCTCCCTCAGTGTATGTATATATATGCTCCACTGGCTTTGAGTCTCTAGAGAACCCAGTCTACCAGGAAAGACCAGGAACACACTACACTGGACAGGACCGCCTTGTTTTTCCAGGTCTCACAATTCTTCCACCTTTGGCAGGGTGCAACCATACACCACTTTTTTATTGCTGCTTTTTAGTGGAAAATATTTGCATTTTCCTTCTCTAACAGGTTTCCATTTCATACAGGTTCTGGCTCTGATAGGTTTTACTGTATCTAGCATTTGGTTGTGAAAACAAAGAAAATGTCTGGATGGAATTACTGAACAGACTTGAGAAGCAGGACAGAAAAAGAACCTCTAAATCCCATACCCGGACAAAGTAGCAGTGCTTTCAAGAGTGACAGTGCAGACGAGCCTGAGGAATATGTTGCCTTTGATGAAGAATCTTGCAGCTCTGTGTAGGCGTCTCCCCTGCCTAGGTCCTCTCAAGTCTCCCATTCGTTGAATCTCCTCCCCCCCAAGCTTAAGGCAAGGCTTAGCCCTTGTCATCATGATGAGAAAGACTTAACAAGAGTTTATCTGGTCACCCTTGGGCTCACACTCAGTTTTCAACATCACAAGCGTTTCCGGCTTAATGGAGAAGGGTGGGGTGGAGAAACTGTAATAAGCAGAACAGATGGCCCCAATGGGATGGCATGGCTAAGAAAATAATTCTTGGGAGACTTGGAGAAATCTAAGGAGAAGGAGGAAAATACTAGAATCTGAGCTGGGAGAGCACGCAGAAAGAGAAAAATGGCGTCTCTGTGTCAAGCGATTATTCGGTTTCTAACAGGCCACTGGTAGCTCGGTTTAAAAGTCATTTCTTACAGTGAAACTGAAAGCCACTCACAGAAACTTTCACTTCTGTGGTTCTCTACAGCAGTCCCTCACAACTTCAGTGTCCTGAGGATCTTGCTGAATTACGGATACTATACATCTGGAGCGGCCAAGGATTCTGCCATTCTAGCAAGGTACAAGGTGATGTTGGTAGCATGGACCACACCAAGAGTAGCATGGCTCTAGAGCTAAAGGACCTATGTCCAAAAGATATTTGGATATACTCATTGTTTGAACTAGTGATCTCCAAGGGTTTCTTCAGCGCTTCATCTTATGAACCGTTGTGGCATAGTGGTTACGCGTTGGGCAGCTAACTGCAAGGTCAGCGGTCCAAAAGCATCAGCCACTTTGCAAGAGAAAGATGATTTCTACTCCTGCAAAGAGTTACAGTCTCGGAAACCCGCAGAGGGCAGTTCTACCCAGTCCTATTGGGTCCTATGAGTTGGAATCAACCCAATGGCAATGAGTTTGTTTTCAGTTTGTTTACCACTTATGTCTCTGTTTGGGTTACTTAAAATAATAATAAGAAAACAAGGTGCTTCTTAGGAGGATCTCATGCTTGGTAGAGGGAAAAGAAAAAGACTTTCAATGAGATGGACCAAGTGGCTACAGCAATGGCCTCAAACTTAGCAACAATTGTGAGGATGGCGTAGGACGGGTCAATGCTTTGTTCCGTTGCACGTACGGTTGCTAAGGAGCAGAATGGACTGCATAGTACCTCACAACAACAATCTTTAATGGAAAGACCACGTCTTTTCTCCTCAGGTTTGAGCCACCAACCAAGTGTTAAGTGCTAACACTTTAGTTAGCAGCTGAACCCTTAACTATCAGCCCCCTTCCCCCAAAGCCCAAACCCAAACCCACTGCCATCGAGTTACTTTCTATAGAGCAAAACCTTGTATCATTTCCATGACCATAAATCTTTGCAGGAGCACGCAACCTCGTCTTTCCCCAGTGGAATGGTCAGAGGGTTTAAACCACTGACCTTGTGGTTGGCAATCCAACGGTTATCTACAGTACTATCTAACCAGGGTCCTCAAACTTTTTAAACAGGGGGCCAGTTCACTGTCCCTCAGACCCGTTGCAGGGCCGGACTATAGTTTAAAAAATAAACAATGAAAAAATTCCTATGCACACTGCACATATCTTATTTTGAAGTAAAAAAACAAACGGGGGAAAAAACACCCGGCGGGGCGGATAAATGTCCTTGGCGGATCGAATGTAGCCCGGCGGGCCATAGTTTGAGGACGCCTGATCTAAACAAATGTGCGCATGATAAAAATATAAGATCCAGGGTCCAGACTCCCATATGGAGGGGATTCTAAGGAATGTCATTTCAAAGCACAATAACTTCCTATGGTCAGGAGGTGGCACTATTTCTTTGGGGTCCAAAGAATCACAAAGTGGAATAATAATGGATTTCAACCTTAGCTGTATATTAGGACCACCTGGAAAATGTAAAACAAACAAGACAAGCAAATTGACATGTGGGTCTCAACCCTAGAAATTCCATTTGGTCTGGAGTACATCCTAGGCATTGGGTTTTTAGAAGTTACCAAAGGGCAGCTAAAATGGAAGCTCACTGAAGTAGAATAAAATATAAGTACCTGATAAACATCAAGAGGCAAAGAAGGACATGCTGGTCATCCCCATTCCTTCCCTGGTGTAGGACAGGCTAGGCGGGAAAAGCACTGGTATCCTTTGTTTTGTCCAAGGCTCAATTTTTAAATACAACAAAGTACCCTACCACAAGACTCTCTCTCCCCCAATGGGACAGCCAAAGCAAATAAAAGAACTCCCATAGAAACCGTATGCTTTATGCAAAAAGTAATCTTAAATGGACCACAGATTTAGATGCAAAGCTATGAGACTAAAGAGAAACCCTTGTGAGCTGGGGTTATACAGAAGGACTACAACTGACCACAGAAGCATGATCCGTAGAAGGAAAATAAATAAACAGGACCACCTCAGAATGATATACATTTGGTCTGTGAAAAAACAGGGCTGAGAAGGAAAAGACAAAACTGCGAACTAGGGGAAATCCAGTATATATATAAAGAACTCTCAAACACACAAACAACACAAAACACCCCTCAATCAGACAATAATTCAAGCAAAAATTATCCAAGGACCAAGGCAGATATGCAGAAGGCAAATAAACACATGATACAATGTTCAACCTCATTAGGGACATGAAAATTAAAACCCACAATGAGATACCATTATGTACTTATTAGAATACCTAAAATTACGGGGAATAAAGTTTTTTTTAAGTGTTTGCAATACCAAATACAGGAGAGGAAGCAGAAAAATCGGGTCTCTCAAACATTGCTGGAAGTTTCTTGCCAAGTTAAACATACAGTTAGCATATGACCCAGCAATGCCTAACCTAAGTATTCTTCCTGAGAAGTTAAACACACACTTACCACATGAACCACCAATCCCCCAGTTAAGCATTAACCTTCTCACTGCCATTGAGTTGATGCGGACTCTGTAGGACAAGGTAGAACTGTCTCCTTTGGGTTTCTGAGGCTGTCAGTCTTCACAGGAGCATCATTTTCTTCAGAGGAGCAGCTGATGGGTTGCAACTGCTGATCTGGTGGTAGAAGCTCAATGTGTCAACTCATTACTCTACCCACAACCCCCCACCCCAAGCTCCTAACTAGGATCAAAGTATCTACCCTAGAGAAACAAAAGCTTAAACTTGTGCAAAAACCTATACTTGAATGTTAGCAGTGGTGGCAGTTACATAAACTACCACAGTGGTTCTCAACCTTCCTAATGCTGCGACCCTTTCTTTCATACAGTTCCTCGTGTTGTGGTGACCCTCCAACCATCAAATTATTTTCCTTGCTACTTCATAACTGTCATTTTGCCACTGTTATGAATTGGGTGACCCCTGTGAAAAAGGTCGTTCAAACCCCAAAGGGGTCCCGACTCACAGGTTGAGAACCGCCGATCTACTGTCAACTTGAGGAAGGGGTGGAGTCTAGCCTGTCAACCAGGTTACAGCTTGATGACCTCATTTGGAGGTGCGATGGAGATAAACAGCTCACTGGAGGCCAGACACACTCTCTGCTACACAATCCTGTTGACAAGCCACATGGAGCTACTCTGATGGAGCCAGAGCCCTGGAGATGGAGGAATCACGTGGAGACCCATGCCACCATTGAGATGCTTCCATTGCCACTGGATCCACAAGACCTTCTACCCACTGGCCTGTGACCTTCCTGCATTCAGCATCATTGCATGTATTGCCTGAGTCTAATGAATTTAAGGACTAGCGTAGGACATATGGGCTAATATCAGCCTTATGGACTTGATCTGAACTGGGCTAGGATGCTTTCTCAATATACAATTGTTCTTTTATATAAAACTCTTTCTTATACACATATGAGTCTCCCTGGATTTGTTTCTCTGTCTACCCAGACTAACACAGCAGTATTATTCATACGTGGCACAAGTAGAAGCAATCTAATGTCCTTCAGGAGATGAATGGATAAATGCACAGTGGTACTTCCATACAATGAAATACTACTCAGCAACAAAAAGGAAAAAGCTTTAATACACATGACTCTTCTCAAAGGCATTATGCTGAATGAAAGAACTCAAAAAGTTGCATACTATCCGATTCCAACTACATGACAGTCTTTAAAAGGCAAAACTACTTTAAAAGATAAAACTACATCAGGAATCTTGAGGAGGGATGACGTGGGTTCATGTCATTGTGGTAGCTATAGGAATCTACGTAGATTAAAATTCACAAAACCACCTTTAAAAGCTTTATTCTATGTAAATTTTAAAATTATAATTATGATTAAAAACTCTGGCTGGATAAAGCATCAGGATAGGGGATGTTCCCCTCCAACTTCAGGACTAGTATTGACAGCAAAGAGCACACTCTGCACCAGCATACAAATGAGAGGCAGCTCTAATCCAATGTCAGTTGAAATCTAGACAATGACTCCCAAGTTAAGGGCAAGAGATCCCAGGACTGACATACAGTGTAGGCCAGGAGAACCTCACACCAGCCGGAGAAAACTGCATAGTGCCTGGAGACAAATTTCTCTAGAAGTCTTTCCCCAACTAGATCCAGAGCTGCCCACTGAGCGGAGGCACAGGTGCCATGAAGCTATCTGAGTGCCACACTACCTGGTGACTCTCCATGGAAAGCCAGGATTGCAGACTTGGGGCGGGGATATTTCATTGTCTTTGGGAGCTATTGTCAGGCCTGGGCACGTCTCTGTAGGCTCTGAGATTCCACACGGAGACCTCAAATGCTCCAGTGGGCACAAATAAGTTTTGACCCTTACTAGAGCAGGTGTCTCTCTTCCCATCACATAGCAACACTGAACCAACTACACCTTGTTGATTTCTGAAAGTTTCTGCCTCCTCACCAGGTTTACACCAAACCATGGCTCACGTAAATGTGCCTCAGACAAAGGGACAAACTAAATAATGAACACATGCCTGAGGAGTCAGTGGTGGGAAGGCCCTCAGGGTCATAGCTGATGAAATCATCTGGAGGTTGTCACTTGGGGGGAAGGAGAAAATCGGGTGTATTCAGTTCCTCCGGACACCATGACCCTCTCTCCTCTATTCATGTTGACCCTCTCTTGCTTTCCTCATGGGGCAGCCAATGCCTGGGTTGTTGGCAGCATCTTCAGCTCCAGCCAGCTATACTTCCTGGAACACAAGCCACAGAATTCCCTTCCTATTCTCACACATACTGGAAGTGGAATCAAATTGATTATTATTGATCTGAGCGCTAAGCTGGAGACCTGGGAACTGGTACACACAAGGCCACCGCTCTCCTCCACGCCATCATAGTAATCCTATTTAAACAGTCATTCTAACTTATGTATTTTAGCATTTTACACAGTACCCAAACCAAAACAAAAACCCAAACTCGCTTCCATCTAGTTGGTTCTGACTCACAGTGACCCTATAGGGCAGAGCAGAACTGCCCCTATGGGTTTCTGAGACTATAACTCTTTGCCAGATTAGAAAGTATCATTTTCTCCCATGGAGCCGCTGGTAGTTCCTAACTGCTAACTGTGTGGTTGGTAGCCGAATACGTAACCCACAGCCGTTTCGTATCATTCTGTTTAACGGCCACTGCTCATCAGCTTGTCCTTCATGTCTTTTCTCTCCATCAGTTATTTCATCCATCCATACATTGCTCTTCGATCTGCAAACATAAGCACTCTACATTCATTGGATGGCTAAGTGCCCTAAATATACTTCTGTGGGGAGATGGGGGCTACAGAAAGCAAACTGACCATGACATCTAATTTTCCTACACACTGTATTATAGAACTCTGGTTCTATGTTTTTCTGTTTATAACCAAATTCAAGATGGTGAACCCCAATGACATAACACATCTGAGATAAACACCAATAGAAACAAAGAAAAACAAAATATAGAAAATGTTGAAAACCAGAAAATGTTGAAAACCAGTCCAATGTGCATCAGAGCGGGGATCAACTGAAAAAGTTTCAACTTTTCAAGTCAGGTTTATCCCTTTGATCTTCTATGGGACTTGTTTTAATTTTTATCAGCTTTAACCTGAACTTGCATATAAGCCATTCATGGTCTGTTCCATAGTCAATCTCCAGCTCTGTTTTGGCTGATAATATTGTACTCTTCCATCGACTTGATTCCTATGTATTCCACTTGGCAAGGTCTATGTGATTAGTCACCATTTATGTGGTTGAAAAAAGTGTCTGTAATGAAGAAGTTGTTGATCTTGCAAAATTCGATCATGTGATCGTCCAGCTTTGTTTCTATCACCAAGGTCTTATTTTCCAACTATGATCTTTCCTCTTTGCTTCCAACTTTTACATTCCTGGTAACAGTAATTATCAATGCTTCTTGATTACATGCTTGATCGATTTAAGCTGAACATGTTACTAGAATTCCTCAATTTCTTCATCTCTAACTTTAGTAATTGGTACATAAATTTGAATAATATTCATATTAACCGGACTGCCTTGTAGCTGGATAACTGTTATCCTATTACACACAGCATTGTAGTTCATAATCGATCTTGAAATGTTTATGAATATGGCACCGTTCCTCTAGAATCTGACATTCCCGGCATCGCAATCCGTATGATTTCACAATTCAAAATGGTCAATACCAGTCCATTTCAGCTCACAATTGTGTACCATATTGATCTTTATTTGTTCTAGTTCATATTTGATGACTCCCAATTTGCCTATATTTATTTTCATACATTATAATTATTAATGGATGTTTGCTGCATGCAGCTGCTTCTTTTCATTTTGAGTTGTGTCCCATTAGCAAATAAAGGTCCTTGAAGCTTTGCTCCTTCCATGCCTTTGAGGAGGCAGCTCTTCCCCAGTGGAAGAGCTAAAGGGCTCCTATGCATATCAGACAATGTCCCACTGTGTTCATAAGGCTTACATCGACTAATCTGCAGAAGTAAACCACTTATTCCTTTTTCCTAGGCTGTTCTTAGTGTGGAAGGCCTGCTGAAACCTGGCCACCCTGAGTGACCTTGCTGGCATTTGAAATACCAATAGCATAGCTCCAGAAAGCATCACAGCAGTATGTAAGCCACCACAGTACACCTGACACACAAGCAGGATCTTTTAGCTTAGAGACTGCTTGACATGTTTGACATATTTCTCATTTTGTACAAGCTTGGCAACTTTAGGGAAATCAGGCTATTGGGTGGACCTCAGATACATTGCTATCTTTCTTTTTTCAGATGAAAATTGAAGAAGAAGAAAAAAAGAACAATAGCATAGACCTTATGAAACTATCTCTAATGGTCACTTTACTTTATGGCAGCCATCACATTCTAAACCCAGATCAAAGCATCTTCTATGACTAAATTCCAAAATAACATATCGTTTTAGCAATTTATTGGCTTGGATCAATTGTGCCAAAAAGCTAACTATTTTTCTTCAGGCTAAAATGAGCCCAGTTCTTTTTATTTTTCCCCAACTCTTTTTTGATCAGGGAAATACTCAGTTGCAACCAATTACATTCAGCTCACTGCTGAAAAAATGAGCACTTTTTAAACATTGAATGTGTTTATCCATTCTAATTCCCAAAATATCAGCCGTGTCTCTTTCTTAAAATGATTAAAAATACTTCTCCAGATAGAAAAAAGGTCCCTCATTTCACATCTCTACATCTTCTAACTCCCTTTACAGTCACTATCAAGAATAAAGGAGCTCTGACATAAAAACAAGGATGTTATATTTGATCATGAATAATTAAGATAACAGAGACTGTCAGGAACATTTTATAATGAGAAATTGGCTTCAAAGGGACTAACCGTTTCCAAATTTAAAGGGCTTGAAAGACAGACCATGACTTTCTCTGGTAATAAATATTATTCCTTCTTGGATAAAAAGGGGAAGCTAAAAGAAGCTCTATAGCCCAGCTATATCTGAAAGAGAAACTGGAAATTAACCAAACCAAGGTAACAAGGAATTGGGCAGGGCAGCACAAGCCCATAGTGAACACCTTTCATTGGTAAATGCAGGAGCTAATTTAGACTCATACCACCTGGGTATCTCCAATGACTTGACAGGTTCCAACAACCCTCTGACTCCCACAGACTTATGATATACTTTGTATTTTGAGGCATTCGATTTTCAGCACATAAATGGTCTCTTACCATGGTCCTTGACGCTTAACTCTTAGAGCTCAGGACTAGTCTTAGATACCATATCTTCTCATTAGAAGTGAGGCGGTGATGAGGGAGAGTAGAAGACTTGATCTATGCTATAAAAAGTGGCATTCAATTAATGTTTTTGGATGGATGGACAGAGATGGATGAATTGATAAATGGTTGTACCCATAGATGGGAGGGGGGAGGCAGGAAAGAATGATAGTTTCACCAAATTTAGGACCATCATTTCTATCTATGAAGATCTAACAATACCCGTGTAAATGTTCTCTATTATACTAATATGTAAGTAGTGTGACCCTGTAGGACAAAGGAACTTCAAGGCACTTTGAAATAAAGAAGACAGTACAACTTTCTTGGTTAAATTTCTAATGATTCCTTCATGGACCCTTACCACGCTAGTTATCTAATCTAGGCTCTTACCATGGAGCCCTGATAGCACAGAGGGCTATGCACTGAGCTGCTAACCACAAGTCTGCGGTTCAAGCCCACAAGCTTCTTATCAGAAGAAAGATAAGTCTGCCTACTCCTGTAAAGCCTTAACATCTCATAAACCCAACAGGGGCAGTTATACCATACCCTATCCTACAGGGTCACTAGGAGACAGAATTGACTTGATGGTGGTGAGGTTATTTTTTGGATGCTCTTAACATCAACTCAAAATGTTCTCAAATTGTTTTCACAAATAAGTTAGCTACTGATAAAGGGGAAGCATGTCAATCATACAGAATCCGAAGGCTTCCTCTTTCTGGTAGCCTTTTTATTATTATTGTAACATCTCGTAATATCTTTAGTTCATCCTCACATGTGATTGATATTTTTGTTAGGTTTAAAATTCCAGGTTGAAGCTAGTTTTTCTCTCTCGAAATTTTGTCAGCACATCCCTGTTGCGTTCCAGGCTGTGGTGTGCTGTGGGGAATCCGAGTCTCCTCTGACTCTTCACCTTCTGCACGTGTCTCGGTTTCTTCTGGGTTGTTTTGTTTTTGTTTTGGTCTCGAGATGTGCCTTAAAGTTTGGAAATATGTTTTATATTGCTTCTTTTGTTGTTGTTCTATTTTGGTATTCCTATTTATGAGGCATTGGACTCCCTAGAGTGATTCTCTAGTTCACTGATCTTTTCTAACTTATATTTCTATTCTAACATTTGATAGATTTCTTTTTTTATAACTTTCGATTATTATTATGTTTTAAGATTGACTAACATACTTTTAATTTCTGAGAGTTTTCTGCTCTTTTTTCATAGCATCCAGTTTTTGTTTTCAGGTGTGATCTCAAGGGGCCTTCCAATAGGACTGTGTTCTACAGGGGCGAAGAGTGGGTGAACCGGTTTTCTAGTTTTGTTTTTCAGGATGCCATTTGTACCTTGCAGTCTCTGTTTTCTTTGACTTCTTCCTCCCATGTATTTATTTTGGTTTCTAATTTTTATGATGGATGCTTTGAATCTCCAATAGCTAGTGATTTGTAGCTGCCCATGTATTTTTAAGAAAAAGAAACTTAAACGCTGATGGACAATATTTGTGTATGAATGAAGCTTGTTGCCTAGAAGACTTCAGTGATGAATGAGCTTCCCTGTAGGGTGATCAGGTCATGGCTGCCTATTTTCTCTAGGCCTCTTCAGTAACACTAGAGAAGAATCTTCAAGTTTTTTCTAATCACGATTACAGAAATAGGAAAGGCTCTCACCAGTTGACTCTGAAGGCTTCAACTTAAGCTCTCTGTTTGCATCAGGGCACCTCCCCCTGCCATCCATAGAAACCAGAACTCCCACGTCTTGAGTCTTTCTAGAGTCTCCAATAAATGTACTTGTCATCAGTATTTCACTTAACAGAACTTAGACCACAGCTGCATCTGCTCTGCTAAGTAAGGCCTCCACACACCCATACAGTCCAGCTTATAAAGTTGTTGAGCATTCTTTTCGACTGTTGCCTTTATTGCTCTCTTTGCCATAGTCTCTATTGTTGGGACATACGGAGGAAGAGAACGAACATAAACAGCCCATATTAAGTTCTAAATGTTTTGTGACTATTCCCTAACGTTGATGAGGCATTCTGGGAAAATGCTCGTAACTCTCTATACCAATCCTAATGAAGCTACAACTCTACAAAAACAGCCTCTTCTCTCTTCACATATTAAGCGTTTGAGGCTCTTTTGTCTATAGGCCAGTTTTTCCTATTAATCTGGGCCTACTATACACAAATTCTTTTCTTTGGTTTTGGCAAATACCCAAATAATTGCTCACTATTATTATGATCTGTTTATATCTGTCTGATTTCTACCACAGACAAATATAAGAGTCAGACACTATGGCCTAAAATCCATGGTTTATTATTTGAACATGCATCCTCCAGGAAGAAAAGCGCAGAACATCAGAATTATAAGCACCCTAGAGGCAGTGCTTCAATAACTGAGATTCTTTTCTTAGGATTGGTTAGAAACCCAGAGTTCAGCAGCAGGCAATGGGGAATTATTTCAGAATATGAAAATGGACCTTTTTATCAAAGCATCCAGCAAAACAAGGAGAAAAAAAATGTGGAAGGATAGTATCAAGAACCAGAGGAAAACAAAGGCTCTAGCACAATGGGAATTTTGAAAAAGCCTCCCTTCCTATACTCTGGTATTAGAATGGTGGTACATAGCAACTAACTGGGTGCTGATGAAATCAGAAAGATTGAGAAAGGAGATTTAGAAGGTTTTACTTTGTGGTGAGACTCAGGGTTGTAACAGTTCATGAGGAACCCTCGAAGCCCTCCCGGCTGCTGTAGCAAGCAGCATCTGAGAACAAAGCTCTTCTTCGAATCACATCCTCTTCATCCCCTGGCCAGTGGGAAACCGAGGGCTTCTGGAGGACCCCAGAAAAAGACACTAGCTACAGGCTTGGTCCCTGCTGGTGTACATGTGGGAAAAGTCCCATTTTCTTTTAATTCCATTTTTCCCATAAACGTTTGAAACCTCTTCAAATTACTCTCAGGAATATGAACTCTGGCATAATCCATGCTTCTTTATTAGCCCGGAATGCTTTTTTGCCCATTGACAACTGTATCCAGCAACACTCTGCCTCCTCCAGACTTCACTCTACACACACACACACACACACACACACACACACACACACACACACCCCTAAGGTTCATATCAATGGGAGTCCCAAAAAGAAGACAGCAGCCCTTCCTCTAAACACCCACTCTTCTTTGTAAATCATCTAATGTAAGCAATGTGTTATCTGTTTTTGTTTGCTGCTTTTTCCAGCTCCATCTCCCAACAGGACCATGTACAAAAGAACATTAAGACATGGAGACATAACGTGTCCTATTTCATTCTAAACATCTCACACATAACTGGTAGCACTTGTGTGTGGATAGATGGTGTTATAATTTTTTTTAATTAGTCATCTGATTTAATGCAGTGAAATTAGGAGACAACCAGAGTGTATTAGTTTCCCATCACTGCTGCAACAAAGTACTACAAACTTCGCTTACAGTAATACAAATGTATTCACTTATAGTTCCAAAAGTCAGAAGGTTAAAATTAATCCACCAGGCTAAATTATTTCTGGATGCTCCAAGTGAGAAGTGTTCTTACCCTTCCCAGATTCAAGAGGCTGCCTACATTCCTCGGCTCATAGCCCCTTCTTCCATCATCAAAGCCAGTAGTGCAGCATCTTCACATCTTTCTCTGCTTCCATTGTCTCATTGCATCTCTGTGATACATCACCCTTGTGACTATAAGGCCAACTGGATAAACCAAGACAATTCCTCGATCTCAAGATCTGCAACTTCATAATGTCTGCAGAGTCTCTGATGCCATGTGAGGTAATACATTCACTGATTCTGAGGGCCAAGGCCTGGGCAAGTTTTGAGTCATTCTTTAGCCACCCACAGACAGACAAACTGAGAGAAGCAAAAAAGCAAATGTCAATGGCCTTAAAAAAACAAACAAACAACAAGATGGAAAAGTAGAGGAGAGTGGAAAAAACAAACAGAGCAGGCTGTGGTCATAGAAAGGGCACTACATTCTTCAAGGGCCTCTGAAGACTGAGGGGGCACCTCATTATTTCGGTCCTCTGAATCATCTGAAAAAAGTTACCCTTTTTATAAAGTTCAAGAAAGAGAGCATGACAGAACATGCACTATTTAAAGAATTAGTCATTTTAAAAGTCAGGATTGTTGCTTAGAGAGAGAAGTTTGAGTTACCTGGACATTTTACTTGCTTGAGAAACTTAATTCTCTGATGTCAGACAAATGACATTTACTCTATTAGTCAGAGATATTTGTTTTCCACCAAGTTTATTTTAACTTACATAAACTAATATTAGTGGTCAATTTGGGAATGTAATAAGTTCCCATACAATAATTATTGCATGAAATTCTAAGGAAATCTTTAAATTTTTATTTTAGAACAAATTTACAAACTGTATCATTGTCAGTCTCATTATTTAGTAATCATACCCTCATTATAAAACTGGAATCGCAACTAGGTGAATTATCAAGATAAGCAATCCCTAGACTTGGCTAAATTTAGGGCTGCTAGAAAAATTCAGATAACCGTGGCCCTACTCCAAACTCACCTTCATGGAGAGATCACTGAAGAGAAGGTGTGCTACAGCAAAGTGTAATGAAGAAACCAGATGGTGTCCAGCTATCTAAACGAATAATCGTCTTAAAGCAGCAGTTCTCAACCTGGGCCTTGCAACCCCTTTGGGGGTTGATGGCCTTTTCACAGGAGTCTCCCTATTCATAACAGTAGCAAAATTACAGTTACAAAGTAGCAACGAAAATAATTTTATAGTTGGGGGGTCACCACAACATAAGGAACTGTATTAAAGGAAGGGTCACAGCATTAGGAATGTTGAGAACCACTGTCTTCAAGGCTTGTCTTCAAATAAGCCACCATTTAAGTGAGTTGTCAACTAAGTCCACATGAAAGAAGCACATCAATGTGTGTGATCCAAGGATTATAAATAATAAAATCCAAATCTAAAGAGGGGAATGGTATCAGGTCTTAAATTCTGAACACCCAGTTTACAGAAGGCTATGGATGACAGTGGAAGACCAAAATCCATTTGCAGGGTCTCCAAGTGGATTAGGAGTCTGGTGAATCCCCTCTCACTATAGTCTAGAGATGTGAATACTCTTGGCTATTAGACAGAAGCATTGTAAAGCAAATAGGTTAAATATAACACCTTAATATTTAATCTCCCATTTGACCCATTTAAAATTTGTTCCAGTTTTTAATATTTCCTGCTTTCTTTTTGATGGAGGTTTGTCAGTCTTACTTTTGTCATTGTTGAGGTGCTTTTTGGTTTCTTGATTTTCTTTTGTATGTTTTTCTGTATATGGAATCCAGGATAGATAAATCCAGAGAGGCATTGACAGGATTAGTAATCATCTAGTGACATGGCAGAAGAGGCTTAGGGAAATGAGAAGTTAACAATAAAAATTACAAAAGAGAAGAAACTGTGCTGAAATTGATTGTGGTGATGAACTGCACAACTCTTCTTAATATGACTGGATTAGTGAATTGCATGACATTTGAATTATATGCCAATAAAAATGTCAGCTATTACCTACCATCAAAATGGTCAGTTAGCCATAAGATCCTAATGCACTCCTAGACAAGAGCACCAAAGAAGAGGTAATAATTACTGACTAAAGGAGGCTGGTGGCACAATGGTTAAGCGCTTGGTTTGAACCCACCAGCCACTCTGCAGAAGGTGTGGCAGTGTGGTTTTATAAGGATTAAAATTAATTTACTGCCATTGAGTCAATGCTAACTAAGAGTGATTCTCTCCCCACCCCCACTCCTCCATTCCCAGTCTCCTATGGCTTTCCGAGACTCTCACTGTTTACAGCAGTAGAAAGTCCAGTCTTTCTCCCATGGAGCTGCTGGTGGTTTTGAACTGCCAACCATGCAGATCACAACCCAATACGTAACCACTACATCATCAGCGCTCCTTTTTACAGCCTTGGAAATCCTATGGGGCAGTTCTACCCTGCCATGTGGTTACTAAGCGTCAATTTGTCAAGCTGTTTGTGAAAATCACTGGATTAATAGCTTAGCCATTCTAGATGACTATTTTGGACAGGCACACACACACTTGTGGATGTGTGAGCTATGGTATGTTGCTAATATAATTCAGACTGACTAGTTACAACTAGTATATACAATAACACACATATTTAAATACATACAAACTAAACTAGACTGGATGTCTGCTCTATAGTGTGAGTGTGTGTGTATCTATATACTGTTGAGTAGATTCTAACCCATAGTGACTTCATATGACAGAGTAGAACTGCCCCCATAGGGTTTCCTAGGCTGTCATCCTTACAAAAGTAGATGGTTAAGTCTTCTCGGCTACAAAGTGGCTGGGGACTTAAAGCTCCCACCTTTCTGTTAGCAGCTGAGCACGTACCCACTGCACCACCAGGGCTCATTCTACTCTATACCCATGCTTGTACATTACATGCATTGCAAAGGTCGTATTAGTTGCATCAGTGGTAAAGTTGAAAGCCTGATGGATCTTGACATTCAGCTCTGGAGACATACTTCCTTCCCTCATTATTTCCCTAGAAGGTGGGACCTTAGAGTCACAGGCTCCAAGTTCCCACTGTATAGACAGACCTAGAGATCTAGATGATTCAAAGTCAAACTTAGAAGTGGGGTGTGTTTCACAATCACAGACACAGGCCGTCACACATACTCCATATGTGCTATCTAGAATCACTATACAAATCTACTTACTTCCCCATTGTATAGAGTTCAAATTGCTGACAACAGAGCCCCATTAGCAACTTCATAGGCAAAGCTGGCCTCTATCACGGGCCTTGATATATGGCACACTTGGTGGCCACTAAGCCCCATTCATAACCATGACATCATTGTTTCCATAGAAACAACATCTCCACATTTTGAAAGAGGGGTCTGGGGAGGACTGGAAGACAAAACCTAAACAATGCAATTGGAATAAGCAGGCTGTTAGCTAACATGCTTTTTTGAGGGTTGTCTTAGTTTTTTCAGAGGAAAAAAAACCGAAGTACAGACTGAAAAGATTACAAAGAAATAGGGAATCAAATGCAAGTAGAAAACCAACTGCTGAATTTCTTTCTGTAATGTAATCCATTCTACCTTCTGTGAACCAAGTTTAAGAAATTTAACTCTTCTTAAAATAAAACCTGCAACCCTGTAAAACTCGTGAAGTTCTTAATGCTTTTTAGAAACATTTAAAGCTTCTTTAATACTTTTTGACTTTGTGAGTTTATGTGCTGTGAACTTAACATAATTGAAAGAAGATACACATTAATGATTTTTTTGGGGAGTTCAACTGAGGGGGGAAAAATTCATATTCTGTGAAATTCCACAGAAAAATATAAGGGCCAAACCACAGTCATGTAAATACTGACTGAAATTATGAAACTGCACACACAGAATGGCAAAGTTAAACTATTATATAAAATCCGAGCAAGACATTTTCAAAAATAATCCAAAACATGTAAATGTTACGGAGAAGATACCAGCCTAACACCACCCTGAGACTGTTTATATAAGGGCCAGAGACTGTCTGCATTGTTAGGAACAGCCCACTGTGCTTGCGAAGAAAAACCAGAGCTTCCTTTCAAGTGTTTATAATTAATAGTCTGATTTACAACTCCAGAGACATCTTAGGAATGCCTTTCTAAATGTGGGACAGTCTTTAAAAAGACTGAAAATGTTAGTCAAATGCGTCACTCCAAGAAACACACACACAAATTAAAGTATTAGAGGGGAATGGTCTTGGAAAGAGGCTCTCTGTATGTAAACATGTGAGTTCTCTGTAGCAGACAGAAGAAAAACACAAGTGACTCGTCAGCTGCCTCTTTTAGACTCTCTGAGCAAGGATGAGGGTGGCAATATGGAGTGTTATCGCAACGTTTACAAAGTAAGGGTACTAGTAGAATCAGCCAAGCCTAAGCCCACATTTTGTACCTTTATAACACGTATTGCCAACCACAGAACTATTGCTTTGTTATTTATTTGACACCAAATACGGCCAAGTGTGAGGTTTATATGAACATTTAAATATCTGTTGATGACAAACTATGATAAATCCTAAAATGACACTTTTTTTAAAAACCTAGACTAAGGAGCCCTGGTGGCATGGTGGTTAAACATTCAGCTGCTATAGGAAAGATCAGAGGTTCAAATCTATCAGGCGCTTGGTGGGGGAAATATGCGGCAGTCTGCTTCCATATTTACAGCCTGGGAACCCCATATAGTTCTACTCTGCCCTGTAGGGTTTGTGGGCACTCCTGCCCTCTCTGAAGCACTGTAAAGAACTAGAGATGGCGAAGAAGGAACACCAGTTCTTGTCAGAGCATCGTCCAATCCTGCATCAGTTAGAACAAACACTACTGTCAAAAGGCTTGGCCTGTGGGGAGACAAAGTTGAGTCAAGAGACTGAAAACACATGGGTAACTACAAGATAGAAAGGACACTTTCTTGTGTGTCAACAAGAGAAACACACCAACATAGGACAGAAGAACAGAAGGAGATAGTGCCAGATAAAATATTATAGATTATAGCTGCACTTCCCCCCGCCCACCTATCTAAAGTGTTCCTGAATTTTCTTCTCAGTCATATCACCACCATACCCACCCTCCAGACCCCAGTCCTATCCCTGTTGTGAGAGGCTAGGGAAAAGAGTTCCTGTTTTAAAAGCAGGACACACAAGAACTAACGAAGACATGGAGCCTTATCTCAGGGGCTCACAGACAGATGTTAAGTAATTATAATTCTGAGTTATCAATGCTCTGTGATAAAGTAGAAGGGGGAGCAGGGGTTGGCCATGTAGAGAAGGTGGGATGGGAATGTAGAGAAGCTGGGGAGATGGAGCAGTAAGTTGGCAGAAAGCTTTAGAAAAGGATGTTCAAGAAATGCAAATAGCCCCACACATTTGGAGGCGATGGCCACAGGGGAGTAATTAGAAATAAGCTAGAATCTTAGCCTGGGGGGAAATCATGGCCCATTTTAAATCACCAAAGCAAAGCAACACATCTAGTATGTTTGATTAATAAAGTTGCTTAAAGGGGGAAAAATATAGGTCCTCTCTTAGACTTGGATGAAAGGAGAAATGTCCACGGCTAGTAGAGGAAATCTGAGGAGATGAAGGGCTAAGTCAAGGTCTAAGGTCCAGAACCTTGGGTTACCATCACAGTGGTCCATGGCAGGAAGATGGCAATCTAGGCACACGACACTGCCCATAGAGCAGATGGTCACCTCCCCCTCACCACCATTCCAAAGAATGGTGCCTCTGGTAGTGTTGACATATGTACCAGACTTCAATCCAGATTTCTTATAGCTTATGAGCTGTCTCCAGCAGTATTTAATAAAAACTCAGAAGTATGAACTCAGAAAGACACTGGATTCTACTATTTTTCTAATGTTCCCACTCTCTGGCCATCAGCAAGTTCTGTCCAGTCCTTCAACCAAGAAGGTTCTATACCAGGTATTCTGGGTACATGACCTGGATGTAGTTGACTGTGCAGGGAGGTTTGTTTTTAATCTTGGATGGCCTACTTTATCTTTCTGTATTTTTATTTACTCTTCAGTTGGTCTATTCTTCTCCAGCACCCAAGTCCTCTGGTCAACCCTTGAGAAAGGCCTGGGCACAAGGCAACCTTACCTAAGCACAAATGCAAACCAGCAATAGGATGCTGTAGGCGAGGTAAGGGCTTGGTATTCTGTCTTCTTTTGCGTAATCATAGATGTCTACACGGTTAACATTGGTCTGTCCTGATCTGTAAACCTCATTCTCAGGTAAGAATAAAATGGTCACACTGCTACGTAAAGGTTATGTAAGTCCTAGGGATAGGCCTGCACCAATGGCTTGGATGTGTTCTTCATCAAACAGTCCACCTTGTTTGGGAAGGAAAATCTACTTGTAGTAACTTCATACACTTTTGTCTCTACTTTCATAACAGATTCAAGCTTGTCAAAGGCATAGTATGTGGTTACACAAAATGGATCTCTGGCACACCATGTGTTGGGTGCACCCTCTTCATTTACTTGTTTCTTTCTAGTGCTTCTGTGATGGTGAACAGCTTGATAATTGGTATTTGGCTGTATTTGTTTTGTTATGTTTGCAAAGGTTGCAAAATCTTCTCTTAAATTATGTAAATGCCCTTGTTAATGATCAGCAAAGACCTGTGCACATCTTTTTTTTTTTTAATCATTTTATTGGGGGCTCATACAACTCTTAGCACAATCCATACATCCATTCATTGTATGTCAAGCACATTTGTACATTTGTTGTCATCATCATTCTCAAAACATTTGCTTTCTACTTAAGCCCTTGGTATCAGCTCCTCATTTTTCCCCCTACCTTCCCGCTCCCCCTTCCCTTTTTTGCTATTTTTTTTTAACATTTTATTAGGATGTGCACATCTTTAAGTTTGCCTCTGAATCTTGAAAAGCTTGATTCATCTGATGAAAAGATGACATTAATTCACACAACCAATATAAATATATATATATATAGTCCAGTGTTTTCATTTTGTTGGCGATGTTTTCAGTTTTTCTTTTTGATATGCTTTTCATGTCTGTATTCAGCAGTATTTTCTCAGGCAACTAGAATCTGACTATACAACTCCATGATTGCACTCATTATTACAACATGCACTTCCCAGCAGGTATTAGAAAGACATTTTATACCCCATCATTGCCCTACCTAGAGTTCTCAAGGCTCTGGATCTTTATGGGAACAGACAACCTCATCTTTCTGCCTCAGATTAGCTAGTAGGTTCGAACCACTAGTCTTGTGGTTAATAATCCAATGCTTACCCAACAGCACCAACAAGGTTCCTTAAGGACAGCAAAATAAATGTGTGGTAGGAAAAAAATCAACTGCTTCCGGACAAAAATCAACTGTGCTATATCCTACAAAGTTAAGTAAATGCACAGCATATGTTATAGCAATGCACTGAATTATTTAACATAGCTCTTATAGCCATAGCTTGAGGAGCCCAGATGGCACAGTGGATCATGTGCTGGGCTGTTAACTGCAAGGTCAGCAGTTCAAAACCACCAGCTACTTCTTAGGAGAAAGGTGAGGCTTTCTACTTTTATAAAGAGTTGCAGTCTCAGATACCCACAGAGGCAATTCTACCCTGTCCTATAGGGTCACTATGAGTTGAATTCGACTCAACAGCAGTGAGTTTGGTTTTTGGTTTTTAGAATCATAGCCTGTAACTCCTACCAAATGATCTTCCCTTTCCTGATAGGGCTGAGTAAGAAGGGGTGGAAGATAATGATAGGATGGTGTGTTTTAGCTGTGTGTAGTTGTTAACAGGGTAGGTTAATTGTGAGTGCCATGTTGTTTGGTATAAAATTAGCTATCTCACAAGCAAGAAGGGGAATCTCATTTATAACATGAGCCAGGAATGGAGAACACTTCTTTGGACCCTGAGATCCTTATGCAGTGAACCTCCTTGATCAGGAGACAGCTGTGCCACCAGAGGAGCGGGTCAGCAGCAGCAGCAGCAGCAGCAGCAGCAGCAGCAGAAGCAGGAGCAGGAGCAGAGCATGAACAGTGCCGGACTTCCTAGCCCACAGAGCAAGTGCTATGGGCAGGTAGCTGCCTTGAGGAATGAAAATGGCATCTTCATTACATTCTAAAATTTTCTGCTGTTTTTCTTTATAATGCCCTGACATATTGGCAGCATTGTCATGGGATTGGCCTTTGCATTTGGAAAAATAAATTATGCAAACTTCACATAAACAGCAAAGAACTTGCTTTGCAGTTTCTTCACTGTTAAGAACTTTTTAAGCTAGTCAATGTGATAAATCACTTGATAGATTTTTTTTCACCTTTTGGTGTTACATATCTTTAAGCAATACTTAGCTGATTTATACAAGAAAGATCATATGTGGAATCTACAAACTAAAAGACTCACTGAAAAGAGTTGACCAAACTATCAAAAGTTGACTAATTATTCACATGTTGTTTTCAACATATACGATGGGTTGCCCTTTCTTTCCTGTGTTACCAGGTTGACAATAATTTACATCAGAAGAGGAATCGTTCTACAAAGCAGGGCTTGTGAACTGTGAAGAGGCAGCACCAGAAGCAGGGCAGTTCTTGTAAAAGCACTGAATTATTTCAAGATGAGAAACACTCAAGGAGCTGAGCTAAGGGCCCCCCAAGAAACATCAGATGTCTTCCTGTTATTTAGGGTTCTACAAACACAATAACTTCAAATTCAAATTAGTTTCACTTTCTACTCCATTCCTTTTTCTTTAAGCCGCAGTCAAGAATGGATGAATTTGGAATAAGTTCTGTTATGTTTATATGGCTATTAATAATCTCATACAAAAATGTGCACCCACTAAATTTAAGTGTTCATTAGAAGTCTCTTCAATTATTGTTTTTGAAAAGAAGCTAACTTTGGAATTGTCTTTTGGGACTCCGTTTTTCTATTTTTTAATCTTCTGCAAGTTTTGTTTCTGCATTCCAGTTTGTTGCCATTTAGTTCGCCTGAATGTAAAATTATGTCAGTTTTAAAATTTGGCTCTACCATAAGAAAGAAAATATATTAAAATTTACTAAAGTATTAGTGAATTTAGTAAAATTCAATGTTAGACATTAAAACAAATATTTATATTTGAAAACTGGTACATAAGTTTTATTTAGATTATGTAATTTTGCTTCGAGATAAGCAAAGTAACTAGTACTTACAAGGCAGTTGGAAATAATTTCATCCGTTTGTCATATGATGTTTGTTAGTGGGCCCTCAGCACATCTCCATGAGTGTTTCTCATCTTAAAACAATTCAAAACCTGCACACTAACTTCCCTGCCTCCTCACAGTTCACTGGACTACTGTTGATACCCAATAGAGGACAATGATGTCGCAGAATATGATACAAATACAGGGTATGCTCAATCTGAAGAGAAATTTTATAGTACCACTGGCACATTCTTATGTGATCAGTGAAACTGAATGTAAGGCTATATCTGATTGGTATGAAATGAAAAGGAAAGTATAACTGCTATCATCTACAGAATCTATAAATTGTGCATTTTCTTTGTGGAATGATTCAACTCCCATATTCAGAGATATGCATGTTACTAGCATAACGATAGCACTACTTTTTATTGAGCAGGTTTCTTTTGCACATCATAACTACACATCAATTAATTTCTTAAAAGAAAATCAGGCTGAATGGAAATGAAAAATGAAATGCAATTACATAATTTTAACCAAATATTTATTTCCTCTGATAAATTTTCAATTTCTTTACATAGAGATATGTAAATATTGTCTATGTAGATGTAAATGTACACATGCATTTAATGTTCTACAAGTATACATGTAGTGTTCTGATAAACACCCTTTGGCTTTCTTGGAAGACACATTTAGAAACACACGTATTATTGCAAGAAAGGAACATTTTACACAATATTGAATTTTGTGTCCTCTTAATGGGCCTAATACCTCATTTATTAGCATATGTGAGTAGTATCAGGCACTTTGTCCCATACAACAATAAAAAATGAAATTCACTTGTTAAATAAATTGGAATTATGTATATTAAATATTAATATTTTCAGTACTTTGGGATGTCTGCTATGTTAGAATTATACTAAATTATAACCCATGTTAGTATATTAAACTATGCTAGATTGCACACAAGTGTATGGCAACCATATTAAGTTATAAATATCATTACTTATAAAACTTAAGGCATACTATATAAACTGCTATGAAGGGCTTCAAAAAGTTCAAAGAAAAAAATAGAAATCTTCAGGAACTTTTTGAAGCCCCCTTGCATACAGTTAAACAGTACTTTGATTGAATTCATTGCAGTGATCAACTTACTCAAGTTCCCTCATGTAGAAAAAAGGAAAACGCTGTGGGGGTGGCACGTGGCTTCCTCCAGCTTCATAAAGGGTACAGGAAATCAAACTGCACATAAGCATCGCCTCCCCCCTCTATCCTTTTTCACCTTATTCTGACACTAACTATGCCTCCCACAGCTCTGTTTTTCACCGGGTTCAATAGCTCATTGCAATGGCCACAGAGAACTTACAGATGATACTCATTATCATGGGGGCTTCTAAGGGAAGTTAATGATTTACAGTTCAGGTGAGAAATGCTCAGAATACAGTTAGTTGTTCAGTCAGAACAGTTTCTTCTCTGCTGTGACCATAGGCAACTCTCTCTCTGGCCCTCAGTCTCTTCCCTGAACTCTGATCTGCTCAGGTTAAAAAAAACCAAAACCCTCTTTTAGGACGGCCAATAAATACCTAAAGGGCATATCACTGAGACATAAGCCTCAGCCCAAAGGCACTCAGCTCCAGCTCCATGGGTCAGCAACCCCCCAATTAAGTGTCCAGAGGCAACCCACTCCACAAGTCAGCCTCCTGCCAAAGTACTCCGTTTGACTTGCCTTGTGGGCTGGGAAGCCTACTGCTCAGGCTCATACTCTGGCTCCTGGTTCTGCTGTTGCCGTTCCTCTGTCACTTCTCTGGTGTCACAGCTGTCTACTGTTCAAAGAAGTTCACTCCACAGGGACGTTGGGGCTAAAAGGACTTGCTCCATTCCCAGCTCTACTCTTGCTGGTAATAAGATCCACCACCCCACGCCCCTCCTGAGGTGTTAATTTTATACGTAGTGAGATGGCAATCACAAGTAACCCTATTAACAATCACGCATAGCTGGATCATATAATTCAGTCAGTATCTTTCCTTACCTTCTTACCCCCACCTCTCAGGAAAAGGAAGGTCACTTGGTGGGAATAACAAAGGCTATGGGTAAAAGAGCTATATCAAATACGTAACTCACTGCATTGCACCTTGTTTCTACGCATCATCTGGGCCTGGAGTTCCCGTTGGTTGTTTGCTAAAATATGTGCAAGAGCATGCCTCTGTGCTTGTATCATGGCAAGGGCACTGTTAGCCTTGCTGGCTGTAGCTGCTGGATGACCAGATGTGGATATACAAGACAGTTAGTTCTCTCGAAATGGATCAGAGGCCATACTAACATGTGGAAATGATTAACATCAACATGGCATTTTATGTGAGTTATTTCAACACTTACACTCACTGCAATAGCAAAAGGGGGTGGGGGTGGGGGTGGGATCCATGCACAAGTGGACCTGCACAGTTCTAGTCCATGTTGTTCAAGGTGAACTGTGAATTTTTCAACTGCAAGGGAAGTCGGTGTCCCTAAATACTTACCCCACATTGTTCAAGAGTCAACTTGAAACCCCAAGAGCCCTATTGAGACAGAGTTTCAGTTACATGGGAGAGGATCATAGGAGACAGGTGCCAACAAAGATGTTCAAGTGGTAGGGGCCTTATAGCTTAATCTTGCACATGGATGCCCTGTGGGCCTGTGTGAAGGTCTTGCAAGGCAGTATGTTATCACACATTGAAGTCAGTACCAGTTTCATTTTGTGTCCTGCAGTTCCCTTCCATTGCAGCACGCACTTTTCCTTGTGTCCTGTCTGCTCAGCATCTGTGGGTCTTTGCTTTACACCGTAGCTTTATTTTTGTTTCCGCTTTTAAATCCCCTGAGCACCTGCTCAGCTTGTTCCCTGGGCACTTCATCCCTGGGCAGAGTAGGATGAACGGTGCTGGTGTTCAGGACAGTTAATTTATGTGGACAGGTCAGAAGGGAAACTTTACATTAAATATTGTTCACAATCACTGTAGGTAGGCTTTGGCTAATAACTGGAAATCTCAAGGACTCACAAGGAGTTAGAATATCAGCAAGACCTTTTGGAACGGGAGTGATGTCCATTAGAAGATTAAGTTCGGCCTAGAAGCCACGGTAAGACAAATGGCTGGGGGAATGTTTACTGACACGACGACGACGATGAGCACAGAACAAAAACATCACGTGGATGCTCTGCCATGATGTCAGGTGGAATCCCAGGGGCTGCACTAAGTAATACAGATGTGATTGTCCTCGGTCTCCTGACCGCAATTTCAATTTATCCAGTTTCCTGTTTGCTTTATTCCTAACCTTAGAAGTCTGGGCCAGCTTGGTCATGCGGAAAATAATCACTGGCATCATTTGTTTACCAAGGTGTAAGACTATATTCCTGTGGTGAGTTCCCAATGCAACAAAGGTCATCCTTCAAAGAATCCAAATGATTTTCCTCATTTCAGGGTCACAGATTACAGCTCTCACCTTGGCTGGGGTCCCTGCCCTGATCAGCATCTTACACACCAGCAAACGGTTGCAAATGGAAAAACAAAAATCAGAAAATGTGGGTAGCTCAGAGTAATTCATTACCTATCCTAGAAGAGAGAAAACTCTCCATCAGTAAATAACCTGCATCTGGGCTCTCTCCTGGGTCAGCCACTCCCATCTCTGGTCATGAAGCAAGCGCCAAGGAGGAGAGGGAAGAACGCTGTTTGGGGTGCTGACTTCAGTTTCACCAGGGCCAGCTGGAAGAAGCAAGTGCCGGAAAAATGCAGGTCTCAGCTTCCTGAGAAAGATCTACAGTCACTAATGGCTCCCGGAAAAGGGGGAGGAAAGTGACCAATCTACAATTGAAACTCTGGGAGCCACCTCAAAACAAATACTTCTCAAGGTCATCTTTCTTTGAGCCCTTCCAAGTACTTTAGAACAGCTTGACAGATGCTAATTAACCCTCTTGATTTCAATCGCAAGGGAGATGCAAATGTGTTTAACTGATGAGCACATTCAATATGTAATATTTCTGGAACTCTAACAGCTTTTTAAAGGGCCTTTTGAAAAAAGGCATTCTGACAGCAGCATGGATGGCCCAGGCTGAAATGGACCACAGAGAGTCTCCTTGGAGAGAAACCAGGAGTATGGGCTTGGAGAAAAATCTAGATCCCGATTCACTTACAGCTTATAGCATACTGTCCACACACCCCTTCTCCTTCCTACCCTCTCACCAACCTAGCCCCCTGGCATGCCAGTCCCTGGGGGAAAAAACCTCACTTCCACGTAGACTCTTACAGCCTCGTGCCTTTACAAGACCAACCTAAGATGACCGGCACCACTGGCCAGCAAGGTGGTGGTGGAGGTGGTTGCCAGCTCTCCCTCAAAGTCCATGCTCCCTCACCATCTAACAGACCTACGAATTTGCCCTTGAGACATTCTTACTTCTATCTCCTCTGCTACTCACTGCTTCTATAGACCCCCCCCCCCCACCTGCTGGGGTTCCCAGTACCTTCAAGGTCAATTTTCATCTGCGAATTCCCAACAAGCAATATACTTCCTCATTCAAGCTCTAAACAAAAGGCAATGATAAGCAAGAAGGCCCAGGGAGGTTTTTCTACTCTCCTGGGAAGCTGATGAAATCATAATGAGAAAGTTGGTCCAGCAGCTTGCACAGAAATGATCAGCACTAGTTAGAGTCAGGATGGTGACTGCAAGGGGCTGGGAGGAAGGGGGTACACGGTGGTGGGGGGCACTATAGCAGCTTTCGTGTTCAACCATTTGCACACATTTGCTCTTATTGTTCCCAACCTGTGTCACCACCTTGGCAGCTCCTGGTTCAGAAATCCACTGCTATGGACTGTGTTCTGGAAACAACCTACAGTTCTCTATATAAGAGCAAGGTCGCCCAGGAATTAAATGCACATGTAGTAAACTCACATTTCATAGGGACTTCGTGAGCAATTCATAAACTTTTACTATGTACCTGCCACAGGCAAAATCCCGTGAGGGGTTGAGGCATGAGCTCTGACTTGTAAAACATGTAGAGACAGTAACACCAATCCTTCAGCAAGAGGCTCTTGTTGAAAAATTAAGAAGATGTTCTTAATGTGCATTTTACAGATGGGAGAGTCAAGTTGCCCCAAATCACATAGCTCCAAAAGCCACGCCTTCTTTCCTTCTTCCCTCCCCATCAGCGGTTCTCAACCTGGGTGGCGACCCCTTTGGGGGTCGAATGACCTTTTCACAGGGGTTGGCCGATTCATAACAGTAGCAAAATGAAAGTGATGAAGTAGCAACAAAAATAATGTGATGGTTGGGGGGTCTCCACCACATAAGGAACCATATGAAAGGGTCACGGCATGAGGCAGGTTGAGAACCGCTGCTCCCCACATCCTATGCAGCCTCCCTAGGAGCCAGCAGGGCATACACCCTTCGAGAGTCTTCTTCAGTTCATTGCTCTGGGTGTGACGGCTTCCTACTTTCTGGATTCATTCAGCTAAAACTGAGAAATCTTCAGCTAAACAAAATCTGTTTCAACAAAGAAAAACAACAGGGGGTGGGGGTAGGAAATGAGCCTTGGCAAGTAAAAATCAACAGATATTTAAAAGAATAAAGCCACAAGATCTCTAAGATTACCAAGTACATGTTAGTCCATGTCTGCTGGGAACCGTGGCTTTTGCATGCTCCTAAAGGTGATGAGTGACATTCTTATCATCTTAAGTGTTAAGGATAAACTGCTTTAGCTAGGAAATCAGGTTGAGGGTATGTTTGGGGGAACCCTCAAAATTGTACTTACATTGTTGACTAGAACTATCCAAGGTGGTCTTGTTATTTTTGGTTTTCTAATGCAACAAAGTGTTTTGTTTTATTTTTGTTTTTAATTTTCTGTCTCTAACAACTCATAATGGTGACAGCTCAAAGTGCCAATTTCCTTCCACATCTCTAACTGCCCTAAGGATTACCCATGAGAAACAGGTCTTGTTAATTTGAGAGCTCAGTCAGTAAATACTTGCTTGGGAGCCAACTAAGTGCCAGGAGTATCCCAAAGTGTCAAAGGGCAATGCTGTCTGACAGAAGTTTCTCTAATAAATGGAAATGTTGTATACCTGTGCTGTCCAATCCACTAGGAACTGGTCACTTGAAAATGGCTTCTGATCATTGGGAAGGTGGCTAATACAACTGAGACTAAATTTCTTTTTCTTCTTTTTTTAAATCATTTTATTGGGGGCTCATACAAATCTTATCACAATCCATACATATATCCATTGTGTCAAGCACATTTGTACATTTGTGCCATCATCATTTTCAAAACATTTTCTACTTGAGCCCTTGGTATCAGATTTTTTTGCCCTCCCTCCCTTACGAACCCTTGATACTTTATAAATTATTACTTTTTCATGTCTTACACTGACCAATGTTGCCCTTCATCCACTTTTCTGTTGTCCATCCCCCTGGAAGGGGTTATATGTTGATCATTGTGATCAGTTCCCCCTTCCTCCCCCCACCTTCTCCTTCCCCTCCTGGTATCACCCCTCTCATTATTGATCCTGAGGGGTTTATCTGTCCTGGATTCCGTGAGTTGAGAGCTCTTACCTGTACCAGTGTACATGCTCTGGTCTAGCCAGATTTGTAAGGTAGAATTGGGGTCATGATAGTGGAGGGGAGGAAGAATTTAGGAACTAGAGGAAAGTTGTATGTTTCATTGTTGCTACACTGCACCCTAACTGGCTCATCTCCTCCCCATGAGCCTTCTTTAAGGGGCTGTCCAGTTACCTAAGATTGGCTTTGGGTCTCCACTCTGCACTCCCCCTCATTCACAATGATATAGTTTTTTGTTCTTTGACACCTGATACCTGATCCTATTGACACCTCATGATCACACAGGCTAGTGTGCTTCTTCCATGTGGGCTTTGTTGCATCTCAGCTAAAAGGTCACTTGTTTATCTTCAAGCCTTTAAGACCCAGATACTGTATCTTTTGATAGCTGGGCACCATCAGCTTTCTCTACCACATGTGCTATGCACCCGCTTTGTCTTCAGCGATCGCATTGGGAAGCTGAGCATCAGGGATGCCTGGTAATTAGCGCAAAGTGTTCTTGCACTGAGGGAGTACTTGAAAAGAGGCCCAAGAAGACTAAATTTTCTTTTATTTGAATTAATTGAAATGTAAATTGTCACATGTGGCTATTGGCCACCATATTGAACGGCACAGCTATAGGGGAAGCCAACACATGAAAAAATGTGTCTTGCAAATCACACGCAGAAACCTGGTGTTCTATCTGGAGGAGCAAAATAAGGGCACATGAAAAGGTAACTCATAAGGTGAAAGGTACCAAGAGAAGGGCCTGGGGACTACTGGCTCTGGGCGTTTGTAGAACTCGGGGAGGATGGTGCGGATATGATGGCACATGAGCTGGATGGTCTAGCAGGAGAGCGGAGTTGTCTAACTCAAAGATGACACGGAATCATATTGTTTTACTCAGATTGTCTGTAGTCCCACAGTTCCTCAGCCAAATACATCAGAAAAACAAGGTATTTTTTGGAATACTGAGACATAATTCCTTACTCCCCTACCATTGGAAAAAAAAAAAAAAGCCAAAGAAAGTGGGTAATGCAACATCTACAATCACCTCCCCTGGCAGTATAAAAGGCAGGTGACCCCATCAATGCGGCCTTATGCGGGTTTATCTACAACAGCAGGCGATCCTGGGATGGACAGAACAGATAGAACCTAGAAGGTATTTAGGAAGCCAGAGCAGGAAGAGAGCCAGCATTGGGGTTTTGAAGCTCAAGCAAAAGGTCCTCAACTGCTACTGGAACCTGGATTCCAGAGTAGGGTTTCCAGAGAAGGGAGCCAGAGGGAGAAACAAGGCTTTATGCGTGCTTTCCACATGCAAGGGAGGGGAGGGATGTTTAGCTGAATTTAACTCCTGGTTTTATAAAACTGTAGCAGGCAAGAATGACAGGGGGTCCCTGTTTGCCACCATCAGGCTGTGCATACAGCAGACACCTTAGTCTTCCTATAAAAAAATTTTAAGTCGCTACTATCAAGCTGATTCCAACTCATGGCCACCCTATAGGAGAGGGTAGAACTGAGTAGGAATTCATAGTCTACTATGATCCACCTGTAACTACCTGTGACAGTTGTTGCTCTCTCTGGCTATCTTCCCTGGCAACCCTGACTTTGGAACAGGTAAGTGGGGGTGTGTGGAAAAGGACCTATTATTGCCTCTACATAAGGTGAGCTTTGTCCCTGACACTCTAAAAATAACTTTCAGAATGAGTGGGTGCTTTGGGCTGGGATTTCCAAGTCAAACTAGAGGGTTTGTGTGGGTGAGTGGGAGCTAGCCAGATCAGAAAAGACTCACCTGGGGGGGGGCCTGTTCCAGTCTATCATGCAGGACTGAGAGAGAGAGAAGTTCACATGGGGACCCTTCCCAGACTCACCTGTGCATCTCTTCCTTATGATGATCCTGATTTATGTCATTTTACTAGAATAAAACTAGTAATACTAAGTATGATATGTCCAAGAGTAATTCCAGTGAATTAATTAGTCTGGTCCAGCCACAGGTGGCTAGGGTCAGAGAGAGAAAGCCAAATGGGCAGCTGGTGTCAGAAAGTGGGAAAATTATTCTTGCCTCATGACATGAGGATTGACTCTATGCTGGTACTCATCCGTGAAGCTATTCGTTGGTCGTGGTAGCTTCAAACCTGTTAGCTTCTTAAAGTCCAGTATCTAAAGGTCAACATTCTCTGGAAGGCTAACTACAAGGATCTGTTAACACCTTGAAGGAGACTGTCTTGTATAAACAGAAAACTCCCAGAATTATCCCATGGGTGAATGGGCAATGAAGTAGGGGGTAGGGGGAAGGGGGAAGGAAAGCCTCTGAACAGCAACCCTAGACTGGAAAGGAAAATGGAGGAACACCCTTTCAGCTATTTTGCCTAAGGCTGCCTTTGGCAAGGCTTTGAGGCCAGTGCAAGGGAACAGAGAAGCCCAGACCCCAAGCCGATCATTCCGCAGTTGGTGTGATGATCATGGGAAGTCTCTGCACCCTCTGAGACTTCACTTCCTCATCTTCAGCAGCTCCAACTGCACGTTTTGGAACAATATCACTTCTTTAGGGATGATGTCCCCAGTGGGTCAAAGGGCCCTCTAATGCACACTAATACCACACAGAGCCCTTGGGGTATAGCAGGTTATCCGAGTTGAGCTGCTCCCCCAAAGGTTGGCTGTTTGAAACTTGGACTAGCTGCTCCAAGGGAGAAAGATAAGGCCTGGAAAGATTTCATCTCAGAAACCAACGAGGGCAGGTCCACTCTAGCCCATAGGGCACCAAGAGTCAGAATTGACTTGACGGGAGTGGCTTGGTTTGGCATCACCCCATGGGCTCTCTCCTTTAAAGCACATTTCGCTTTAACTTTTACCCTCCTATGTAATTGTCTAAATAACACTCTCTTTTTTTTTAAAACTCATCTGTAAACTACTTGAGGGACAGGGCCCATGTCTATATTTTTCTTACCACTCGGCCACCATTAGTCAGAACTGTCTTGATGTCAACCAATAACAACTGTATCCCTAATCCCCACACACTACATAGCACACAGTAAGCTTTAAATTAATGTATGTTGGATGATTAATTGAGTGAAAATTCCCTGTGAAATATGAAGCACAAAGGAAATGTTTGTCATTCTTCCTTGGTGAAGGGTGACAAGAGAATTAATCCTCTTAGCTGCTGGAAACCATTCTGTTTCCATTCAAGTAACAAAATTGCGGCATTTAAAGAAAATCGGAAGAAAAAGGACTCTTACAATCTCCTCACAGTGACCTATTTTAGAATCCCCTTCCCGACTGTGCCAAAAGACCCAGCTCATCCATGTTCAGACGCAATACTGCTTTATTCTGATTCACTGCCGGTCACTGTGGGAGCCTGGTTGAGGTATCTGGGCATTTCAAAAAAAAGCAAGAGGCCTATTGGCTGAATCTGCAGGGTATCTGGTGCTGGACCAGGGACAATGCATTCTGGTCATGGGCTGGGTTGAGAAAAGCACTCCAGGTCCCGCCATCCCCCCACCTTTGGTTGAATCCAAATCTACAACTAAAGCATGGGCATCAGGAGCCAAAGGAAACGCCAGTGGCCAAAGCCTGGAGCGCTTGCTCCCCCATGCTGATGTATTCAAGGAAACAAAGGCCTTCAATGTTGCCCTGAGCTGGTCTGGAGATGGAAGACCTTTATACAAGTTACCAAGGAGATTACTCAGATGCTGTTACCATAGGAACTGTTGCTACCATCTATTGTCCACCACCCCTTGACAGAAAGAGAGAGAGAGTGTGGTTTGATGGAGAAGAAAACAAGAAGAGTTGGACTTTAGTCAAGATGAGAAAGGGGGGAGGGAGGTATATCTATCAAAGACTTCAGTGGTGTACTGAACAAAACTTCCAATCTTCTAAAGAAATGAAACAGGGGAATGCATGTTTATGGGCTGTTGTTATTTGTGTTGGTGAAGATGGAGGTGGGAGGGTGGGGGGAGGTGAGTAGGGTGGCATACAAGAATTACCTTCACCTGTTTGCTGGGTCTTGTCATCTGGGACCTCTGAAGAAAGGACGAGGGTATTTGTATAACCTTAGGCACTTCACCTGCAGGGGCATGAATTATTTATTTTATTCTGTAAGGACAGTAAAATGCTTTATCATGAAGTTACACTTTGAGTGCCTATCATTTCTTGTCAAGCATCATGGTGTTGATTACCAAAATGTCACATCTATATTAACAAAAAGCCTCTTTGACTTTGATTACTACAGGCAGAATTGCAATAAGTCTTTTTATGTCATCTGGCTTTCTGTTCGTGGTACCCAACCGATCACTGTGACATTATAATTATAAGTGAAAAGACGGAATGTGTCCCCACAGCCGTCTGATGATTTTATTATCTAAGCCATCAGATCATATGTTGGCATCGTTTGACAATGAGACATATCTCTTCCTTTAAAGTCTTGGGAAGTTGCATTTCAATTGGGAATAAAGATGCTTAAATTATAGGAGGAGTCCTCTGATGTACTGATGGGCATTATTAGGGTAAAAGCAAGGGATAAATCTGGCAGGTACACTGTTATAACTCATGTATTTAAATTAGCAAATGGGAGTTGGGAAAGGTCTTTAAATAATGGGAAAAGTGTAGAAATCATACTGCTGCTACTCCTGTCTTAAAAGATTTTCAATCACTTTCACACCCTTTACAAGGAGAACAGAACGTTTGAGATCCGTCTCATGAAGGCTGCACTCACAAAGCTCTTAGCAGGTTATACAGCACTCCACATTTGCTCCAGGAAAGGTGACTCAACCCTGAGCACCCCAGGAGTCAAACAAAGGACGCACTCAGGTGCTCCCACACGGAGCACAGAAAAGAACATTTAACTTGGTTCCTCTAGCTCTGCAGAATTTCCGTATTTATGTTTTCCTTTTAAATAACATTGCTATGCATTGGTGGGACACTCTTAGATCAGGTGCATCTGTTTTGAGGGATCAAACAGGAAAGATTAAGAAGAGAGAAACAAGGAGAGCAGCAACAACGTGGAATTGGTGGCATTGCCTAATCTTATATATAACAGGAGTGAAGGAACCAGGATAATACAAAACAAGTTACGAGTGTTAGCTCTTATGTACAGGTCCCTCTTGATGACAATTGCTAATCTAGCCCCAATTCACGATTAGACGTTTAAAACGGAGTTATTGAGGAGTGACAGCCTTGGGCCCAGCTGGTAAGATTCACACTTTGTCTTACCTTCAAATAAAATTTTTACAATATGACTTCCAGTTTTTATTTTTATTTTTATTTTTTTTTACTTTTTTAACATTTGACTTCCAGTTTTTAAAAACTCTGACTCACATAATTTTTCCCAACCTGGTAATGAATGCCATGCCCTACAACACCTCGGAGAGCACAAGCTAGCCATCTTGTTCTTGTTCAAAGAGAGAGAGGGAGACTTAGTGACTTGCGTAGGGTCATGGAAGCAAGTAGATCTTAAGCCAGAGCCAATTTCCCTTGACCCTCATTACAGCATACTCTAACACAACTCCATTATTGTGGTAGTTACATAATTTCATGTCAACTTGAAGATATAAAAGTGTAGGGGTGGAGTCTAGCCTGTCAATCAGGTCACAGCTTGATGGTGTCTCCTTGTGAGCATGACCTTCTCATAAGGAGGATCCTGGGAACTTACCCCTTTCTCTGCCTTCACCTTCCTGCTAGCTAACCCTAGCTGCTGGTAGGCCACTCTGTGACCTAACAGAGCCCTAGAGATGTGTCCACCACCATTCAATTCACAAGACTTTGCACCCACCAGCTTATGATATCTCTGCAGTCTGCATCATTGCACGTGGCTTTGTGAGTGAAGAGGGACTTATGGACTAGTATCAGACTTATGGACTTGAGTTGGACTGGGCAGGGGTCTTTTCCTCATATATAATTACTTCTTGATATAAAGCTCTTTGTTACACAAATGAGTGCATTTGTAAATCCAGTCTAACACAATTATCAAGATATGGCATATTCATTGTATGTATATTAATGTATGTATATTAATCTTACCTTATCAAGTAGACTAAAATCTAGTACTTCTATGTATTCATGTCCTAACACCCAGCACTGAGTCAAAAATTCTAGGAGGTACATAGACACTTCTCTAAAAGGCATTACCTACCTAACTCCCACCTCACTCTTAGTAGGCATCTGACCTTGTGGGTTTTAGCAGGATCCAATAACCATCTGTTTTGTGCATTTATTTATGTTTCTCTTCAATGGACTATAATAGCTTAAAAGATGGACTGTACTGTGTCTTATTTCTTGTATGTATCTCTATGCCCAACATGTACTAGGAGCTAAATAAATCAATAAAGAAAAACTTAATTTAAAAGTAAATAGCAACAACATTTCAGAAATTTCAGCCACCTCTAGAACAAACGTTAATCACTCTGTCCTTCCTTGAAACACTTTGTTTGCTTGGCTTCCAGACACCATATTTTTGACTCTGGGAGGCATTTCAGCCATGTATTAGTCTAGGTACATTGGAGAAACAAATCCACAGCAACTCAAGTATAAGAGAGTTTTATGTAAAGAAAATGTGCATCACGAAAATATCCCAACCCAATGCTGCCCAAGCCCACAAGTCCAACCTTAACCCATTTACCCAACACCAGTCCAACCTTAACCCATTTACCCAACACCAGTCCACAGAGTCCTCCACCTCACAAAACAGAGGCAATGATGCCGACTGCAGGAGGAAAGCTGAGTCAATGAACAAATAAGCATCTCAGCACTAGCAGGGGTCTCCACACGGCTGCTCCAGCACCCAGGGCTGCATCGGGATATGTCCATGTAGCTTCTCCTTGGGGATGTCTTGTAGGAAGTCAATCTTGCAAGCTGAAGCAGGGAACTGCTAAGGCAGCTGCACCCTGGTGCGACCATCACAAAGCAAGAGACCAGAGAACTAGAAAGGCGAGGCTTCACCACCCATTTATCCCTCCAGCTTTCAATTAGCCCCACATGTGATTATCGGCCAGGCTGGCACAATTAACTAACTCAAGCCATAAGGGCATATTGTTTGCCATCGTTCAGAGAGATCATAGTGGCCAATTACACCTTTACTCCCCAAATGTCTCACATTTGGTTTAACCAAAAGAGCTTTAGTGGAGCTAGTGCTTGAATCTAGTTGTTTTTTCAAACCTGTCAGTTTGAGGAAAAATATAAATCTTAACCCATCATTACTTATTATCATGCTAATAGCACACCTATTAATTACAGAAAAGGGTTGTCAGTAATAGGCCAAAATCCTCTGCCAAAAAAAAAACAAATGTCACTCAATTCCTCTAATGACATGCTGACATGTCCAAGAATTAAACATATGATCAGGCCTAAATAGATGCTCTCAATTGGATCCATTTCTCTGCCAAACCTAATCAGAGGACAGGACTTGAAGGTGCCTCATTCACAGAGTAATGTCTAACAAGTAAATGATGATGAACATCTGGGCTGTTTCTAGTTTGGATTATTACAAATAAAGATTCTATGAACATTCATGTACGAGATTTTACATAAACATTTATTTCCATTTCTTTTAGGTAAATACCTAGAATTGGAATGGTACATAATATGGTATGTGTATGTGTAACATTTTAAGAAATTTCCCAACTGTCTCCAAAGGGCCTATACCATTTTCTATTACCCCCAGTAGTACAAGAGAGTTCTAGTTTCTCCACATCTTCATCAACAGTTGGCATGGTCAGTCTTTTACATTTCAGTCATTCTTATGGTTACAAAGTGGTAGCTCGTTGTAATTTTAATTTCCCTAAGGAACCCTGGTGGTGATGCCAGGTAAGCATTAGACTGCTAACAGCAAGGGTGGCAGTTCAAACCTACCATCTGCTCCTCAATGAGAAAGTGAGACTATCTGTTCCTGGAGAGATTAGTAGCCTTGGAAATCTTATCTAGGGTCATTATGAGCCAGAATCAATTTGATGGCCGTGAATTTTCATTTTTTTATTTAAAACCAAAAACTAAGGATGTTGAACATCTTTTCATGTACTGATTGGTCACTTTTGATGACATCTATCTTAAGTTTTTCACCTATTTTCACACTGAATTGTGTTCTTCTTGTTGAATTTTGAGCGTTCTTCAAATATTCTATATAGTAAATCCTTCAGACAGCAATGTCTATAGCAATTGCCTCCCTAACACTTAAAGCAAAATATCCTACTCGTTTCCTCTAACCTTTTTCACCCTACTTTTTCCTTCTTTTCTCATGGTAGCATTACAATCTAAAAATTTAAGTAAAAGAACAAGCAGTTCTAGTGTTCTAAGAAGCCCTCATGTCCCTGTCTAGTCCCAGTCCATCAAGAAACAGGATGTTGTCCCTAATATCCCTACCGGTACTCCAGTCAATGTATACTCTCACACACTCCCAGAAGTTAACAGCATAGGTGATTCTTCTTTAAAGATACACTTAAATTAGGTTGGGAGAAGGATGAAGTTACCTACTCCTGTAAAGAGTTGCAGTGTCAGAAACCCACAGGGGCAATTCTACTCTGTCCTACAGGGTGGCTGAGTTAGAATGGACTTGATGGTAGTGAGTGAGTGGGAAGTTTAAATCAGTCTTCATCTGAGGGCAGTACCCCACTCCACCCACCTTCACCCACCCCAGCCCATAGGAAACATCTGAAAATATAGGGAGACATTTTGTCACAACTGGGTCAAGAACGGCTTACTACTGGAATCTAGCATATATAGGCTAAGAATGCCACTAAATATCCAACAGGTCAGACCCCACAACAAGGAATTACTTGGCCCCAAATGCCAATAGTGCCAAAAGTTCGAACTTCAAGTCAATTTGCAGGAGCTGCTTTTGGCTAACAGTACAGTAGAAGCAAAACTGATTTGAGGGCCAGGAGAGCTAGCTGGTTCTTCCCCTACTCTTGGCATCAACTAGTTGTTTGACCTTGGGCAGAGCACTTAACCTGTCAAAGCACCAAATTCCTCATCTTTAAAATGCAAGATGCTTACTTTTGCTTCAATGACTACTCAAAGGCATTTGACTGTGTAGATCATAACACACTATGGATAGTCTTAAGAAGAATGGGAATTCCAAAACAACTCATTGTGCTCATGCCAAACTTGTAGATGGATCAAGACACAATTGTGCGAGCAGAACAAGGGAATTCTGCATGGCTTAAAATCAGGAAAGGTCAAGGTTGTATCCTCTTACCATACTTGTTTGATCTGTATGCTGTGCAAATCATCAGAGAAGCTGAATTTAATGAAGATGTCAGCATTAGGATTGAAGGGGAGTTTATTAACAACCTGTGATATGCAGATGGCATAACCTTGCTTGCTGAAAGTGAGCAGGACTTGAAACTTGCATGAAATCTTGCTGATGAAGGTCAAGGATTACAGCCTTCAACATGGATTACAACTCACTTTCAAGGAAATCTAAGCCCTCACCATTGGACCAATAAATTGCATCATGGTAAATGGAGAAGAAATTGAAGTTGTCAAGGATTTATCTCACATGGATCCACAATCAATGTTCATGGAAGCCCCAGTCGAGAAATCGAAGGACACCTTGCACTAGGTAAATCTGCTACACAAGGCCTCTTTAAAGTGTTTAAAAGCAAGGATTTTACTTTGAGGACTAAGGTATGTCTAACTCAAGCCCATGATCTTTTCCATTGCCTAATATGCATGTAAATTGGGCACTAAATAAGAAAGACTGAAGAAAAATCAATGCATTGGAACTACAGTGTTGGCAAAGAATACTGCCAAAAGAACAAAACAGATTAAGGCAGTGGACACATTCTCAGGAGAGACCAGTCCCTGGAGAAGGACATCGTACTTGGTACAGTAGAGGGCAGACAAAAAGAAGGCCTCGGTGAGATAGACTGACACAGTGGCTGCAACAACGGCTCAGACAGAAGCGCAATTGTGAGGATGGCACAGGATCAGGCAGTGCTTCGTTCCGCTGTACTTTGGGTCGGTATGAACCGGAACTGACTTGAAGGCAGCTAACAGCAACAACAAAAGCTAGGGGCTAAACCAGCTCTAGTTCTCCAGCTGTAAAGAAATGCACTTCTATGGCAGTCCACTCAAAGCCACACAGGCATTACAACAGGCACTGGCTCTAAGTCTTAATATGGTGATGACAAAGACAGGCCCAAGAGAATCATCCCTGAGTATGTGTCTCCTAAAAGAGGGTGGGAACCCACTGCTAACTTCAGCAGGGACCCCACGTCACAGAAAGGGGGACTGAGGCTCCCAGCACCTGTCCTGCAGAACCGGGAAGTGCCCTGAATAGAGCCCGTCTCACCACACTGACTCCTTTCTGTCCTCTGTTCTGCTCACACCCTCTCAACCTCAGTGATGCACGCCAACCCAACTCTCTGAGTGAAGGAGAACCTTTCCAGGGATGATGAGCCAGCAGGGCTGTTCTCCAACTCCAAGTGACATGGTGCTAATGACTGGCTGTCTTTGAAATCCAGGCAGAGCTCCAATATGAGGACAATCACTTCTTCCAGGGGCTTGGAGCTCACCTCAGATAAACAATAGGCCCCACTGAAGACCCAAGTAACAAAGAGAATCCTCATCAAGTTTCTGCCCCCACTTGTGGGGTGGAGGGGGTGCTGGGGAGAAGTTTCTTCACCATTAAAAAAAAATCATTTTATTGGGGGCTCATACAGCTCTTATCACAATACATACGTATATCCATTGTGTCAAGCACATTTGTACATTTGTTGCCATCATCATTGTCATATCTTGCCCTGTCCGACGTCTCCCTTCATCCACTTTTTGGTTTTTAAAATCATTGTATTGGGGTCTTACAGCTCTTATCACAATACATACGTATATCCATTGTGTCAAGCACATTTGTACATTTGTTGCCATCATCATTTTCTTTTTCTTTTTTATTAAATGCTTTTATTGAGGGCCTTACATCTCTTATCACGATCCAAACATTCATCCATTGTGTCACGCACATTCGTACATACGTTGCCATCATCATTTTCAAAGCATTTTCTTTCTACTTGAGCCCTTGGTATCAGCTCCTCATTTTCC
>NW_022111324.1:776997-820386 GCF_000313985.2 Echinops telfairi | reverse complement strand
CCCTTTGCCTCCTAGCTCTTTCCTCTATTTCCTTTTACTTTCCTCTTGTCCCACTATCATGCTCAGCCTTCATTTGGGTTTCAGTAATTCCTCTCGATTACATTACCCTTGATCATGCCTTACCAGGCCTCCTACACCCTCCTCACCACTGATTTGGATCACTTTTTGTTCCCTTGTCCCTGGGTTTGTTAACACCTCTTCCCTTCCCCCACCTCCCACTCTCCCATGTCCCCCTGGGAACCATCGGTCCCACTGTTTTCTTCTCCACATTGTTTATCCAGCCTATCTTATCTAGATAGACCTGCAGAGATAATAACATGCACACAGAATTGCAGATGGCCTCGACAGCACCAAACAAAGTGACACATATAAACAGGGTGACGAATCACCCTACTTCTAAAGCTGCTTTCTCAGTGGTACCCTCATTTGCTGCTCCGATCTTTCCCAGTGGCCTATAGTAGCCCATGGTCTATTGCCAATGATATGTGACTTCCCGAGGGTTCTTGTGGTCAGCCTTGGCATTAGATATTGTCATGGGCCTTTATGGCTCACAGCACAGCACTTGGCATATAGTGGCTTCAATGAATATCTGCTTCACCTACATATGTGTGTGTTGTGTATACATACACATACATGTTCATGTTCGTCCTTACAATCTCCAGAGGATTTGATGACTGAAACAGCATATACATCTCTTTCCTCATTGTAAAGTTGTTAGACAACAAATTCACTATGCCCAAAATAGGGCTCCCAAGGGGGGCCACTGAGGGGGCCACTGAAATTTATGAGTAAGTAACATATTAAGTCCAATCTAAGCAAATAACCAGATAAAATAAAACTTGTAACAATAAAATATGATCTGAAGAACATGGTGAGTACTTTGCAGACACATTTCTTTCACGAGCCTCATCAGTTTGCCCAGAGGCACCTGCCCACACCCGCAGGGCCATCTGGGCTCATATCTGATTTGGTTTCAGTAACTTTCTTACAGTCAGAGACTTCTTATCTGCACCATCATGGCCAAAGTTGGTCCAAACAAGATGTTAAGGCAGGGAATCAGAGAAAACAGCATGCACGCACTTTAGACATTTTAAATTACTAAACAGATGTTTGTCTTCCCTGGGATTTTGAGGGAGACTGAAGATCTTTTCCTGAGCTATGGGTTCGCAGATTAATTTCTCCCAGCTTTCCTTACATACATAATATATTGACTCTGACTTCTAGGTTTTGCTTTCTTCCAAGTGCAGTAAGAACTTTGAAAAGCCAGAATCTTTCTAGGGTTTTTAGAGGCTCCATTTTTTTTCTCTTCTTCAAAACCCAATTCATTGGCATCTTCTTTGATAGCAATGCACGTGTCAATTCTATTCAAAACATTCAACCTGGTTTTTTAAACACAACAGTTATAGGAAACAAGCCAAAAGCTAAACTCATGGTTAGCGAGTCCATTCCAACTCACAGCATTGCCCCTTTGGGTTTCTGAGACTTGAAATCTTTATAGGAGCAGACAGCCTCATCTTTCTCCCATGGGATGGCTGTGGGTTGGAACAGGTGACATTGTGGTTAACAGCACAATGTGTAGCCCATATGCCCCCAGACTCCTTACAGGCGACGGTGCCTCTTCAAAACTTCAAAGAGTACCCAGCATTTTGGGTCCCCCAAAATGTCAGATGACTAGAGACAGATAATCATTAAATTAATAAACAGCAATACAACTACAGCTGGCATACACAGGCTTGGGAATCTCACAACTGACTCTTGGTAAGCACGCAGCCCAAACAGCGGGTATAGAACGACGGCAGTATGTAAGGGCAACGTGGGCTCAGAGCAGCAGCAGACATTATGTTTTGCAAAAGGAATGAAGATCAGCAGGTCAGTTAAGTTAGGGTCACCTAAGAGTTCTGTTCTCTAATAAAGTCCTCCAAGTCTCTTGGACTATCCCTGGGAACCCCGTTCCCCAACCAGGGCCAATGTGTCACATTGCATGCATGGGCTGTGACCTGCAGGAAGGCACAGCAGCCAGGAGGTGAGTGGGGTTTGAAACCTATCCATGCTCCCCTGCCCCCCCACCCAGCATAGGACTGTGACCACCCAAAAGAAGAGGGACCTTTCACTAACTCATCCCCACCCCAGTGTTCTCACCCAAGCCTACGCATTACATGGAACATGATTAGGTAGTACTTTGAGATTAATGCACTGCAGCATGCTGTAATCGACACTGTCATTAAAAACAACAGCACAGCTAAATAAGGAACACGCTTGCATATGAGATGTGATGAATTTTTTCAGAGAACTGCAGTTGCATCACCCCCCACCCCCCATCCCCATCATAGCCTCAGAAGCAGACAAGGAGATTGAGAAAATGCTCAAAAAAGAGGAATCCATGTTTCAATTTAAGACCAAAAGACACAACGACAAATTTGGCTGTCGTTGGTAGAGCACACTTAACTTTTGCAGGATACAGCAGTGAAGCTGTCTTCTGAAATGATCTCCAAGTCCTATCTTGGAGGGACAGCTAGAATGGGTGCTCTGGGCCCATCTGAACTGAGCATTCTTGTATTAATATAGGACTCGGTTATGCTTTCATTCATTAGACCTCATCTTTATTCTTGTCAACCAGCAACTGCCGGTTTTCATTTCAGGCTGCATTAGCTGAGTTCCTCTAAAATCCTACGGGCCTTAAACTCTTAGATCAGCAGCCATCCTCAACAAGCCAGGCCCCAAGATGAAAGGGGATGCTCCCAGGCGTCTTGAAGGCCCACAGAAATCCCCATGTGAGTGCAGACTGGCCTGCCAGCAAGCGACCGGTGGATGGAGGATGAGAAATCAAATCCAAATCTGACCTGTATTCCTGGAGACGACCTTGCCTTCCCAGGTTCCAATTTTTAAATTACATTAAGCTTAAGGAGGGCTTTTCAGGTTTTAGAGCAAAATTAAAAGGCATCAAATTCCACCAGCACAACCCTCAGCCTTTTGTCTCTAATGAGAATTTGTCCAATTAAAATCTCAGCACTGGGCACAACCCACGGGACCTCAGTCTTCAGCCTGAAGCACTCGAAAGGACTTCATCAGGAGTGCCAGTGCCAGGGCAGAGTCAAGACTCGGCCCGGAGAAAGTGAGTTGGCCTCAGCAGGTAGGGGAACTGCCTGGTTCCAATCCCAGCCCTCTCACTCCACTCCAAGGGGAATGCTCTTTAACAGGCAAGAGTTGCCTTTCCACAAGGGCCTGGGGTCAGCCACGCTCTACCCTTGAGAAGTCACCAGCTTCAGGTAATGAGTCATTTAGTTCCATGAGGCCCCTCTGATACCTCAGGCAGGCCAGGAGCCAGTGTGCCCCTCAATACAGAGCAGGCAGGAAAGGGAAGCAGGGTATGCCAGTGTGCTGTGGCTTAGATTTAGAGAGACTGCCTCTCCAAACTAAGAAAACAAAGGGAGGAGGGATTCCAATTGCCCTGGGGTCGTTTCCTCTCATCCTCACCCCCAAGGTGTCAGAGGACAATTGTGCTCCACAAGGCTTTTGGGTGTTGTTTTTTTTAATCATTTTATTGGGGGCTCATACAGCTCTTATCACAATCCATACATCCATCGTGTCAAGCACATTTGTACATGTGTTGCCACCATCATTCTCAAAACATTTCCTCTACTTAAGCCCTTGGTATCAGCTCATTTTCTCCCTCCCCCCTCATGAACCCTTGATAATTTATAAATTATTATTATTTTACAAATCCGGCTAGACCCGAGGATGTACACCGGTACAGATAAGAACTGGAAACACAGGGAATCCAGGACAGATAATGAGTGTAGCAATACCAGGAGGGTAAGCAGAAGGTGAAGTAGAAAGGGGGAACCGATCACAAGGATTTACATATAACCCCCTCCCTGGGAGACAGCCAACAGAAAAGTGGGTGAGGGGAGACATCGGACAGTGCTTCACAGTTTTCCATGACTGATCCTTTTTTTTTTTTTTTTGCTAGATCAGCAGCCCTTTCTTTCAAGGTGCCTCTGAGTGGTCTCAAACCAGATAGCAGCCAATTGCGTGTTAACCGCCGCACCAAAGGCTCTGGAGACACAATACCTGTTGCTGCTCAGTCAAATCAGACTCACAGAGACCCCCACACAACAACTGGCACATTCTTCTCCTGCAGAGTGCTGGTGGGTTTGAACCACACACCTTCCAGTTAGCAATTAACCACTGCACCACCAGGGCTTTTTAGAGGACCAGTAAGCCTGCTGCCATGGAGCCCTGGTGGTGGTGTGGTGAAGAGTTGGGCTGCGGTCTGCATGGCCGGCAGTTCGAAACCACCAGCAATTCTGAGGGAGAAAGACTGGGCTTTCTACTCCCATAAACAAGCACAGTCTCAGAAACCCACAGGGTGTTGCTTAGAGTCAGCATTGAGAAACCCACTGCCACTGAGTGGATTCTGACTCATAATACCCTGTAGAGGACAAAATAAAACTACCCATTTGGCTTCCGAGACTAAATTTTTACATGAGCAGGCAGCTTCATCTTTTTCCCAAGGAGCGACAGTAGTGTTCAAAATAACAGCCTAAGCCACTACACCACTCTTAGAGGACCAAACTCCAGAAAGGTCTGGGTTGTTCTTGTTGGGAAAGTGAATGATGGAAAGAGGTGACAGAGGGCAAGGATTGACCTGTCCCACCCCCTCAAAAGTCTACCAGGGGCAGCATATGGGAAGGCATGTGCTTTACTGGCAGACAGACAGATGGACAGGAGCAGAAAGCCAGGCCCACTCTTTACTACTCCCTGAGTTTCTTAGAGCTTGCAGGTCAGACTTTGAAGCTACAGGTGGAAGATGATGGCTGGCCCGGAGTGAGGGATAAATAGTGAACCATAGTTTCCTAACATCAGTGTAACATCAGATTCAGGCTTTTAAACCGGCTCCATATAAAGGGTAGCTTTTGTTGTTAGTAACCGAGGGAAATGTGAGCATGGTGCCCAGAACACGGTAGATATTTTACAAAGACAGCTGCTATTCAAAAGCTATTAGCACAAGGAATGCTGAGTCGAATTGTCCCAAAGAGCTGCAGGTGGCAAGTAGTCAGATGAGTGGGAAATAAAGGATCCAATCAAAGGCTCTGACAGTAGGTGATCAATGAGCTTCTGTGGAATGGATGAGTCATCCCATGGAAACTGAAACCATTAAGCTGTCATTTACATGGAGACAAGAAGTGACGTGACATGTAAGTCTTTCTCTTCACCACCTTTCAGGATCCCTGGGCCCCCGTTTCTTGGTAAGGAATAGAATCACATGGACTCCCCATCCCCACCGGCTCTCAAACGCTACTTGTCTGTGATTCAATCAACTGATGGGACAGGTGTCAGCAAAAGATCTGACCGTGTGTGTGCACAGGGTGAACGTGGAAGCACACTCAGGTCAGGAGTGCACACCAGACCACGTGGACTGAGAAATGGAATGTCAGGACTTAAACGTTTTGTAACTAGCCCTCTGCTGCTAATCACACTGTCACCCGGGCAGGGCTGCTTTTAATTAAGCAGAGCAGTGATTGCAGCAGTCATTCCAGCCGCCAGGGCTTTGATCTCCCATGGGGCATGTTTCTGCACTGTTGATCCAGCTCCCAGAGCCTGGAACATCCACGGGCCAGAGCCTTTGACAGCTCAGCCTTGACGAAACTTCCTCCCTATGGCCACTCTACAGGTCTGTGTGACAGGGAGAGCTGCTCTGGAGGTGCAGAGGCCACAGGTGGGTGCAGAGAGAAACAGCGAAGGCTGGTACTGTCAGGGCACTAATGCTAGAGCCCGGAAGGCTGTTCATCTGGTGGAAGGCCCTTAAACCAGTGCCCAGCACAATTCCTGCTGGTTGTTGCACAGTGCAAACAAATCTTGACAGAGGGGAAAATGACCTGTTGTGGAGATGACTAAGATTAAGTTCAAAGTCAGGTTAGCTGAGACTACCTTTCCATAAAGGGAAAGAAGCTCTCAGACTCAGATCTCCAACCAGAGTTAAACAGCAAAAGATTGACAAATTAAAATAGAAGAAAAGAAACTTTAAAATGTTTAAAGGGGGAAATGTCCTTCTTACAGGCCCCATATCTTTTCCCTCATCTACTAAAGATTTGTTGAAGAAACACTCTGGTTTAAAACAATAAAAGGAGGTGGCTCAAATCTCAATGAACAAGTAGAGAATATTAGGAGCAGACCAAGGCTGGACCAAGTCCGAAGAGTTCACAAAAGGAGCAGAGTCATCAAAGAGGATCATCATGTATCCTACTTCCTCCCCGTTCCATTCCTAACCTACTAAACTGTCTTCGAGTAAATGCTGCCTTTTAAAAAAATTAATAAATCATTTTATCAGGACCTCTTATAATTCTTAAAACAATCCATATATCAATTGTTTCAAGCACATTGGTACTGCCCTGTCCAACAGCTACCAATATCTTTTCTCACCATCTATGGAACACGATACAGATTTCTTAGCCTGGCACTCAATGCCTTCTACCCAAACTCAACCCACTGCCATGTGGTGTCCTGACTTATAATGACCCAATGTGGGGTTTCTGACACTATACATCCTTACAGGAAACTGCTAGAAGCTCAGGCCATATTCAGAAGGGGATGTGGAACAAGGGGTGTCATTGCTGATGTCAAATGGATCTTGGCTCAAAGCAGAGAATGCTAGAAAGATGTTTACATGTGTTTCATTGACTATTCCAAGGCATTTGGCTGCGTGCTTTTGAGCCATAATAAGTTGTAGCTAACCTTAAGAAGAATGGAATTCCAGAACATTTCAACAGAACAGGTTTAAAATCAGGAAAGGTGTGGGTTGTAGCCTCTCACTATTCTTGTTCAATCTCTATACTGAGCAAGTCATCAGGGAGGCTGGGTTATATGAAGAAGAGCGCAGCATCAGCATTGGAGGAAGGCTTATGAACCATCTGTGACATGCAGATGACACAACCTTGCTTGCTGCAAGTGAGGAGAACGTACTTGCTGATGGAGATCAAGGATTGTAGTCTTCAGTATGGATTATGACTCAATGTAAGGAAGACCAAAATTCTCACAGCTGGACAAATAGGTAACATCATGATAAATGAAGAAAAGGTTGAAGTCAGTTGCCAAAGATTCTGTCTTCCTTCAATCCAAAATCAATGCTCATGGAAGCAGCAGTGGAGTGATCAAAAGACTTGATTAGTATTGCATTAGGTAAATCTGCTGCACAAGACTTCTTTAAAGTATTGAACAGCAAGGATGTTACTTGGAGGACTAAGGTGTGCCCGATCGAAGCCATGGTGTTCTGCATTGTATCACGTGCATGTGAAAGTTGGACATTGTAGAAGAATTGATGCATTTCAATAGTGGTGCTGTAGAAGAAAATTGAAAGTACCACGGCCTGCTAAAAGGACAAACTGGTCTATATCGAAAGAAGTAAGCCCAGAGTGTTTCTTAGAGGCGAGGATGGCAGGACTTCATCTTACATACTTTGGACATACTGTCAGGAGAGTGCAGTCCTTGGAAAAGGACATCATGTTTGGTAAAGTGGAGGGGTGGCAAAAAAGAGGAAGCCCTCGATGAGATGGATGGACACAGGGACTCCATCAATGGACGCAGGCATAGGAACAATCATGAGGTGGTGCAGGACCGTGCAATGTTTCGATCTATAGGGTCGCTGTGGGTCAGAGTCAACTCAATGGCACCTAACAACAACAACAACAAATCTTCATGCAAGCAGACAGCCTCACCTTTCCTTCTTGGAGCAGCTGATGGGTTTGAACTACCCATCTGATAATTAGCCCACAGCCTAGCCCCCAGCACCATGAGGACTCCTTAATCCCATCTACAATATAACCTTAGCTTCTCTTTCTAATCTTGCTCCATGAAACACCCTTTTGTTCAGAGACACCATACTGACGCATTGGTAGGATCCAGTGCTTTGCATTTCCCCACTTTTGCGTCCTGTTCCTTCAGCCTATAGCTTGTCCCCATCTTCGTTTACTGAAATCCTATCCAGTTTTTCAAGGGTTTGATCAAAAGCTACCTTCTCCATAAACAAAGCATACTTCCACAGCACTCTCCTACATCTCCTGGAGCCCTGACCACATCCTGTCTTGTGTTAGCAACTCTTTTGATGTGTATTTGTTTGCCTTTTGCACTAAATTCCTTAGGAGTAGTGACTGTATAAATGTTTCTAACTGCTGGTGTAATACCTTCCTCAAGGTATGTGCTTATTACATGTGAAATGCTTCCCGCACTATTGAGTTGAAGATGAAAGTAGGCAATCATGCCACTTCACAAAGTGCCCCAAGGTGTCAGTCAGCCTCAGCTCCCAGACCTCTGAGCACGCAGGAGCCTGACTCCAAACCCAACTCTAACCCATGGCCATTGAGTCCATTCTGATGACCCTACAGAAGAGAGTAGCGCTGCTCTCTAGGGTTTCCAAGACCCTGAATCTTTAAAGGAGTGGCTGATGAGCTCAAACAGCTGATGTGGTTGGCAGCCCATAGATTCTATGGCAGGGGTCCTCAAACTTTTTAAACAGGGGGCCAGTTCACTGTCCCTCAGACCCGTTGGAGGGCCGGAATATAGTTTAAAAAAAAACTGTGAACAAATTCCTATGCACACTGCACACATCTTATTTTGAAGTAAAAAAAACCAAACGGGGCAAAAACACCGACGGGCCAAATAAATGTCCTCGGTGGGACACATGTGGCCCGCGGGCTGTAGTTTGAGGATGCCTGCTTTATGGTTCTCAACCTTCCTAATGCAGCAACCTTTTCATACAGTTCCTCATGTTGTGGTGACCCCAACCATAAAATTATTTTCGCTCCTACTTCATAACTGCAATTTTGCTACTGTTGTGAATCAGGCAACCACTATGAAAGGGGTTCTCACAGATTGAGAACTGCTACCATAGAGTAACCTACTACATTTGCAGGTCTCCTTGCATAAACCTGACCACCACCACTCCTTGCTACCGAATCAATTCTGATGCATAGCAACCCTGTAGGACAGGGTTTCCAAGGCTGAAAGTCTTCACAGGAGCAGAAAGCCTTGTTTTCAACCCACCAAGTGGCTGATGGGTTTTAACTGCTGTCCAGTGCTTACCCAGCAGTGTCTCCAGAGCCTGAAGAGGTGGTTAAATAGCTCATATAAATTCTTGGAAGAAGAGAAACAATCTAGTGGGCCAGGCAAATTCTCACAAGACTGATCACAGGACAAAGCTTTTGGAGGCATGCGTCAAAAGCTCTGCCTTGCTGGTAAAAGCCCCACAGAGTCGTATAGTTCTATGGGATTGGAAGGCTGCAAGAGCAGTGAATTATTGAATGTGGTTCTTCCAGCCAAAGTCTCTAACTCCCACCAAATGACTCTACCCTGCATAGGTCTGATAAGAAGGTAGAGAAAGATACTGACAGGATTCACCTGTGAATAATTACTAACGAGTCCCTGGAGTGGCATCCTCACTCACTCACAGCCATCGAATCGATGTCAACTCATAGCACCCTACAGAACAGGGTAGAATTGCCCCTGTGAGGTTCCAAGACTGTTTCCGGGAGTAGAAAGCCTCAACTTTCTTCCATGGAGAAGCTGGTGGCTTCAAACTGTGGGCCTGGCACATTGCAGCCCCATGCATAACCACTGAGCCATCGGGGCTCCTGCTGTGTACAAAAGGAGCCCTCTGAGGAGCAGTAGGACAGATCTCATTACCAGCAAGAGCCAGAAGTGGAGTGTGTCCTTTGGACCAGAGATCCATGCACAATGAACCTACTGGATTCAAATGACAGCTATGCCATCAGAGGAGCAGGAGCAGAACCAGGAGCCAGAGCATGGAACAGAGTGATGGACTCCCAACACAAGAGCACATTAACTGCTTTTGTGCAGAAGGCAGGTGCCTCTGGTCACTTAATGGGGGACCTTGGACTTGAGCGTCTTTGGGTTGACGCTTCCTGGAGTGGGGTGCCTCTGGGCACTTAATTCAGGGAGCGAGGTTGGCTGACCCACGGAGCTTGAGCTGAGTGCCTTTGGGTTGAGGCTTACAGGAGAGCGGCATACCCCTTTGAGCATTTATCATTAAACCTGGAACGTCACAACATATCCTGGCAAACAATTACCCTGATCATTTCTCACTGACATCACAACTTGTTAACTTCTTTAATAAACTCTTTAATCATGAATTTTGTCAGTGAGTTTCTGTGTAGCTGCTGCAATAGATATTAAAACCCAGAGAGATCAAGTAGAGAAGTAAAAGAGAGAACCCTAATTAAGACAAATCAACCACAACGTTAGAATGAAAATGCATGTTAGAAGAACATCTAATAAAGGCAACTTACACCGGAGGCCATCTGGGAGATGGCCAGGTTAAAATCTGAGGCAGCCTCATCCTGGCTGAGATCGGGGCCGCAGAGGCCCAGCGGCCCTCTAAGCACCAGCTTGATACTTAGCGTGGTGCGGGAGCTTTCTAGCAAGTGCTGTTTACCTTAGCCATGAGAGTGAGCCAGCACAGCCCAAAGACCTGAATTTTAACAAGCTCTCGTGTAACTTCTGAAGTACATTGAGACTTCCTACACCAGCTTGTAATTGTTTTTTTTAATAGTTTTATTGGCATAGACTTCTCATATCATTCAATTTAATCACCCAATCATATTAAGATTTGTGCAGTCACCACCAAAATCAATTTCAGAACATTTTCTTCTCATACTCATTGTTTATAACTCCCCATTTCCCCCCATCCTCCCCTGCCAGGTCCCTATCCAGTTACTGTCTATAAATTTACCTAGCCTGGATTTCATACACAGAAGAGCATATAAAACAAAACACAGTCATACAAATCATACAGAGCAAACAATCATGACTAGATAAAACAAGAACTTCAAAAAGAATGCAGAAAATATTAAAAACGGAAACAAGTTTAAAATGGGTCAAAGGGGAGATCAAATGAGAGGGTATTACATTTCAACCTAACTGGATCTGCCACCATCAACTTGACAATGCTCTTTGTCAGATAGCAAGGCTATTCACATCCCTTGACAAAGGTCAGAGGGAATTCACTGGAGACTTAGTCCATGCAGGGACCCTGCATATGGATTTAGGGTTTCCACCATCAACCATAGCCATCTGCAAACCAGATGTTCACAATTTAAGCTCTGATACTATTCCCTCCTTCGGATTTGGGTTTTATTATTTAATCCAACAATCATTGGATTACACAGCTGGTGTGCTTCTTCCATGTGAACTTAGTGGACACATCACTTAGATGGCTGCTAGTTTGAAGATAAACCTTTAAGACCCCGGTTGCTTTTATTTCCAATAGCCAGGCACCGTCTGGCTTCTTCACCACACTTTCTAATAGTGGCCATAAATAACTTCAGTGATCTCTTCAAGAGGTGTAGTCTCAGGAGCTACACTATGTAAATGTAAATGCTGCCTCCTTGTAATGGTTATGACCTTAAGCAAGTTATCTTTGTGTATTAGTTTCTTACACATTGAATGGGGGTTAAATAAAGATTCTGTCAACCTTTCCATGGGAGCGGAGCATGTAACCACTTGCGCCATCTAGGGAATACTGTTTTGGGGCTAAATGAGTTAATTCATAACAAATACTGAGAACAGTATCTGGCACACAGTAAAGCAAATATCTATTTGTTTTTATAGTCAGAGTTTGTGTTGGACTCATGAACTGTTGGCCTTTCAAACTAGCATAGTGTTGAGGCAGACTAACAGGACAGAAAGAGCCCCAGAAATGGACAGGCTGTCTTCCAGCTGTGTCAGCAGACCCACCACACACAGAGCACAAAGGAAGATCAGAGCATTCCCCATCTTCAGCTTCCCTGAGGAAAAGAAAGAAGAACCTCTACTCTTTACGATAGAGCAGAGGGGGTGAAATGCTCTATATAGAAGAGGCAAAATAAATCAGTTCCCATAACAGCCTTTTAATCCCCTGGTCCCCAAGAGGAAGAAAGGAAATGAACAATGCCAAGCATTCCAATCTCAGTCATTACCAAGCAGCTTTTAACAGCAAGTGAATAAACCACTTTCTCATCTCCATAAATCCCGAGAGAGTGAGTGTTCTGCCACCTCCAGGACTCCCAGCCATGGCTTTTCAAACTCAGAATGGCAAGACCCTGCACCTTCTGAAGCTGGGTTCATGTACGCATTGGAGTGGCCCTATCTACAGCGTGCCCATTTTTCTCTCAAATTGTGATGGACTGAGGCCCCCACGCTCCCCACTGTTGGTGTTACAAAGGACACTCTGTGTGATGAGAGCCCAAGTTGCATGTGCATTAACTATGTGCTTATTAAAAAGAATCTCAAGAGATCGCAAAATAAGATGAAGCTACTTGGTTGCATTTCCTAGTCATCTTTATCAAACATAAAGATTGCTGTTTGGAGTTCACTGCTGTTGTGGTTGCTACAAAATTAATATTCTATTTACAGACTGTGCTGTGTACAGTTTTTACCATGATTGACATGTTTTCCCCAAATCCCTGCAACTTTTATAGCATCATTTTATTTATTTTTTATGCTCCTCAAGCATCGTTTTTAATAGTATGCACTGTTCCATCCTACCACTCATCAGCCATTTGTCATAATATGGTGGCTGGCATGTTGCTGTGATATGGGCAGGTATGCACAGGGACTCACGGTAGACAGATTTCCGTGGCTCTCCCAGACTGAGAGCCAAAGATCTTCTTCACAAAAGTAGTCAATGAGTCACACACAACAGAATGTTGCCCAGTTAGAAGCTGAGCCCCCTAGGCTCAGAAACACTATACAATAGCTACAGCAATGAACGCAAGTCGACCAGTAATCATGGAGCCAGCATAGCAACAGGCAACATCTCATGCTGTTCTACAAGAGGTGCAATTGTAAGGAGATCAAAGTTGCTGAAACGGTGTCTACGGAGCTGGGAGTCATGACATTTCTGGCCATTTTCTATGTTCTCTGCTTCAAGTTCTAACCGCCCTCTTCCTATTGCCAATGCAGACTGCCCAGTACCTGAGAGCAAACACGCATTTTCATTGTATCATCATTTCCCTAGGATCACTGTTTGCAAACTCAAATTTATGAATAAGGTCATCAAGAACGATGCTTTCTACCATTCCTTCAGCAAATAGCTGCTTCGCGCTGACCCTGTGAAAGTAAAAGGTGCTGATGTGGGGCAGAGGTGGCTGAGGGATGGAAAGGAACATCACATCAGGAAAACACAAAGAACAGATGAAATTAAAACTTTGGCTTCAAGTACCTAAGAATCTAAACCCCCAAGCCAAAGCCACTGCACTCAGGTAGGCTCTGACTCATGTGATACTCTAGGACAGAGTAGAACTGCCCCAGCGGGTTTCCCAGGCTAAACATCTTCACCAACACAGCCTGCCTCGTCTTTTCTTCATGGAGCAGTTGGTGTTCAAACCACTGATGTTTGGGCAACAACCCAAAGTTTACCCCACCATGCTACTAGGGCTCCTCCTAACAGGGTGGTAAGGAAAAATAAAGCAAGCCACACGTAGACCAATATGATATAAACCAATAAATGATATTTTGGAAAGCAGAGATGTCGTTCTGGTGCCCTACTCAGCCATAGAAAAATACATAAAAACAAAACCAAGCTAAAGTTTGTGACATTCTCTCCTCCGTAGATCAATTCTCTTCACTCCAGAATTCTCCATCTCTCTTCTATTTATCTATTAGATGACTTTTTAACCAAAGGTTTTGCTCTTAAAATGCAATTTTAGATGCTGTGCCTACAAGCTGCATGCTGCACATCCTATTCTCTTACTTGGCCTGTTTCCTTCGGGAATCACTTGTGACTGGGGACAGCCTGGAGCAGTCAGACGGCCCTGCTCCAGCAGTCAAGATCATGGGCCTCTACTGGAGATCCCCTTGCAGAGGGGTCTCGGAGAGGAGATGAGCCAGTCAGGGTGAGATGTAACTACGATGAGAAGTACAACTTTCCTCTAGTTCCTAAATGCTTCCTCCCAGCTCCCACTACCATGACTCGAATTCTACCTTGCAAGTCTGGCTAGACCAGAGGAGGTACACTGGTACAGATAGGAACTGGAAATACAGGGAATCCAGGGCCGATGAGCCCTACAGGACCAGTGGTGTGAGTGGCGAAACAGGGAGGGTAAAGGGAGAATGGGTTGGAAAGAGGGAACCGATTACAAGGAACTATATGTGACCTCCTCCCTGGGGGACAGACAACCGAAAAGTGAGTGAAGGGAGACGTCGGACAGGGCAAGATATGACAAAATACCAATTTATAAACTATCAAGGGCTCATGAGGGAGGGGGGAGCGGGGAGGGAGGGGAAAAATGAGGACCTAATGTCAGAGGTTTAAGTGGAGAGAAAATGTTTTGAGAATGATGTACAAATGCGCTTTACACAATTGATGTGTGTATGGATTGCGATAACAGTTGTATGAGCCCCTAATAAAATGTTAAAAAAAAAAAAAAAAAAAAAAAGAAAAGCCAAAACAACCAAAACAAAAAAAAAAAAAAAGATCATGGGCCTCTACTCCAACTTGACTTCACTTCCCACCTATAATAAAAGATTGATATGTTTGCACCCAGAGGAAATTTGTTTCTAGAATTTCCATTTAGTTCTTTTTAATATGATTCCAGTTCTCTTCCAAAATTGCCCATACTATCACCTTAAACTTTTTAATCACTGTCATTTTAAAGTCCAGAGCTAGTACCTGCAATTATAAAGCACCTGTGCAAATCTATTTCCACTGCTTGTTTTCCTCTTGTTTTTCAGTCATTTGGTTCTCTCCTTTTCAATATCTGCTTTAAAAAAAAACATTGCATATGGAAATTAAAGAGATAATTTCAGGCTCTGAATAATGTTATCTTATTCCAGAAATAATTTGATTTTGCCTTTGGCAGCCCAGTAGGGAGAGGAAAATCACCTTGCTACAATGGAGTTGATTAGAAACTGCGAGTCAGCCATGCTGACTGCTGGCCTTTTTCCAGTTGGCCCTTATTCCTAAAATAAAAATACTTCAGAGGTCCAAACTGAAAGCCTGGGATACTGACCAGGGCACCTCATGCATGGCAAGCCCTGAACTCCAAATGCAGGCCACCTCTGTTCCGAGTGGTGGGTAAAAGCTCTGCTAGCTCTTTAGCCTCTCGATGCTACTTGCAAACTGGCAAACCCTGAGGGAAAATCTAACCTCGAATGCACACAGCAGCCCTTCTCTGCATGTCTCTTCTCTCTAGGATGTTGGCCTTTCTACGCTTCATCACTTCACTATTTGAGAAACTTTGTATTATTTACATTCTCACCCACCACCACTCTGTCACTTTGTCATATGGTGGTGGCTTGTGTGTTGCTATGATGTTGGAAACTTTGCCATTGCTACTTCCAATACCAGCAAGGTCAAATATGGTGGATGGGTTTCCTTGGAGCTTCCAAACTAAGACAGACTAGGAAAGAAAAAAAAACAATAGAAAGGAAAGCGAGAGAAAGAAGGAAAGAAAGAAGAGAGAGAAGAAAAAAGAGGAGGGAGGGAGAGAGAAAGAGAATGGGCATTTACCGATACTTCTAAAAATTGCCCATGAAAACCTTATTAATTAAGAGCGCAGTATTGCCTGAAGAGGTCCTGGAAAATGAACCCCTATGTTAGAAGGCACTCAGAATACACCGTGGTTGCAACAGCAGACTCCAGCACCGATGACTGCGAGGGTGGTGTCAGACAGGGCAGCGTTTCACTGTTGCACTGGGGTCACGTGAGTCATAGTCAGCCCCAAGACCACTAACTAATAGCAACATCATTCATACACACATTTGTCTGCAGATCTGAGGAGGGCTTCGAAAACTTGGTGGAAAAATCCCACTGTCTAATTGCCACAAATGTTTGAAGCCCCTTCTTGTATGTTTTTTTTTAAGTATTTTACAGTGGAAGGGTTGGCATGATACAACCTAATCTGACAAAAACAGATGAAACCCAAGGAAAATGCCATGACTGTATATTAGAGCTTCTCAATCCAACCTCTATACCTTTGCTCTCTAAACCAGCGGTTCTCAACCTGTGGCTTGCGACCCCTTTGGGGGCCGGATGACCCTTTCACAGGGGTCGCCCGGTTCATAACAGTAGCAGTGAAAACAATTTCATGGCTGGGGGGGTCACCACACTATGAGGAACTGTATTAAAGGGTCACAGCATTAGGAAGGTAGAGAACCACTGCTCTTACTCTCTCTCTGCTGCCTTGTGTCTGTTTTTAAATGATGGTCTCGTCAGCCATATCGAGTCTACTTTTTACCCCCTTTCTTGAGCTCCCCTCCTTTCCTCAACCACAGTACTTTTCAAGTACAACAATTTGTGAATCACTCTGAGGTTCTGGATGTACTCAGATTGAAAGGCCTTTTCCGCTGACTCCATTTGGGGGAATTCTCTAGCTTGAGAGGGCTGCTGCTGGCCTGAGGCACAGTGCTTCTCCTTTTTTTGTTCCAGAAAATTGATTTGCAAATTACTCATCTTGCATGCAACTATTTTCCTCTTCATACACCCCTCCCTGGCAGCTGGAATCTGGTTGAGCTTTGCCCAATAATAGACTATTAAGATTGCCTTCACTAATTGATTATTAAGCACTAATAGAATTGAGTGCTGCATGACTCTAGGTCCCAGTACTTCCCTGTGCTTCCTTCCTGGGTCGTGAGAGAGCTGCCCATTACTGAGTACAACAGTGGACACCCAGGCTCCAGTCTGTTGACAAGCAGTGTGTCTCCACCCCAGTTCATCCAGGAGTCCCGCACAGGTCTCCCGCCAGGAGAAGGTGCACCAAGCCCTTTCCTTGGGCAAGTTTTGAAGTCGGGGGCCTGTGGAAGTTACATAATCTCCTATCAACTTGAGCGAAGGGGTGGAGTCTAGCATGTCAAACAGGTCATAGTCAATGATGGCTCTGTATGGGCATGGCCTTCTCCTGAGGAATCTGGGAACTCCTGTCTTCCTCCCTGGAGGTGGGACACAGACTCTCTCTGCTTCACATTCCTGTTGACAAGCCACATGGAGCCATGCTGAAGGCAGCCAGAGCCCTGGAGATGCTTCCACCATCACTGGACCCACAGGACTTTCCACCCACTGGCCTGTGATCTTCCTGCATTCAGCATCATTGCACGTGCTGCGTGAGTCTGATTCATGGGCTAGTATCGAACTTATGGGAAAATATAGAATTTATGGACTTGATCTGGACTGTACTGGAATGTTTTCTTAATATAGAAACACTCTGATATAAAGCTCTTTCCTATACATATATATATATGAGTCTCCCTGGATTTGTTTCTCTAGTCAACCCAGACTAACATAGGGCCAATGACCCCCTTCACCAATGACTCTTCACCATTCCCCATCCAATCAATGTTCCCCACAATTTAGTTTTTTGTTGTTTTTGTTTGTTTGTTTGCTTGTTTTTTAAAGCCTTTCTGTGTGTTTGGAACAGAAGACATAGGATGTAGATGTGCTTGCTGTCCTATATTTACAAGAGTCATCCAGAAAGCATGAAAATGTCCCTTTCAAATACAAAACTCTTTACAGGCTTACCAAAATAAGAGTTCTATTTATATTTTATACATAGAAATAGATAAATAACAAATGCATGAAAAATGGTGACACGTACACAACACTCTATCTAAATGTTGGGATTAATAATTTTAGAAGAATTAATTCAGAGAGGCTCTTAGAATTATAAATACATGCTCTACAATCATGTATTGATTATGCCTGTGATGTTTCGTTTTCAAGTCCCAGCGGGTTAGAGAGGAATGGTATAATCTCAGGCAGTATGAAGACCTGTATGTTATTCCTGCCCCTAAGACAAACTGGCCTTTGCAGGTGGCAGAGGGAACTACTTGTGTATTTTGTGTACTTGTGTATTTTGTCTGTGTATTACAGACAAAATAGCAAGAGTCTTATCTTCCAAGGGCTATTGAAGATAGGAAAATTTAAGAGCTCCCCTAGGGCAGCACTAGCTTAGAAAGACACTAAGTGCTGTTGGAACACTTATCACTTGTTCTCTAACTGGCAGCAGAGTTAAGGAAGAAATATAACCCAAAGGAGGGAAATTGCGCTGAGCCAGACAACAGGTAAAAATAAGTATTTTAAAAAGCTACAATTAAAAAATAAATTAAAATTTTAAAGCTACAATTTAAAGACTGCTGTCTTCCATGAAGTTAGCAGTCAAGAAATCTGACTATATCTTGCTGGAAAAGACCTCTTTAAAATTTTAAAAAGCAAAGATGCCTCTTTGATGAATAAGCCATGATCCTCACAATCGCCTCATATGCGTGCAAAAGCTGGATTTTTTTTTAAAGGGAAGACAAGGAATTGATGCATTTGAAGTGTGGTGTCACTGAAATAGATTGAATCTACCACACAAATCAGAAGAAAAGCAGCCAGAATGCTCTTTACAAGCTGGAAAGACTCCAACTCTATGACTGTGGATAGTTCATCAGGAAAGACCAAACACTAGGAAAAGACATCATATATGGTCAAGTTGAGGGCCAACAGAAAAAGACCACACAGGCCAGGGCAATATTTCATTCTGGCCTACATAAGGAGGCCATGAACTGGAACCAACTAACAGCAACCAACAATATTGGCAGGGAGCCCTGGTGGCACTGGGTTCCTAGCTGCAAGGTGAGTCATTCAAAACCACCAGCTCCCCAGGAGAAAGAGATGAGGCTGCTTTCTACTCCCATAAAGGGTTATAGTCTTGGAAACCCACACTGACAGTTCTACCCTGCTCTAGAGGGTCGCTGTGAGTCAGAATTGACTGGACGGCAGTGAGTCTGGTTTGGGTTTGAACACAGGTTAAAGTTAGTCAGGGCTTCAATAGAACTGCCATCAAAAAAGCCTTCCCTGATGCTCCCAACTTGATCAGGTTACCCTGCCAGGTTCCCGCCACACCCTTCACCATGCCTTCACTGTGTTAACCATAATCTGAAAAGTTGACTCTTCTGGCTGTAATTTTAGTGCAGTATTTACATCCCTAGCAGAGGGTAAATCCCTGAGAGCCAGGAATGTTTATTTGACTCACTGTGAGTGCCCAGGATACCAACACAGCAGGCATCAAATAACCACTTCTTTAAAAAAATACCAGGAAAAATATTTTTATTTAGCTTTAATTTTTCCATTTCCTCTGGAGAAATTCCATCGTCCTCATAGCATTATAGAAAACGCACACAGCTCATTTCTTTAAATGATTCACTTAGTGAGAAAGAAATTATTCCAGTGATTAGTGTTCTGCGGAGAAGCAGAGTGACCAGTGGGCCTACTTGGTGCACGGTGTGCACCATTAGTAATCTAAGTGCTGTGCCAGTGGTGCAGGCAGCGACCCTGGGAGGAATCAATAAGCCTCTCTAAGACTTGGCTCCAAAACCTTCACAAACCCTTTTAAGGGAACAAAACAGCAGAGGTTAACAAACTGACAGTCGTAACCTGGATTCATTGGATCTGTGACAGAGTGAAAACCTTAAGGGAGCGAAGCAACTTGGTAATGAAGCAACTCGGGTATAATGGTTAAGCACGTGGCTTCTCTCAGAAAGGCTGGTAGTTGGAACCCACCAGCTGCTCCACAAGAAAAGATGAGGCAGCGTGGTTCAGTAAAGATTTACAGCCTTGGAGAGCCTCTGAGCAGTTCTACTCTGTCCTGTAGGGTCACTAGGAATCAAACAGACTAAAAAGCAGTAGGCTTTATAGACACTTTAATCCTCTTGGGAAATGAAAGGGTGAAGATGAACTAGTTCATAGCGCCTACAAAGCCCCCTCGCTGGCACTGATGCATTTCTCTTTACACAGGCATTCCTACACCCACTTTACAGACAGGAAACTGAAGGTCACGAAGGCAGGTGACTTGACCAAAGTGGTGTTGCCTTAGAGGTGCAGCTGGACTAGAGCACTCCGTGCAGCGGTCAGAGCCATGGTCCACAGAGCCCACAGGGTGCAGGAAGCAGAGGCAGGCAGACCTGAGCCAAACATTTTCTTTTTTTAAAAAATCATTTTATTGGGGGCTCATACAACTCTTTATCACAATCCATCCATCCATCCATTGTGTGAAGCACATTTGTACCTTTGTTGCCATCATCATTCTCAAAACATTTGTTTTCCACTTGAGCCCTTGGTATCAGCTCCTCATTTTTTCCGCTCCCTCCCCCGCCCTCCCTCCCTCATGAACCCTTGATAATTTATAAATTATTATTTTTTCATGTCTTACACTGTCCGATATCTCCCTTCACCCAGTTTTCTGTTGTCTGTCCCCCAGGGAGGGGGTTATATATACAGATCATTTTGATCGGTTCCGCCTCTCTCCCCGACCTTCCCCTTCTCCTCCTGGTATCACTACTCTCATTATTGGTCTTGGGGAGTTTATCTGTCCTGGATTCCCTGTGTTTCCAGCTCTGATCTGTACCAGTGTACATCTCTGGTCTAGCTGGATCTGTAAGGTAGAATTGGGTTCATGGTAGTTTGCATGGGTGGAGGGGGTGGTGGCCCAGAAGCATGAAAGAACTAGAGGAGAGTCGTATGTTTCATCGTTGCTATCCAGCACCCTGACTGAGCCATACATTTTCATGGCCAGTCAGAGTCTGTGTGTTGTGCCAACTAGGCCTTCGGGAAAGGGGAGAGCCAACAAAAACCAAGGAGGAGTAGGAAATCGGGGAAGCAATCACATAGCGCTACCCTGAGAGGTACCTGGCCAGGAAGGCTACAGCATGTGATGTTATCACCGCTGTGGGGTCTCAAGAGGCTAGATAGTACGGCGATACTATGGCAAGAGTATGGCGGCAGCAGGATGTGAATGGAGGAGGGAAGGGTGTCAGGCATCGCCTCCTAGGTTTCTGAGTCTCCAGCTCATCATTCAACCCAACCAGTTGCTGGTGGGATGATTCCCACTCATGGCAACCCCGTGTGTTTAAAGAAACAAGAATTTCCAAGAGAAAATGAATTAGAACCCTGTCTTGACCGAGGGAGTCTGTTGGGGCGCTAACCTCACTGCTTTACCATGTGTTCTAGGTGGACTTCTAGTCCAACTAGGAGTCTGAATTCTGGGTGTTGGCTCTAAAGGAAAAGCCTTGTCTGTAGCCCCTTGTCCTTTGGTTCCTGTCTTCTCCTTATTGCTTCCTCTGTGTCTAATCTGTTCCTTTTATAACCCAGAGTTATTAACTTTAGGGCACACCCTACACTGGTAATGGCCGATTTAAGATAACAAAGACAGCCCTGTTTCCAAAAGGGTTACTTCCCTAGGTATAGGGGGGTTAGGATTCCAAACATAATCTGGAAAGATATGATTCAATCTCTAACAGTTACCTTCATCCAACACTCACTAACATACTCACTGCCATCAAGTTGGTTCAGACTCATAGTGACCCCCTTCTAGGAGAGGAGAGGAGAGACAAGAACTGCTTCTAAGGGTTTCTGAGACTAACTCTTTATGCTCCCTTGGAGCAGCTGATGGTTTTGAACTGCTGACCTGTGGTTAGCAGCTCAATGCTTAACTCACTATGCCACCGGGGCTCATTTTTCATTCAACATAACATTCGTTTTCCTATTTGGTCTTTTCCCTAACTCCTAGGGTTCTAGTTGTAAGGCCTCATACCTATAAAGCTCAACCACCTAAAAAAAACAAAAAGTGCCCTAAACACTCATAAATCTATTATTCTTATCAAAGTAAGATTTCCAATAGAGGGGAAAGAATTTGTGAATGTCAGGAGCACAAAGAAACTGTCAGAGTAGATTTCAATCCTAAAAATCCCTTGAATCCAGGAGTTAATTAATAAATGTTGAGTGAATGGGTAGTATCACGTGTATTCCTGGTCTGCACACACCCTAAGCTCTCCAACCGCCAGCCTTTCCTCACCCAGAAGAACTCTGAGATCTCGGAATGAAAGGTGTTAGCCTTCAAAGTTTGTTAATTACAAGTTAATGACTACATAGTCTTTACACCTCTGAATGTAAAGTGCTAGGCACTACAAATTAAAGTCATTATTTACATAAACTTCCTCAAAGTGAGCTGCCGATTATTTTTAGGAGAGTGTCTTTAGGAGAGAACTTCAAAGAATTCATGGGGAAATTTTAATGACCTTTTAATTCTATTTTTCTGCAAACATTAAAAATAATTTTATTGGCATACACTTCACATATCATACAATTGAATCGTTCAATCGTATTAAGAAGAGTTGTGCAAACATCACCACTGTCAATTTCAGAACACTTGCTTTTTGTACTCTTTACTGTCAGCTACCTTCTTCCCCGCAGCCTCCTCTGCTATGCTCCTAGGCAATTAGTAGTCCGGGTAGCATCTCCATACTTACTTACCCCAGATTTCATAACTAGGAAACTATACAAAACACAAACAGGAAGCAAACAAACAGAAAACAGCAACCATGACTAGACAAAGCATAAAAACTTTTGAAGCCCCCTCATATTACCCAAAGCTACCAGGCACATGTGGAAGGTGCTTTGGGTGCAGAAATAAATTTTATATAGATTAAGCTATCATGAGTAGCTGGGTGGTACAAAGAGCTAACACACTTAGCTGCTAACGAGACAGTCCTATCTGCTCAGCGGTACCTCAGAAGAAAAGCCTGGTGATTGATTACTGAAAACATCGGCCACTGAAAACTTGACCGAAACTTCAGACTCACTGCCACAGAGTCAACTGTAACTCACAGCAGCCCTAAAGGACAGAACTCCCCTGTGGGTTTCTGAGATTAACTCTCTGCAGGAGGAGAAAGCCTCATCTTTCTCCCTCAGAGCGGCTGCTGGTTTCTGACTGCTGCTGCCCTGGCGATTAGCCGTCCAAAAGGGAGCCACTCTGCCGCCATGGCTCCTCGGAACAGATACAGCTCAACGGTAATGAATGTGAAACTATCTGAATGCGCTTTCACCAGGTCCTGCTCATCTGCCTTCCCCCATCATGCCTTCAATTCTGAAACTCCTCAGGAAATATTAGGAGCCAAACTTTTCCAGTTGTGTAAAAACCACTCGACTTTTTTGTTCAATGTTTACGAATAACATTTCACTGCAAAAGATTGCAAACCCACAGGCTATCAGTTTTTGTCCCTTTGTTTTTCAGTGAGGGGGAGATGTTTTATAAAGAATTCCAATCACTTGAAAGTATATTTAGTTCCTAGACCATACATGCATTTTTAACTTTCAAAATTCATGTTGATTTATGTAGGTGGGGAAATTAAAGGAACAAAAGGGAAGAAATAAACAAAATGATCATATTTTTTAGAAAAAGAAAACCTCTTAAACAGCAGTTGGTTTGTATTATGTTATCAAGTTATCGTATTCACATGGTCATCACGATTTCATAACCCTAGGTTTCTTTCAGATGCCCCACCCCCTCACCTGCAAATAGGCTATGGTGCCACCAGGGGCAGCAATGGTCTGAGTGCCAAGGTAGATGCTTTGAAATTTTAGTAATTCCCTATATTCTATTTACAAAAATATGACTATTAAAACAGTCAAATTTAACAACAGGTTACTCATGCAGAAGAGATTTCACGCAAACCATTATAAGAAAATTTCAAATTTTGTCTGTAAATTTATTGTTTAATCAACTCCTGTTCTTAATCTCATGTTTTCACTAAAATGTTCTCTACCCACCTGAGCTTGGGTCCCAGACCCTTTCAGAAGTTCCTTTAAAATGCAGCTCAGTTTAGCTACAGAGCCATTCTATCTGCCTTTCCTTAACCACACACACACACACACACCTCTATTTGACTAGGTGGGTGCCATTGTCATTAGGTGCTGTCTGGTTGATTTGACAAGATAGGATCTACTCTGTGACTGCCTTCAACGAATCCGAGACACATTCCTAGCTGTTTACCCTGTCCTCGGAGGAGTCTCTCTGCTTTCTCTGAGAAAGAGCCAGAGGGAGCTGGGTTTACAAATAGCACCTGTAAGCTGAAAGCAAAAAATCCCAAGGTAGAGCCTTCCTTCTAAAGGAGGTATTCTTTTGACTTAACTCTTAGATATAACAGGTGTGGTATGATGGATCACACAGATGGATCACACAGATGAGAAATATACTTTCTCATCATGATCTTTAACTCCCATGACTGGGTGGGACTATGCAAATAATGTGCTTGTGGCCCACCAAGAGGTCTGGCCCGCTTGCTAATAATATAAATAAGTGCATGACACCGTACCCTTTGGGGCAAGGAGTACTATAAAGTGTCTGGAACCCTAATGAGGAGACTGGTCAGTTTTACCATCCCACTAAGCGGCAAAAAGCAGGAGCTTGATTCTAACCAAGAAGAGATGGGAGTACAGTATGTCCCATTTTTTTAAAAATTAGTAACTGACATTTACCGTGTGCATAAGTTGGAGATGGTATATTACTGCTAACAGTATTATAAGGAGACCTGATGGAACAGCAGTGAAGCGCTTGGCTATCACTGAAACGCTGGCAGCTTGACCCCACCAACTACTCCACAAGAACAGGCTGCTTCTGTAAAGACTGGTTTGGTTATAGGAGCTCCTATTAGGAAGATAAATCAATCTTGGTGTTTATGATCTTAGAAACCATATGGGACAGTTCTACTCTATCCCATAGGGTAGCTGTCAGACAGAATCAAGTTTAGGGCAATGGCTTAATTATTTTTGTTTTAAAAATTGTTAGGTACCCTCAGATTGGTTCCACATCATAGCGCCCCTATGTACAATAGTACACTGCCCAGTCCTGCACCATCCTCACAATTGTTGTTTGAGCCCATCGTTGTAGCCACTGGGTCAATCCATCCCATCAAGGGTCTTCCTCTGGCCTTCTCTTTTACCAAGCATCAAGTCCTTTCCCAGCGATTGGTGTCTCATGATGGTGTCTCATGTTGCTTCAACAGTACCTTGAGTTATTTCATTCGCTCATGTGTTTGGACAAACTACCAGGAGAAACCAGAATCCCTGTCACCTGAAGGATCTTCACTGGCCAATTTTCACAAGTAGATCATGCGGCCTTTTTTCCTAGTCTGTCTTTGTCTAGATCAGCAGCTCCACTGAAAGCATGTTCAAGTTTCACAGCAATACTCAAACCTCCACTGACAGATGAGTGGTGGTGGCTGCACTTGAAGTGCATTTGTGGGAATTGAACCCGGATCTCCCACATCAAAGGCAAGAATTCTACCACCGCACCCAGTATGTGCTGCATTTTAAAAAAAAAGAAGAATCAAAAGATTATCCAAAGGGTTAATGATGGTAAATCCTCTAGGGAAGGCCAATGAGAGCATGGCGATTCTCGGCTAAACAATTCGGGTTTTGTTCCCCAGCAGGAGCTCCTAGTTTTGTAACTGGAAAGAACAAAGTAAATCAAAGTGAAGGAGTACAAGCCTTCTGTGTGACTTCCTGAAAAGATAACTAACACCATGCAATTACTCTATCACCTCAAAAATGTGTTAAAAATAGCGTTTAGAGGATTGGTTTGGAACAGAGCCATGAACACTCGTCAACAAATTCTGGATGATAAGACTATCTGATAAACATAAAATGAAGGGTCATGTGAACACTTTTTGGTTTTCCTATTTGGCTCAAAGCATCCAAGAGCATATGCACAGAAAATAAACAGCCATATGTGAAGCAACAGGAAGCCTTGGGACAAGGCCAGGAGGGACAGAATGGATTTGGTCGATGAAGGTAATAAAGTATGAGAACTTAGTTAGAGAATGGCAGGCAATACCAGGGCAACACACGTGGGCCTGGTAAGTACCCATCTGACAAACCCAGACATCCAACAAAGGCTCAGAAGTACTGCAGATATACCCAAGAGCATCCAAAGTCCAATCACAACTTGCCCCAATTTGTCCAGGCCTTATAGAAACCCACTCAATGTCCACTCTGAACACCTGTTAAGTTGTACATTGTCCCCCTACCCCTATTATCTATTGAACTGTGTGTCTACAAGATGGAGAGGAACCCTGGGGATGCAGTAGTTGGGCACTTAGCTGCTTGCGGAATGGTTGGCTCTGTGGGAGACAGACTTGGCGATCTACTCCCACACAGATGACAGCAGAAAAAACCCTATCGGGTAGTTCTCTGTCACATGGAGTCACTTTAAGTTGAGAACTGACTCCAAAGTATATAATAACAGCAACAACAACAACATACCTGCAGCTATGATCCCATTTGGGAATAGGGTTTCCTCTGTTATGTTCACAAGGTCCAAGTAGTAGAAGGTGTGTCTTAAATCAATCACTTTGAGATACAAAAGGTACAGAATAAGCAAAGAAGTTCACATATAAGAAGACAGGTGCCAGGCCACAGGAAGATCGCTAAGGAACCAAAGCTGAAAAGTTGACAGGGACCTTCTCCCAGAACCAAACGGGAGAAGAAACTAGTGTCCAGAATTCCGATTTCTAGCTTCCTGAATTGCACACTGGTTAAGTGCTCAGCTGCTAATAAAACATCAGTTGGTTTGAGCCCACCAGCTATTTGGTGGAAGAAAAGACCCAGTAACCTGCTTCTATAACCCCATAATGCTGAGCACGACATTTTTGTAACATTTAATGAAAACCTGTCTGGTACAGAAATTATGAAGCTTTTGGAGCTGAAGACGATGTCGACGAAATCGTCGCACTTTACTAGTACAAATGCAGACCCCTAGGCATGCATTTTAGTGGCAAAATGCTTGAATAGTGGCACGTGTTTTGACCGATAGTGCATTTGAGGGTAAGTGGTCATTTGCGTTCAGTACATTTTACGATAATTTTCAATCTAGTGAATTTTTAGTGTTGATATTTTTTGCATATGTTCATACAACTAGTTTTATGTCAAAGGTGTGATACTCATAAAAATTTTATTTATAATATATTTCCGCTTTTTCAAAACACAGCGAATTTGTTACGTTTTTAATTGACGGTGACAAAAGTTACCACAAATGGATTGTGATTTGTTTTATGGAAAACGGAGAATTTATGACCTAGATGGAAGCGGTACAGACTCAGACAAGGAGCCAGATGCTAATATGGATGAAATTGGTGAATAAAATGTGTATTATATTTAAAATTTTTGATTTTACAATATAAAATTTTAATTATATTGCTATTCAAACTATTTTGATAACAATATTTATTTTTTCCCATGATAGGAAGTGAATATACACCTGATTATTCTGATTTGGATGAATTAGAAGACCTCATAGTTAGTAATGATAATACTAGTGAAGATGAGTTAGAAACTTCAGTTGTTGAAGTTGAAGAATCAATTCCAATAACTACAAGTTCAAAGCCATCTACATCAAGAAATCGAAGAATTCCTCTTTGGTGGCACATTTCTGGAGACGGTACAGCTAGACCTCTGCCTGAATGGTTAGGACAAATAAATTCTTCCGGGGTAGTAAAACGTCCTGTTGAATATTTTAAACATTTTTTTCCTCAAAGGATATCATTACTCATATGGTTGATCAATCAAATCTCTATGCAATCCAGCAAAATCCCAATAAGCCTCTTGCACTAAGTAGCCAGGAACTTGAGCAATTTTGGGGTACACTGCTTGATTTGATAGACTCGCTAATTGCACTCTACAGAATTCACATCAGATCGAAAAACTATCACAAATTATTTTATCATTTTATAGATGTGACTGTTGTGAACTCTTGGCTACTTTATCATAGAGACTGTGAGAGCCTTCAGTTACAACAACAAAAAAAAATCCAAAGGCTGCAAGAGTTCAAAATGAGCATCGCCGAAGTTCTTCTTCTTGAAGGAAGAAGTAATAGAGCAACAAAAAGAGGCAGACCTTCTACTATTTTTCCTGATGTTGAGTTTGCCAACAGAAAGAGAAGAGGTCCTGCCACCACAAGTCTCACTGGAAGAGACACCCGTTTGGATGGTCTTCACCATTACCCTGAGGTCACAAACAGAGGAAGATGCAAAAATGTAAATTGCAGGAGTGCACCAATATTTTTCTGCAGCAAATGCAAAGTTCATCTTTGTATCACAAAAGAAAAAAATTGTTTTGTTCAAGTTCACACTAAAATTATAAACAAATAAATTTTGTATTATATTTTATAAATAAAATAAGTTTTCAATTTGTTTTTTATTTAATAATAAAGATGAAAAATAATATAGAAATGAAGGTGCATTTTTATTCTTGTATTATAAATTCATGGACGAATATGACAATTTGGTTACATTTAAAAAACGTTGCAAATTTTATATTTTTAATATATTTTGGTTGTTATATATATTGATAGTGATGAAAGTAAAGAATAAAAACAAAAAAAATTTTCTTCCTGAAACTAAAAATTCAGGCATTATAGGGATAACCAAACCAAGCTCACTGCCACCAAGTTGACACTGACTCAAGTGACCCTATAGGACAGGACAGAACTGCCCTGTGAGCTTCCGAGAGTATAAGCCATTACAGGAGTAGAGAGCCCAGTCTTTCCTGCTCCTGGTGGTTTCAAACTGTGGACCTTGATATTAACAGTCTACCTCATAACCACTGTACCACTAGAGCTTCTCTGCCCCTGTAAAGGTGTGCCAAAGAAGACAGTGCTGCCCTGGAGCCCATTCTGGCTCACAGTGACCCTGCAGGACAGACTCGAGCTGCCCCAGAGGGCATCTAGAGCTTTCATCTTTGTGGAAGCAGTCACATCATCTTCCTGCAAAGCGGCTGGCGAATCTAAACCAGCGAGCCTTTAGTTAGCAGTAGAGGATCTTGAACTTCTGAGTCACCAGAATGCCTTTATAAAGCTTTACGGCCTCGGAAGCCCAGTGGGGACAGTTCTACTTTGTCCTACAAGGTCACTATGAGTCAGAATCAACTTGGTGTACACAAGTGAGAAAATAACTTTCTGTTCATTAAAGTGATTCCTTTGTGGTATTTCTAACAGCCCTAGAAAAAGAACCCACGCCCCCACCACCACCCCGCCGTTAGAATTTGGCTGCTCTCTACAGCATGTTGATCTCAGTCCCTGCAACATCTGCAATGACACATGGCTAATATGCAAATTCTAACTGGATAGAAACAAGGAAGCTGGCTAGGAAAGGAGGAAGAGGATCCCTGTTCCTAAAGCATCTCTCCATCACATATGAACACATAACAGAAGTTATTTCATTCAATATGTCAACATTTTCTTTCCCCGGGGATAGAAGCTGTTTCCTGGAAGATAGACAAGCAAGCCTTTTCCAAGCCATCAGGCTTGCCCTCCAGCAGGAGTTCAGATTAGAGTAAATCAAGTGAACCATAGAAAAAAAAGCCCAACACCTAAAGCTTAATTATTTCTACAAGAGGAAATTCCCTAGCAGACTGGAGGTTCCGAGGGCTTCTCTCTCTCAAACTCAGTCTTTCCCAACAGAGGCAGCCTGCCTCTTTGAAGCTCAACATTGTCTCCAGCAATTACCCAAGAGAATTGTGATTGTGAGCCATCTGTCTCCTGGATGATGCCCACAACAGTCACCCTGTAAAAAGGAGGAGGACTTTTTTATTAGGTGATGGAAAGAGAAGACAAGGCTGGAAGGATCAATAAAAAGCCACGGGAAATGAACGTACCCCAGACAACAGACAAGTCTATAAGGAGAACAATCACACTAGGGAGATTGGCACACCTTAGAATAATCTGCCATGTGAGATCAAAAGGGCAGCAATTTACCCAAGGACAAAGTTCAGAGGGTCCAGAGAGGAGGAGGAAGTGGGATAAGTGCTGTCACATTGGGGGCTGGAAATTGCAATCACTGAAATGAAACAAAATGCATGTGAATTACTGAAAAAATGATGGAAATTTATGGAAAATGGCTGCTCTGTACACCTTCACCCAATTCACATACCGTGTGTGGGTGAGAGAGAGAGAGAAAGAGAGATACCATCAAGCGTCTGACCAGTGCTGAAGACACTCCCACAAGATCTACTGCAGAATGACACCTGCAGGATCTCCAGCTGGGGGCGGCAATAGCAGTGGGAGCAACAGCAGAGAGCTCTCACGCCTATGATCATTCTTACAGGTCAGAGGGGCCCGCACAACCCAGAGGCTTGCCTTCACATGAGGAGGAAACTTCAGAGCACTGTCATTAAGACATTAATCACTAATTAACTGTTGATAGTGTCATCTGGCTTTCATAGAGGAGAAACGGATGCTGAGAAAGGTCTAGTTCTCTGCAAGCCAGTGAACAGTGACTTTTCAGATTTGTAAAGTCAGGGAGCTGTTTGACTTACAATCTTCTCTGGAAGCCAAATAATACGCAAGTCAGCCCAAAGTAGGCCAGTTCTGAGGGACACAGAGAGGAGGCACCCCAGCAGAGAAAGACAAAAGTTTAAATCACAACTTGTCCACTTGCCAGCTGTGACATCTTGAGGGAGTGAGTCAGAGTAGAACACCTAGTGACCCCATAAGACAGAGCAGAACTGCCCCTGTGGGTTTCTGAGACTGTAACTCTTCAGGGAAGAAGAGAACTTCATGTTTCTCCTACAGAGAGTCTGGGGGGTAGAACTACTTACCTTGCAGCTAGCAGCCCAACACGTAACCCATTGAGCCACCAGGGTTCCTGACCAAGACTGGTGATGCTGCCTATTCCACAAGTTGTTTAGGAGAAATAAACAAGGCCATCCGTTTAAACCCACCAGCTGCTCTGAGTGAGAAAGATGAGACTATTTTCATGAAAAGTTACGGCCTCAGAAACCCACAGGGGCAGTTCTACTCTGTCCTGTAGGGTTGCTGTGAGTCAGAGTGCAATGGCCGTAAGGTTTTTAAGTATAATTCTCAGATGCTCAATGTATGGTGGCTGTCATTATCATTGCTACGCCTGTCCGAATGGGGAGCTGGCAGCCGGTATCCTTCAGCAACTGGTACAATGCCATCTCCAGTCACAACCAGAAACTAGAGGGCATTGCCAAATGATGGAGAAATGCACAGAGAAGCGGGCAGAGTCCAGAGAAAGGGGCACGTAGGGGGTTAATGACATGAACAGGGTGAACACAGAGGCTGGGCCCTTCTCTGTGACACCAAGGAGTCCGTTGGGAACACTCACTTTGCCACTTGGACACCAATAGTAATTGAACAGTCATGCTCATTAGGACACACCAGTGGTTGAAGCCATGACAGGCACTTCAAGACCCAAATGGAAGGTGACATGTTCCAATGAAAATAGCACCAACTGGGTGAAGGTAAAGACTGTATACTGCAAAAGGGAGATGGGGGTGGGTGGGGTGGAAGCACAGGGAAAGTCACTGGGAGGTTTAATAAGTTGTTTAAAATGGTGAATGCAAAACCAATAATCTGTTATGTAAACCCCCACCAAATTAATTTTTAAAGGAAGAAAAACCATTATCCACCATGTTCTAGGCACCCCCCCACCCTCCCACCCCCCAGTCCCCAAGCAAGTAGACCACGAGACAGAGCAGGGGAGCAGCACTAGGAGACTATGAGGCTGGAGGGCAGAACAGTAGGAGGGCTTCCTGGCCCAGAGAGGCTGAGGACAGGAGAAAGGCGTGGCTGCTGGCTAGGGAGAGGCATTGCTATGGGCCAACGATTAGATCCTTCATGTTTTCTGATCCTGCTTGGGGTAACTTGTTCACTTCCCTAAAAAACCCCATAATCGTGAGAAGAAATGAAAAAGACTGCTGCGCGTGTCCTCCTGAACCTCAGGGCCATCATCTGAAGGAGGTGACCACACAACTGGCTCCACATTTATCATGAGCACACCCCCCCTTCCTCCCCGGCCAGACAGTTACACAGGGCATCTTCTTTACGCAGCAGGGGAAGGTCTGATGATACAGGGTCTCCACACGTGACAGCAGCACTCACAAAGTATTCTTATTCTACCAAGGGCTCAAATAGAAGGTAAATGTTTAGAAAATAATGGGGACAACATATATGCACAAATATGCTTGATATAATTGATGCATGGATTGTTATAAGAGCTGTAAGAGCTCCCCATAAAATGATCTTAAAAATGATCTTTACATATATATTGTATATATTAAAAAGAAATTAGTTCAATAATGAAATTAAAAGATAAAACTGGAAAAAAGTATATTCTTATTCTAATACTTAAACTTCTCATTTTGAATATAATTTTTCCCCCTACATGTCATAGTGCTTCTAGAACTTCAACAGGCTTTCTTCCTGTTGTCTACAAACACACTTGTGAGAACAATGCCATCAATTCCAGTGTCCCTATTTGGCAGATGAGCCAAAATACAGAGGCTAAGTGATTTGTCTGAAGTAGGGACGGAAATGAGACTAAAATGCAGGTCACCAAGAGCCAAATTAAAAAAAAACCCAAATTAAACTAAAGCAATAGTCATTGAGTCGATGCTGACTCATGGTGTCCCTATAGAAGAGGGTTGAACTGCCCCTCTGGGTTTCTGAGACCACAACTCTTTCCAGGAGTAGAAAGCCCCATATTTCACCCAAGGAACAGCTTGTGGGTTTACACTGCTGACCGTGCAGTTAGCAGCCCCACAAGTAACACTACACCACCAGGACTCCTACAGTCAAACTATAAGGTATAAAAAGCCCTCTAGGAGCAATCCACCCAGTGATTATTTGGGCACAAATATAAACTTCACAAGTGTCACTAATTACCCCACCCTTCCACCTGGCACCTTGATTCAAGGGCTGGTTAGGCATGAGCAGCCTGCGACACAGGCTTCTGCCCCAACTGAACTCCTCTCCCATCGTGGCATTCTATGTGCAGGAGGGGATTTGCTACAGCAGGTGAGCTGCACACCAGGCACCAGCCAAGCAAGGTCACCGGCTGAGATGAGAGCAGGAGTGGGACACAGGCAGCTCAGAGTAGGGAGTAGCAAGAGAGACCTGGGAAAGCGGCAGGGAAGGAGCTGCAGGGCAGGAAGGGAAGGAATGTAAACATGCATTGTCGCTGAGCTCCCTGGGCTTTGCTGGCAGGGAGGGGAGGAGGTGGACAGGATTAGGTCAGAGAGCTCCAGCAGGAAGCGGAAGTGCCCAAACCCATGGGCCTCTGCACACTTCCCACTTAATATTCCCACAAACGAGTAGGCTCACAAGCCAAAGGATGGCAAAGGCACAGAATTCTAATTACGTAAAGAATGTGTGCACAGAGAGTATGGAAAGGCTTCATAATGCTAACAAGGGCAGTATGGCAAGGGCATGTGTAGGTATCTTTCCTTTGCTCTGTTTTCCAATGTTTCTAAAAGAAGGGTATAAACCTCCAAACCAAACTCTCTGTCCAATGAGTTGATTCCGTCTCATAGCGACCCTATAGGACAGAATAGGACTGTCCCTGTGGGTTTCCAAGACTGTATATTTTTATGGAAATAAAAAGCCTCATCTTTCTCCTGAGGAATGGCTGGTGGTTTCAAACTGCTGATTTTGTGGTTAACAGCTCAATATGTAACCCACGACACCACCAGGGCTCCTAGTAAGGATGGTATAATTATTGCAAAGACTTGAGGCTGAAGTATATTCACCTAAGGATCTAGCATAGCTGGACATGACTGAAGGACGCAAAGGGCCCCTCTGCCTAGACACCAACTGTAGGATGGAAGAGCCTGCTGGCAGAGAGCTCATCCTGAAAGAGCTGAGTCCGCAGGCTTGGACCAGCAGCAGGGCAGTTCTGGGCATACCACAGGGCTATCTTTCTGACTGTGCTGTAGACCAGCATCCAGCCACTCATGATTGGAGAAAACCAGCATACAGGAGCAGAAGATAGCACTGCCCGGGGCCATGAAGTTGGTGTCATGGGTTACACATTGGGCTGGTAACCACAAAGTCAGCAGGGTGGAACGGCTAGGCCTTCGGCAAGACACTTGCTTGGGACTTGCTAACGCCTGGAAGTGGGGTGGGTGCTCCGAATGGGCGTGGCCACAAGAGGTAGATGGAGGGATCATTGGCAACGCCGGGTCTGGAGAGGCCTTCAGGACTATGACAGACCCCTTGGCCCCACCCCCAGTGTGCTCAGAAATAGTTGAAGAAGCTTCAGGGGGAACACCGCCCATAATTCCAACTGTGCTCAATAAAGCAGAGGAAGAGTGATTTTGTTTTTGAATTACTAAAGTTTTTCGATTTTTAGTGCTCCATCACTCACATGGCCTAGAATGGGAGGGGTCAATGTAACATATTTTAAACAATAAAATCAAACTTCAGAGACAACAGTGGTCAATTAGCAACACAGCAACCATATAAGGCAAGAGAAATTGAAACGTCTGGAAAAAAATTTGTTTTAAGCATATAGGATTTCCTTCCTTATGGAAGGAAAGAATGGATTCTAATGATCAGACTAGCTAAAATAAAAGCTATGAGGAATGCTTCCAAAACACGATAAAAACCAACAAATACACAGCACAAGGTGAAAGACAAGGGTCCTGGTGGGTGTAGTGATTATGTGGTTGGCGGCTAACTGTAAGGTTCACAGTTTAAAACCACCAGTGGCTCCTTGGGTCAGGGCTTTCAATTCCCATAAGGAGTTACCGTCTCCGAAACTCAGAGAAACGGCTCTTCTTGCTATGAGTTGGCATGGATTCGATGGCAATGGGTTGGGTGATAAAAAAGGACACCCCCCCAAAAAAAACAACAACAACAACAACACAGTACACTCACCGTTGTCTTTATTAAAGAGCCCTGGTGACTCTAATGGTTCAGCACTGGGCTGCTCTGTAATCATAAGAAATGAACCCCGCCTGGCTCCACGGGAAAAACACTTGGAGAACGAATTGCATTGGGATTGCAGAAAGTCCCAGAGGGGCGATTCTGCTCCATGCCGTAGGGGCCCTGTGGGTGAGTCCACTCACTGGCACACAGGAACAAGGCTCTCTGGTGCTCAGCACAGTGCCTGGCGGAGGATAAGCAATGAATCGGGGTTTAGTGAACAAATGAGGAAAGAATGAGCAAACAAGCGGGTGTTACAGGAACTGGGCTAAAAGGATGTCTCTGGAAGACGTGGGAAAAGACAGCAGTGCCTCACAAGGCACGCCGGCGAAGACGATTCTTTCGCTTGGCATGGAACTGAGTTCCACTTGGTACACTCTCTGCTGGTGTTGTGTGCATATGTCCTCTCTCAACTGAGAAGCCTTGAGGTCCATGAGGGCAGCAACCTCAAACTTGGACTTTCATGTCCCCTAGTATTGCTCCTGGCACAGTGCTGGATTTGGGGTTTTCAATAAATAGTCATTGAAGAGTCCTGGACAAAGGAGACGAGCAGAGACAAGTGAAGTTACATCTCATGGGCAAGGTTCTCTCATTTTAATTTACGGGAGAAAGGAGCTGGCTCTTTATCAGCTTCATTGCGATAGGCATTCCTTGGGACAAAGGCAGCCTTTCAGAGTCCCAGGAGTGGCAGCGCCTGCCCCTGAGTGCCAGGCTGGGTATTTCCAAGGGAGAGCTAGGGGTCACCAGTAAAATACGCTGGCACAGGCACATGCCAGGGGAGTTGGCACAGCACCTGCCAGGGCTGGGACAGACTCCAGACAGCCCGACCAAAGTCAAAGAAAGCTCATAACTCATACAGAGGAGAATTTAAAGACAATCCAATTAGTTGGATAGGACTGCAGATTGGGCAATTGAATGTCAGTCTGAATTCAACAGTGAAAGACAGTGAGGCCAGGAGGTAGGAGAGAGGAAGAAAGGGATGGCCCCCTCCCCCACTTCCCTCAAAGCGCATGACTCAGGTGAAGGGTCACAGCCCCTGGGTTTGGCAACACCAGATAGTGCCATCTGTCAGCAAAAGTGCCTGCACAGGATCAGTGGGAGAGCCGCCTCCCTTAATGCAAAAATGCCTGAGCAGGCAGCTTCCAGGGCCACTACCAGTGAATTAAAGGGGCAAATCCCAGGCCCTAATTATTCGAGAAGGGCAGGCTCTGCGGCAGGAAATGCAGCTGGTTATTACAGCCCGTGCTGGGGAGGAAAGCCGCTAGGGTATTGACATATGTTTGGAACAAAGCAAAAGACGTCAAGATCATAGGTTCATTTCCTTTTGAAGGAAATGTGTATTTGGATTCCCTTAGGCAGTGGAGTCGGTTATGCATTGGGCTCTGAACTGCAAGGCCAGCAGTTTTAAGCCACCAGCGACTCCTCAGGAGACAGGGCTTTTTACTCCTGTACAGACTGTCTCAGAAGCCCAGAGAGGCAGTTCTACTATGTCCTGTTGAGATGCTGTGAGTCGGACTCCACTCACTGGCAGTGAATTTATTTATTTATTTCGTAGTTTGAGGAGGTGAGAGGCCAGCCTGCCCTGAACTTCCAGAGATGCTGGCTATATGCTTTCTCTAGGCCAGCAGTTCTCAACTTGTGGGTCGCAACCCCTTTGGGGGTTAAACGACTCTTTCACAGTGTTCGCCTGATTCATAACAGTAGCAAAATGACAGTTATGAAGTAGCAACGAAAATAATGTTATGGTTGGGGGTCACCACAACATGAGGAACTGTTATTAAAGGGCCATGGCATTAGGAAGGTGCCACCAGGGCTCCTAGGGAAAAACTAGAAAGGAAAAAAGAAAAGCATGAGTTCTGACGGGAAGAATCTTAGCCCCCCGTTGCCTCCCTGGGTTCTTAACACCCTAGACAGCAAGGGACCCCTTGACTTCGGAAGGAGAAAAGGAACCGCCAATAAAGAAGAGACTCAAGTAGTCCGCTGTTTCTCCCCACCATCAAATGCCATTTACCCACCCCGACGCACCATCTCAGATACATCACGCCCACGTAAAGTTCTGCTCTGCTGGGGAAGAAGGCTGCCAACAGCAAGAAGACCATGGTGAGAGTTGGGGTGAGGCCAGGTAGCATCAGGCTGACAAACTCCGGTCAAATGTGGGGATATCCAGGACTCCCCAGGCCTGTGGGCAACATGGCAGCTACTCCGACATCTCAGCGGGCCCTTGACAAGCCAGTTCATGAGCCGTGCCATGCTGGAAGACCACAACCAGCAGAGAGGAAAAAGCAGGCAGTGGAGGAGGAGGGCCAGGGTGATGGAACCATTTGGGCCTATGTCCCTTCACCCAACCCTCTAGCTCTGACCGACCTGCCATCCCACAGGCAGGGCAGCAGGCTGATGAAGCCCGGGGCAGGGAGCCCACGGGGAGCAGATGCCATGCAGGAGCTGCAGTCCCGGCCTCGCAGCAGGTGATGACCGTGAGGTAATTACAAGTGGCATAAATACGTCCAGTTAATTAGAGTGGAACAGTGACTCCATGGTACCTATGGGGGGGGGGGGGGTAAGCTCTCATGAAAAGCAAGGATTTCACAGAAAGATGCTGGCCTCAGAAAGCTTGGTGCTGTGACAGTCCTAAGCCCAAAAGAAATCATTTCCAGAAAGAGTGGATTATTTGATTCTCAGTCACAGCCAACTCCCATGACAGCTGATTCAGAGTCATGAAGAGAGGTAGCTGGGAAAACAGTGTGGCTTTTGCTTGGAGTTCGGCAGAGGGGTGCAGCTCACAGCGAGAGAGGCCAGGAGAGCTGTGGGGCTGGGCATGGGAGCCACTCACTGGGCCCACAAAGGGCAAGTCAGGGTGCCATAGTCAGGAGACTAGAAGGAATTACTTGGCATGGCTCTGAGCCCCCACACGTCATTCCACTCCTCAGTCAAAGTTGTTTGGGGGAACTCAGAGCCACCTAACTGTAATAGCCACCCCCCACTACCACCACCACCACCACAGAAGTGGCTTTCCCAGCAGCTTCGGATGCCTCCCCTTCTTCTCCTATCTCAAGGATCTAAAGACATAAGGAAACTTAACTATGTGTATACATATAAAATGTGCAGGCTTGGGAAGAACTGAGCCAACTAGTCTAATCACACAAACCTAATACTTCCATCTCTGCCAAGTCAGCATCCCCCTGCATCTAAAATACCTCCAGTGATGAAGAATCTGCTACCTCTCAGGCTTATGTTGTTTCTTTTTAAAAACTGCGAATAACTGGAAGCTCTTGTTAGATTGGGCCAGCATGCGCCTCCCTGTGGTCTAGTTCTGCTCCCAGGACATGAAAGAACCACCCCAGACCCTCAACTTCAGGACTCAAAACAACTCACCGACATTGAGTTGATTCTGACACACAGCAACCCCATAAGGACAGGGCAGAACTGCCCCTGTGAGTTTCTGAGAGTATACTTCTCGATGGGAAGAGAAAGCCTGGTCTGCATGACAGCCTTTCCAAAATTTGCAAACAGCAAGAAGGTGGTCTTAGTGTCAAGAAAAAGGCCACAACCTTCTCATTAAGCCCTCTTTCATGAGTGCAAAGAAAATCGGTTCGGGGATAAAATGTTCAAGTCACAGAATGCTGAGAGGAAGGATTATCAAGATTATATCATGTCTTCTTCTTCCTTTCTGGAGCGCTCTTCATTTCCAAAGGTCTTGTATTATCTCTGGGTTTGTCTAGGATAAACGGAGAGAAAAAAGAGAGAGAGAAAGAGAGAGAAGAGCTGCCACTGGGTTAATTCTGACTCATGGGGACCTCAAGTGTTTCAGAGTAGAACTGCTCCACGGGGGCTTCAAGAGCTAGGCTGTCCAGGAAGTAGATCACCAGCCCTTTCTTCCAAGGTGCCTCTGGGTGGATCTGAGCCAAATACAAATATGTTGTAGAAACCCAATTTCGACAAGAAGAACCGTACTCCCTCCTTACTATCACTACCCCCCACCCCCACATGTTCAGACCAGCACTACTTGCAGGTTTTGACACTTGATGTTAAGATGCCCTGACACAACCTAAAAGGTAAAACTGAGTCCCTGGGACACCTGGGCCCCACACTGGTGTCCACCCTTCAAGGGGCACAGAAAGCACATGTGGAAAATCATGCCTAAGCATCACTTTGTACAAACACTTGAAACACAGAGGCCACATAGGGTGTTAAGACCATAATTTTTTCCAGACGAGGAAATCGTTTACCCGGGGCTTACTCTACCAATCTTTGTTGTTGTTGTTCAGTAAATCAGAACAAGAGCGGTGGGATTTGCTCGTTTCTCTGCAGTACTGGCATTCTGGATGTAAGGGGCTCAGGGAGCTTATGAGTCAACAAGAAAAGGAAAATAGAACCCAGAAAATTGTAAGCATTGATTTAATCCACGCTCATTGGGAATGATGGATATGGCCTTGGACTTTCCCTTTCCCAGCCGCTGGTGAAGGTGGCACAGGTCAACCCGGAAAATGACCTAAGCAGATTGTGTAACCTAACTTTTATTTGATTTCTACTCTATGGCCATTGTAGAGGCACTGAGGAGATAACAAGCATTTCCCTCAAAGCAGTTAGAACATAATGAACGGGATACGATATAAGGAGTGTCCAGAATACAGTACAAGTCCCTCACCTCGATTCTAACGCATAATGACCCTATAGGTCGGAGTAGAACTGCCCCCAGTGAGTTTTCAAGGCTATAAATCTTTATGGGAGCAGACAGCGCTTTAGAATTGCTGACTTTGTGGTTAGCAGTGCAATGTATAACCAACCTACTACACTACCAGGGCTTGGTGTAAATGGCTAATGCATTTGTCTACTGATCAAATGAGGTTTGAGTCTGCCCAAAGGTACCTCCGAAGAAAAGACTGGTGGAATAAGCAGCATAATCATTCTTATTTAGGAGCCCTGGTGGCAGAATGTGTTATGTTTGGGGCTACTAATTGCAAGGTCAGCAGTTCCAAACCATCAGCTCCTCTGTGGGAGAACTATGAGGTCTTCTACTCCCGTAAAGATTTATAGCCTCGTTTGTCTTAATCTGAAAACTCTACTAATACTGGTTTGCTATGAGTGACCCAGCAGAATTTAAACACCTATGGCACAGCTTCCAGCATCAAAGCAACACAGCAACAGGCTGCATTGCTGCAAACTGGTGGGTGAGTAGTGGGTGGCAACTGCAGGCCAATGTGGATCAGGGAGGAGAATACAGGTGCTGAGCTTCATCTTGGAGCAGTGGTGAGGTGTGGACAGGAGGTTAGGGGAGCTGTCGGGCAGGTGGACAGGCTCAGGACAGCACTAGCATTACTTGCCATGAGATGTGTGTGCCTGGTGGAAGGCAGGAATGGACTTCCATCTGTCTCCCCTTCATCCTTGACAGCCAGAAGCCAAGGCTGGCCAGAAGTGATCCATCTTTACCTCCTACCTGTGCGCCAGGGCCTAGGACAAAACAGGGCCTTCCTACCTGTGAGAAATTTAGGTAAAGGCAAGGAAAAACAAATAAGAGTTACCTCTCAAAGGATATGTGCTCCGTGCCTGATAGTTTGCTTAATGGTTTACCACACTCAGAACCTCTACCCATCCTTACCACCACTCTGCCAAGGGTGCGGTATTTTTAGAAACAAGGACTCGAACTGGTTAAATGATGAACAAAGGAATCAACAAAGAAACAGTTTAAATAGCTCTGCTGGTCTCTTCTCACAAGCTCGGATCTTTCCAGGTTTCCTATGGTTGCCTGACCTTCTAGTTTGCTCCTCCCGTCAGTAGATTTATACAAACAGTGGCCAATGGAACCTGGCTGCCCAAAGTCAGGGGTCGGGGCCGAAGGGGGGGGCTGGGGGAGGGGAGCTGCACGGCGACTTTCTGAAGTCTGAGGGCATTGAGGCACCTTCTCTCAGCAGTTCCCAGCTCTTCTGGCCAGCACTGCCAGTGAGAATAAACGCTGATATTGTTCTGCAGTGCTCTCAGGGAAAGAGTTCAGGATCTCTTGTCCATATTACAATCAGGAGGCTGCCCTCTAATTAAGTGATAAAAATCCTACTCAGGCCTGCTTTTCCCAGAGCAGTGCATCACCATCATCCCAATAGTTCTTATTCCCTAAATCATAGGGTAGCTGTTGCCATAGGCACTGGGCAATCCCTTTCATCTATGCAATCTTCCTACCATCTGTAGGATACTTCCACAGCTTTATGTTATGAGAGTCAAGCGTACAGTGGTGAGAGAGGTCACTTAACTCCATTTCACAGGCAAAGAAATAGAGGCTCAGGGAGGTGAAACACTGCTCGTCATGGTCCCACAGCAAGACCTCGGACCACCGCTGCCTGCCTGATAGCCCTGCCCCATACCACCAGTCGGCCCAGTCCCTTTGCCATGCAAACAATAGCAAATCCTGCTTACCTGTCTGTCAATAAAATCATGGTAACATAAAACCCTCAGCCAGTTTTAAGGGTTGGCAATTTTTTTTTTCTGCAAAGGGCTGGAGAGCAAACATTTTGGGCTTTTCAGGGCAGCCCAGCTCTAGGGCAGCTCAGCACCTCATCTTGTAGAGAAAAGCGGCCACAGACCACTCGCCAACGAGGGCACGGGCGAGGGCAGCTGTGTTCACCCTTAGAGTGTCAACAGTGCTTTACTTATAAAAACAAGTGTGGTAAAGCAGAGGTCCCAGTTTGCTTACTCCTCAGCTAGATTATACAATCTTCCCACGCTCTGACAAATCTGATAACCTACAGGGGTCAGATCATCTCTACATTAAGAATCGGGACAATATAAAACTTGGTAGTTGGTTTGTATTTAATGAACATAGGTTCAAAATGTCTCTGTCCATTTCCCTTTCCAGAACCCCCCGAAACTAAAGGCCCCTTTAATCTATTCCAGACACTTGGCTCAACATAGCTCCTTCTCCCCTCATCTCATTTTCAGTTTTTCTCCTCTTCTCCGTGCTCTGGTTACTGGTACGCGTTCACCTAAAAGGATGAAGGCTGCTTCTCTGCCTGTCCAAATGTAAACGGGCAGATACACAATGGCTTTGCTGCGATCATGCCGACCAGCAGACGAAGACCTTCTGGAGCCTGATACCCGGCTTCCTGGTTAATACTTTAGGAACACAGATATGAGCCAAACAAGTCAGAAATAATCCTCTTAGTGAAGTGTGAGAGAAGCAAGTCTCTAGAAGAATTTGCAGGAGGCATTTGAAGAATGGAAAAAACTAGCCCCCAAGAAGTCCCCAAGCACCCCCTTATTCGCAGAACACACGTAGCCTGCAGACTTCAGAATCGTGTAGGGCGGCACAGCCCAGAGCTAGCAATTACCACAGGCTGGCCTGAAACAGAGCAGCTACAATGCCCAGACCTTCCATTCTGTGTCAATCATCCTTCCCACGTTCCTTTGACATCTCCCTTAATAAAAAGATCCAACAGAGATGGCACCAGAATCCTCCCAGTAGAGAAGCTGTTATGTGATCCTGGAGGAAAACACTATGGAAGCACAGATGTGACACGGGTTGAGTGGGCTTGAGAGATCCGGTAAGGGAAATCCTAGAGCTGTGAATCCCATTTTCAAGAAACATCTTCCTTAACAAGTTGTGCTTCCTCTTTCTCTAGTTCCCATTCACTTAGCAGTCGACCTCTATCCAAAACAAAACAAACAAACAAACAAACAGAATGGCAGGACAGGGAGGGAAACACAGTCAAGGTTTCTTGCCCAAAGTCCTTTACCCTGCCATAAAGTGGCACTGGTCAACCCGCTATCTCATTAGCTAAATGCCTGCACCATCTAAAGCAAATTCAAGATTGTGCACTGTTAAACATTCCTAAAATAAAACACGAACGGATCTTGTACTGGAGAGAAATGGGATGGCACGTGTTCTGGCTCTGGTACTGGTTCGACTTCAACTCCAGGACCCACTTATTAGTAATGTGAATTCTGGCAATATATTTGTGCTGAATAAAATACTAAAAAAGAAAATTCAGAGGCCTAATATAGTTCAGCATCATAGTTTTATACACTGAACTTGGATCTCCTCGAATTTGATTCAGCAAAAGTATAGAATAAATGTTAATAGGATCATCTCACAGTTAGCCTGTACCTACCCTGTAAGAGGATCTGTATTACCATATATACTTGTGTACAAGCTGAGTTTTTCAGCACATTTTAATGCAGTTTTTGTGATAAAATTAGGTGCCTCGGCAGACATTTGGGCCGGCTTATACTCGAGTATATACAGTATATGAAGAATGCAGCACCAGGATTGAAGGAGGCTTATTAACATCTGTGGTATACAGATGGCACAACCTTGCTTGCTGATGAAGATCAAGGATTGCAGCCTTCAGTGTGGATTATGACTGTGTTAAGAAGACCAAACTCCTCACAACTGGGCCAATGGGTAGCATCATGATAAATGGAGAAAAAGTTGACGTTGTCAATGATTTCATCTTGCTTGGATCCACAATCAATGCTCATGGAAGCAGCAGTCAAGAAATCAAACAGCGCATTTCATTGGATAAATCTGTTGCACAGGTCCTCTTAAAGTATCGAAAAGGAAGGATGTTACTTTGTGGACTAAGGTGTATCTGACCCAAGCCACGGTACTTTCCATGGCCTCATCTGCATGTGAAAGTCAGGCCTTGAATAAGGAAGACCGAAGAAGAACCAATGCATGTGGCCTATGGTGCTGGAGAAGAACACCCAAAGTACCATGGACTGCCAGAACAAACAAGCCTAGGAGGGAAAATAACAGAAACGTGGGTGAAGGGGGACAACAGATGGTGTAAGATAAGAAGGCTGAACATGGTATTGGGATAGGAGGAAGCTGCAAAGAAATAGAGGAAAGAAGTAGGAGGCAAAGGGCATATATACAAGC
>NW_022111324.1:713021-775614 GCF_000313985.2 Echinops telfairi | reverse complement strand
AAAAAAAAAAAAAAAAGAAGAAGTAACCATAAAATATATAATTGATCAAAGATTCACGAGGATGGGAGGGTGGGGGAGGGAAGAGAAGGTTAAAAAGAGGAGCTGATACCAAGGGCTCAAGTGGAAAAAAAATGTTCTGAAAATGTTTTGGGCAACATATGTGTAAGTGTACCTAATACAATTGAATGATGAAGTGCTGTAAAATTTGTAAGATCCCCCCAATAAAATGATTAATAATAATAATAAATCTGTTTGGGAAGACTTAGAGCCAGAATGCTCCTTAGAGGCAAGGATGGCAAGACTTCATCTCATGTGCTTTGGGCATGTTATCAGGAGATCTTCCTATAGTCCAGCTTCTCAGTCAACCTAAATCACGGTATGTATGGTCAATCACCTCACAGGCCGGTGAAAGCTGAACAATGAATAAGCAAGACCGAAGAAAAGTGGATGCATTTGGATTAAGGTGTTTGCAAAGAACACTGACTGTACAGTGGACTACCAGAGACCAAACAAATCTGTCTCGGGAGTACAGTCAGTGTGTTCTTTGTAAGTGTGGTTGAGAAGACTCTGTCTTACACTCTGAGGAGGATTCAGTCTCTAGAGAAGAGCATCATGCTTGGTTAAGTAGTGGGGAAGGTGAAAATGACCCTCAGTGAGATAAACTGGTATGGCGGCTGCAACAATGGGCGCAAACATGGTAATGACTCTGAGGATAATGCAGGGCCAAGCAGTGCTTTGTTCTATTGCATTTAGAGTCACTGTGACTCAGACGGACTTGATGATCCCTAACAGCCACCACCATCATCACCCTGTAAAAAATCATCCCCCAGTCACATCCCACATAAGCTTACCCACTGCCACATGAACAGACATACAATCTTCAGATAATTGCAGCAACACTAACCCAGTGATCAAATTCATAATGATTCCTAGGAATTAGAAGAGTCTGAGCTCGACATCCACATCCCTGCATCCCACTCCCTTTTGAACACCTGTCAAGACAGCTAGGAGCAGCTGCAATGCTCAAAAGCTGGTTTTCGTGACACACAGTGGAGCAGGAGGCACTAAGCGTGTGCCCAACACAGATATGCATAGGAGGATGCCAAAGGGACGGGAGGGCATGAGGCACCTTCCCTGAGCTGCTATGCTAAGGCATCTTCAGCATGACCACAGTGCTCTAGTGCACACTGGTCCATTTGCTGTACTTGGTTCCCTACTTAGCCACCCCCTGCCCAGACAGCGGAAAGAAAAGCATCAGCCTTTGTGTGTGTGTGTTCTCCACTGTGTAAGATCAGCAAATTACTCCTCAATCAAAAGCCTCACAAAGATTCCAGGAAATGATTTCTGTGTTAAAACCTGAAAGATGAGTAAAGTCTTTGGGTTTGGGAGGAGAGGCATAAGGAGAAGAAGGCATGTGCAAAGGTCTGGAGGTAGCCTACAGTGACAGTGGCTATAAAGAAAAGTCTGTGTCAACTGCATTCTCTTCTTATGTGATGATTGTCAGGGATTCTTGACGCCTTCCTCAGTTTCTCTACCAAAGAGGAAAACTACCAGTTCCTCTGGGACTCTGTTGGATGGGATGGGACCATCCATTTCAGAAAGATGGCGGAGCTTGCTTTTATGCCCTAGGTAGTCACAAACAGTGGCTCTTAGAACCAACGTTCTCTTACTGATGGGGGAGGGAGAACTGTACCCTAGAGGAATTAGTTGGCCCTCTGCATCCTGATAATATCTGAAGCTAAACTCTAGCCCTACATCTTTTTCCCACTTATAAAGCAAATACATCCCCTTTTGGATCCAAGCCAGTTAAGATTAAGTTGGCTGGTCATTTGGAGCATAAACCATCACAAATGATATTGACTGTCAACTGGTATAACATTTCTGTAAAAACACATAGCAATATATCTCAACAGTTTAAGATGCTTATGCAATTGGACCTGAAAAAAACATCCTTTCTAGGAACCTATCCTAAGGAAATAATTTGAAATGCTGGTAATGACTTATTCATAAAGATGCTTACTGTAAAATCACAAACTGGGAAATAAGCTTAATGTCCCACATTAGAAGAAATTATTAGATAAAATATTATTTCATCTTTAAGATAGAATAAAATTATTAAATATATTAAAATATGTTCTTACCACAAATGTTTAAATGTATGGTTGAATGTTTTGTCTGTAATCTCATATAGGTAAAAGTAAGATTCAAAATTGCTTGTGCCCTATGATTTCAATGTTGCAAAGAAAAAGACAATATACAAAAATGCCAGGCCAGCATGCAGAAACAGCCCTAGACTCTAGGACCACAGTGCTAATTTCTATCCCACTTAAATTGCATTTGCAAATCAAACAATTAGACCAGTCTACTGCAATTGTCAAACCAAGAATTATGGGCTTTAGGCATAGATACTTAAATCTTAAATGTTACAGCCTGTTCACTCAATTATAACCCAGTGTTGGGGTATCTGGAAGTTTATCAGCACTCACTCAAGGGGCAGGAGAACTTGCAACGGTTTCTACTCCCCATCCTGCCTCACCTTCCTCACACGTTGTCTTCGAGTCGGCTCCAACGCCTGGAGACACCCTGTGTGTCGGAGTAGAACGGTGCTCCTCCGGGATTTCAGGGGACTTTCTTCCAAGATGCCTCCGGGTGGACTTCATTCTCCAACTTTTTGACCTTTGGCATCACCCAGAGATGACCCCCAACCCCCACCTCACACACAGCCCACTATGGTCTCTGTTCTGCTCTCTAGGGACTATCAGAGGGATTTCGACAAGTTCCAGTCTTCTTGCTATTTCTTGTGAAAACGAAAAAAAAAAAATCCACTCGAAGCTAATTCATTCAACTACTTCACTACTTGGACATCTGGACATCAGAGAAACATGGCAGAGAAACGCAAGGTCTACCAGTTACCAGCTGTCAATCCTTGGTAAAATGGGGGCTATAAGTCTATTTAGCCTTACAAAGGCTGAAGAGATTAAATAAAACAAGTGTGAGGGAAAAGCCAGCACAGAGCAGCATGGCAAATGGTCCACAAAGGGTCCTGTCCCTTTCTCCCACCTCGGAAGGGACATCTTTCCAAGACTCCATTGAGAGAGTAAAGCAACCTCCCTCCACTCTCCTCCTGTCTCCATAAGTCCAGAACCAAATTCTTGTAAAAGATTCAGTGGTCACATGCATCATAAAGCTGTCTCCGTAGTGAAACAGAACAACTGGTATGCCATAGTCCGAATCTTAACTCACATCCTTCTCCTTTTTGAGGCGGGAAGAGGCAGGACCTTTTGGGTGATGAGCGAGAAGATAACTGGAGAAGTAAGGAATAGCTAGCTCTGCTGTGTGTGTGTGTGTGTGTGTGTGTGTGTGTGTGTGTGTGTGTCTAGGAAGAGCTCTGCTTTAGTGTGTGTGTGTGTGTGTGTGTGTGTGTGTGTGTGTCTATTCCTTGTAGGGCATTATACAAAAAGACAATGTTCAGACTCTTCCCCCTAGACAGTTTCTTCGTTAATTAAACAGAGGAAAACAAGGCCTGACATTTGAGATCTTGAGTAAGATGCCTCCCCTTTCTGGCCACATTTAAATAGGGGGATATTAGTCTAGGCTCCTCCAGTTGTCTTACACCCTAAAATTTGAAGACAAGGACTGACTACCCAGTTCACCCAGTGCCCAGCAAAGGGAGTGATGAGCATTTGGCAAACAGAAAGTTTGTCGGTTCAACCAGAGGCTCTCTGGCAGGAAGACCAGGCAAACCACTTCAAAAAGACCCAAACCAAAACAATCAACCAAACTCACTACCATTGAGTCAACGCCGACTCATAGCAACCCTATGGGGCAGGGTAGACCTGCCCTTGTGAGTTCCCAAGACTGTAACTGTTAACAGCAGTTGAAAGTCCCGTCTTTCTCAGCCCAGTGCAAAACCACTACACCACCAGGGTTTGCTCTCCACAGATCACAGCCATCGAACACTCAAGGTGGCCTGTAGGTCTACTCTGAGACACAAGAGGTTGTTTAGAGTTGGAACGACTAAGAGCATGGCACGGGGAAGACTATAAACCCATGGCTAACAAATGAATCAACAAAACAGTGAATGAGAGAACGAGCGAATTCCATTTCAGGTGGAAGCAGCAGCATCATGTGATTTGTCACATATTGATGGCACCCGCGTCCAGCGGCTGAAAGAAGTCTGAGCAGACGGCAAGTTCTTTCTCTCAGAAGTCGGATCAACATTCTCCTTAGGTTTCTTCTTCTTCTTGCCTTTGCCTAAGTTTCTTGAAGATGCGAAACAGAAGTCTTAAGATGGGACCCATGTGCCTTAGTAGGAGGATTTCGGTCACACACCTGCTGGCTCCAGACCTCCCACCCCTCTGTGGGGCTCCACTAGGGCAGCCTAACTGAACACTGCAAAGATCAGACAGTTGAAGCTCAGCACCTCTGATTCAAATGCAGATGCCTCTGACAGACTACAAAATGAGGACCAAAGGGAAAATTATAGGCCTGACAATTTATTCTAATTAAATGTCATTCTCTCTCAGGCTTCCCTTTGTTTCTCCTCAATCCCCTAAATGAGCCTACTGTCCCCTACACCCTTTTGCCCTGCCTCCTTCACTATCTCCAGATCCCCCCTCTGCCCTACCCTGCCCCATTTCTCGTCCCAAATAGATCAGACCTTAGAGAACTGAAACTGGCTTCCATGCGCTGCACCAGCCCAGGGCAGGGCCCCGAGCGCGTGGACACAGCAAAGATGCGGTGGAGAGGGTGTGGAACAGGCAGCACAGACCTTCCACTGAGGAACTGAATGCATCAGATCTTGAAAATGAACACCATGCCACATCACCCACAGAACCTAACTGTTCCCTCTACAAGAAAAGGGCACCTTCTTAAAGATATTGGTGGTGGCCTTGGTCTACCACCCTGACAGAGACCTGGAGTGGTGCTCCTGGGTTTGGAGAAACAGCCCTCGCTGCCACCTTGCTGCCATAGACCTACCACAGGAGGCCTATCCCACCTTCCCCACCCAGCCAGCGGGGAGAGATGGAAAAGTATCAGCCTCTTCCACAGGGCACACTTTGAACATGGCTGGTGTGACGTCTGCCCCCCATACTGCACGTGCTGGGAAGGTCTCAAGCCAGAGCCCTGAAGAGCATCCCAGAAAACAAGTTACCCTGAGGACAGTGTGCCCTGAGCAGGAGAGGGGTTGGGAGGACCAGGTGATTGAAGACTTGCAGCCCCGTAGTACTGCTCCAGGGCTGGGCATCTCTCTCTGCTTCCTCACCCAGAAAGTGAGGCTGCGTGCAGAGGAGAAAGTGTCCAAAGTCCCTTTGGGTAGTGGGGGAAAAGGCCTTTAGAGGAGCTACCACACACCGGGGTGATAAGTCTCACCTTGACCTAGTCATCTCCTCCCCTGAGAGCCTGAGGAGGGCTGGGTGAGAGGATGCCTACACTGCCTCTCAGCCCACCAACTTTTGTCCCAAGCTCCTTTCTCCTTGGGCCTCCAACTAAAAACATGTTACATGGTTCTTAGGGACTTCCTCATCAGGTTCTGCTACCCACTGGTTCCATTTCACAACAGAAGTGAAAGTTCCTAGGATGGGTTGAATGGTGCCTCCTGGAATTCATGTTGAAGTCCTAGCCCCTAGTCCTGTAAAAGTCACTTTGCTAGAACGAGGGTCTTTGCTAGCTCAGTTAACAGGAGGTCATACTAGCGGTGGATGGGTTCTAATCCTATTCTGCTGGGTCTTCATAAAAGAGGAGGGGCAGAGACAGAAGATGCCCCTATATCTACGATCTAAGGAATGCCCAGAGCCCCAAAAGCTGGGAGAGAAAAGAAAGGATCTTCCTCCAGAGCGCAGGTTCCTAAACTTATGTGGCCTACTACCTCTTTTCAGAAAAAGAAAGAAAGAACAAAAAATTACTCAGAGTCCCCCTGACAATTAGAAACTTTTGTTCTAGAGCCCATAATCCAGGATAAAGTGTAGGTATCTGCTTCTGCAGCACCAACGATTGGCATTGCCTACTTTGGGAAGCACTGCTGAGAAAACATGACCCTGCCCACACCCTGACTGACTTCTGGCACACAGGATGGTGAGGTAGTGCATTCATTGTTGTTTAAAGCCACCCTGTTTTGTGGCTATAAACAAATTCACAACAGCCCTAGGAAACGAATCCAACTCTCCAGTAAGCTCCAGCTGCACTAGGAGCCATGGCAGTGTAAAGAAATGGGGCTGCCTTCTAGACTCCTTCCTTGGCGGCACCTGGCATGGCCTCCACCAGGCATGAGGGGCTGCAGGGGTACAGACACAGTCATGCAATTAAACATGGCAACACAAAACCAGCGGGATTTTTCCCTTTGTTTCTGCCTGTGTGTAGTCAAAACAGTGCCTTTCAGGTTTGTCTGTGTGTGGTCTTTGCATTGGTCTGAAGACTCTCATTGAAGAGAGGCAACCCAGTGTTTCTTGATTATTTACTAGACAGCACCCAAGACAATGCCATTAGCAGTTAATTATTACTCAATGGCATGGACTCTGCCCTCGGAATATGCACTTGCCAGCAAAGGTCCATGCAGTGTGTGGCCTTATTTACTGGCTCTTCCTCACAGAGGAATCAAGACAGAAAAAGGAACCACCAATAAACAGTATTGTAACCAACCCACCCGATGTCTCATCTAGCAACACTGGGAAATGGAAAATGACTGCCTGCACCAGAGAAGAGCCGGATGTGAAGAAAGAGACAAGAAAACACACACTGCCATCGATTCCAATGCTATCTGACCGAGCGGAACTGTCCCTGGGGGTATACAAGACTAAATTTTACCAGGGGCAGACAGCCTCAGCTTTCTCCCACGGAATGACTGGTAGATTCAAACTACGAGCAGCTTAGTGCATAACCTGAGGGCTTCTTAAGAAAGAAAAAAAGGGGGGCAAAAACTATAGTCCAATGAGCCTTCTGACCCCCCTCTGCCCAGGATCATTCCCTCAATAAATGCCATCTGCTTAAGTACCAACCAGACTTTTAACTCACTGTCCTGGAGTCGATGCCCACTCATTGTAACCCGCAGAACTGTCTGTGAGGGTTTCTTTATGGAAGTAGAAAGCCTGTCTTTCTCCCATTCGGATTGCAGCCTAAAGTGTAACCACTAAGCCACCAGGGCACCTTGCCAACCAGACTAGTTCTCCCTGAAAGAGGTGCTTTATCAGTCTGTAAAAATGTATGACCGTTTACATAGCTAACTATTTACTAGAATGCTTTTTCTTGCCGTTGTTCAAAGCACTTTTACTTCTAGTATAGTTTGTCATCTATGCCCGACACATGTCCATCACCTCCTTCCAGTTCCCATTTCCCCCAAAACCTCCTCTGGAAAACCAGTGCCCTCTACCCTTCACATGTCACAAAGCTTAACATTGTTACATCATCGTTGTGCCCCAGACCCCACAGCACATTCCTGCAAGGCATGTTGTCCGTTGCATTCCTGCACCCCCAAACGTTCAACAGGCATCTACTGTGTGACGCACACTGCGTCTTCTGAAATCCCACAGAAGGCCATGGGCCCTGCGGTACATTTGCCCTCAAAAAATTGCTAGCCAAGTCCATCAATATATCACAGCTCACTACTGAACCAACTCAGTATTAACCAACGTAACGAAGACATGAAGACTGTGTGGGTAAATGAAACCCACTAACGGGTAAGGCCTGGGGTTTCCATTAGGCAGTCACCCCCCTTGTCCTTATCAACACCAAGTATGGGGCCTTCTTCCCACACACAGTTGACAGACTTTCACTTGACCACATTTTTCTTCACACCTTTATAAAAGTGTGAACCCTTCAAAGAATGAAAACACACTCTAACGGAAAAATACCGTACAGAAGCGCCCAAGGAAGAAGACAGGATTATAAACCCAAGAGCGGACGAGGCTGCTGTCTTCCGGCACTTCAGTTCCATGAGTCCTTGAGTCAGAGCAGTGCCAAATGAGGAAGCATCTTGATTTCATTACGATTGACCTAGATAGCACAAGTACACTGCGGAGCTCCCAGAGGACACAATTTCCACTCGGGTGGCAGGGGGCAGGGGGGTGAGGGGTAAGGTGGAGGGACCAACTGGGAAAATGTGAGGCCAGGGATTCGGGAGGAGAGAGGATATTCTTAGATACGCTGTTGTTTGGTTCTGACGCATAGGGACCCCACGTACAACAGAATGAGACACCACCCAGTCCTGCATCATCCTCACAATTGCTCTATGTTTGAGCCCATTGTTGTAGCCACTGTGCCCATCCATCTTGGTGAGGGCCTTATTAGGTACAGAAGACTCTCGTCTTAGCAAAACATTTAGAAAGTGATAACAGTTCTTCCTACTCTCACCACCAATAATTCCAAAGACCCAGATCCATCAGCAAGGGCATCCTTATTTTATTTGTCCCTTTAGGTCAACAGTCTAGCTTATCTCATTAATCTAACAAAGGCTTACATTTTGTTTAAAACTAATCACATACCTGGTGTGGTCTATGGCCTATAGCAAACAGGCAACCTCTCATATGTGCCCATTTTTGAGCTGAAAATCTAGGTGGAAAGATGCAGCTGTCACACAAAGCTCAATGAAAAACCAATGGAGGGCTTGTGGGCTACAAACGAAACGTCATGAGTGGGATTAATACCGAGCACAGTGGTAGTGAAAGAGAAGGAACACGGGGGAGGAACGGATGACGAATACACAGCAATGGGAAGATGAAAGGTGTCATAATAAGGACACCCACCCCAGCTCATTGCCATCAGATCCATTCCAGTTCGCGGTGACCATGTGTGCGCACAGCGGAACGCCATCGTGGGCTTTCCAAAGCTGTGACTTTTGGAAAGAGGTCACCAGACATTTCTTCCAAAGTCTGCCTGGGTGGGTTTCAATGAGCAATTTTTAAAGTTAGTAGTCAATTACTTAACCATTTGCACCAACTAAGTACTTTATATGTTGGAAGACTACAGCAAGGACCATGGACTACCAAGAGAAGAAACATGTCTTAGAAGAAGTGCATACAGCCAGACTGCTCCACAGAGGCAAGGATGGTGAGACTGTCTCACATACTTTGGACATGTTATCAAGAGAGACCAGTCCCTGGAGAAGGACATCATGCTTGGCAAACTAGAGAGACCGTGAAAAAGAGGAAGGCCCTCTACAAGACAGACAGACACTGTGGCTATCACGGGCTCAAATGGAAGAACAACTGCAAGGGTGGCACAGGGCCCGGCAGTGTTTCATTCGGTTGAACATGGGAATCGCTGTGAGTCAGAACCAAATGACAGAACCTAACAATAACAACAACAAGGACTTTATATATCACATCATTGACACCACTGAGAACCCACAAGTTACTGCCTCTGCCCCATCTCACCAGAGAGGAAGCAAATGTAACAGAGATCTCAGGACTACTAAGCATCAACCCAAGTTCTGCGAGCACGCCTTCTCTAGCATTTCCTCCACCACCAGCAGGGGCCATTCTGATCCAGATGAGGCCCTGGTCATCAATCAGGAAGGCTGACGCAATGGGCCCAAGCTAGCTGCTGCCGGCTAAGCCCGCCAACCTAATCGTGGCTTCCACACGCCAGCTCCTGCAAACACACTTTCTCAGGACTGAATGTGCAACCCAATTTCCAATGTCACTCCTAGGATGAAAAAACAAGTTGGATTTCCTCAAATTATTAATCCCCGCCCCCGCCCCCCAGCACCACCTCCCCTTCTGTGTCTTTCCAGTCCCCGTCTCCAAGGACAGCCAAGGGCCGTTGGCGAGACACTCTCCTGGTTCTACAAGGCCAGACCAAAGGCAAAGAGAACACTTGCAACTTTGCCAGCCCCACAGGACAGTTTTATGAGCTCCTTTTGATCACCTGTGAGATCCTTTCAGAAAAAATTAACATAAAATTTTTGTTTTGCCCTTTCAAAGAGCCCCTTTGGAATACACTGCAGACCTTGAAAGGTTACAAGGAAGTTTTCTAGACTCAGAACCACAGAGGCCTCTGGGAAAAGGTCTAAAAGCAAGGTTGAAGCCAGAGCTAAAGCTTGGTTAATAAAACACGGGGAAGCGAGGCACCTCCAATGGGTCACTGTGAGTCAGAATGGCCTGAAAGGCAGTGAGTTTGATTTTTTTCCCTCAAAGGGACAGACCCCCAAACCAACCTTGCCACTTGCAAAGATGACCCCAACCACACTTTCTGCAAACAGGGTGTGGCAGAGCCATGTTGGTCCCGGCCTAGGGAATTGCCTCCTGGCTCTATTAAAACAGTAATGGATGTGTGAGCGCCTCATTTTAATTGGCGGGAGGGAAGAGAGGGTAAAGATGCAGTACGGTCTGCCAAGGTGGTAGCTGGAAAGTTGAGGAAAGCCACGTTCAAACAGCAGATGGAAAGGAAAAGGGAGAGTTGGAGATGGAAAACAGGTGGCAGTATCTGGGGTATTTATTGAAGGCTCTGCATGGGGAGCTCCGAGTGCCACACTTGTTATGGTGGCAACCCTTGATCCCTGCCGAGCCCACCAGATGGGCGGCATCAGGCTGTGTCACATGCCAGTAAGCTGGCTGCTTCGCCTCGGATCTTCTGGCAAATGCTCGTCAATAATGAGGATGGGAATGTATTGCTTTAATATCAACAAAGAAAGAGAAGAACAAAGGAAGGAAAGGACGTGCGAGAGGAAAGATGAAAAAGAAAGAAAAGGTGAAGGAATAGGTGACCCAGCAGGAATCTGTTACTGGAGGTCAGGGAAAGAGGCAGGAAAAGAAGGGCCGCAGGCCTTGGGAAAAGGGCCCGGAAGGAATAAAACCGGTCTGGCTTGATTTCTGAGATGGGCCCTCTTTCCCCTGACCCCTACTGACATCAGGAAAGTATTTTTTAAGGAAGGGTGCAGGCAGCCCAACTAAGTAATAGATGAAAGTCAAGAGAATTTGTTCTTTTGGCTGCCATTCAGCCAGACAGACAAACACGTAGGAAATGATAAAGAGAAAGAGGAAACGCAGAGAATTGCCCACAGCACACATTCTTGAACATGCTCTCCTTCCTCCACCCAGAGCAGAAGGCTGGTCTAGTTCCCTGTCTAGCCCTTGGGCCATTCCCACTTTATCTCATTTGAAGGCTTTTCAGCAGCCCACATTCCCTCAGTTATGAGAGCCCTGGGTGCTTCCCGGTAAGCCAGCACACCAGGACATGCTAACTAAAACTCAGTACTAAATAGTCCAGAATCTTATCTCCCTTCACCCCAGTATACCTCCACTTCAAGCTTTGAGAGCCCCGACACCTGCCTTAAGATAGTCCCAAATGGACAGCCTGTTGCTAAGCTAAATTTAAGCCAGTTGATCTAGAGCTAGCTGTTCCTACAAGACAATCCAGCACTGGCTCCAGACTCATTCCCATCACCCCATGCCATTCCTAAAGACATCCTGGTAGCCTGAGGGTCAGCTTCTTATTAGGAGTTAAGAAAAGCCTGCAAGAATATAAAACACAAGGAATGTTCTCAAGAGGTGGTAAGCTCTCATCTGGAATTTCTCAGCAGAGGCTGCCAGAACCGTACACATAGCACATCCTGGTCATTCAGCATGGGTCAAAACGGCGAGGCACTGCAGGGGCTGTCTGTGATAGGAGACTCAACCTGACAACGTCTAAAGTCTTTCCAGCAGTCTGTAGTAAGGAGAGGAGGTGTTGCACCATGCTCTACAAGAAGGTGGCAGTACAGACAGCAGGCCTCCCTGCTAAGAGTAAACCCACAAATTAAGCATACATTAGGACCACACAGAAAGATGCCAAAAAATCACCTGCGGAAAGCAGCAAGGCACCCATGTTGGTTGGAGACTGGTGAAAGCCCCACGTCTGTGGTTCTCAAGTCACCCCTAGGTCTGAAGCTGAACTTACCCTATGGCTCAATATTCAGTCAACAAACAATGGGCAGGTCTATAAGGAGAACAATGACACTAGGGAGGTACTCATGCCTTAGGACTCAACCATTTCCAATCAAAAAGGCAACATTTATCCCCCACCCCACCCCACAACCCTCTCCATCCATCCTTGTATCCTTCTCATTGTCAGACCTCTGGATCTTGGAATGTAAGCCAGTAGAGGCCTCCAGCCTGCCACTTGGCCTACAGATTTAGGATTTGCCAGTCCCCGTGATCTCTCTCACTCTCTTTCACATCAGAGTTCATGAGAAAAATTCCTGGAAAAAAACAAACCAGTAAACCTCCTGGAGGCTACATCTAAGTTCCCCTACTACACAAGAGGGAGGAAGAATCCAACTCCATACTGTCCCAAGACATTTCTATGAGGCAGAGGCCAGGCATGCCGACAACCTCCAACCTTCTTTACATTATTCTGAGAACAACCATATCTCCCATGGCATCCTCTAAGTATGTGGGATCTTCTAAGTATCTGGGTTTGATCATCTGTTGCAATGGCCAGAATTATCAGACAATAGTCATGATTATGGGGGTTTATTAGAGAATTTTACAGGTTAAAGCAAATCAGGATCAGAAAACAGTGAGGGTACAGCTCTTTAGTGCACAGTGCCTCTTCTCAGCCATCCCATCAGGCACATCTCTCTCAGCCACATGGCCCTTTGCCTCTCCCCTGCTCTGGCAAATATTATAAGGCTCCTTTAGCGATGATCAGTGCACGAAGGGCACACCACTTGCAAAGCCAGCCTCCTGCCTGAAAGCACTCAGCTTTCCTTGTCCCTTGGGCTGGGAAGCCCAGAGTTCCATCTCCCACAGCCACCACCACTTCCATTTCTCCACACAGGGATCTAGGATGGGCTCTGCTCTCAGAGCTCTTCATTCTTGGTGAAGATTCTCCATTGCTCTTTCTGAAGTGGTTCAGTTAATAGCCAAGACAGTCCAACTCCTTCATTAGCGATCTCTCCACCTTATTCCCAAGCTCCCGCCCAGCCATTTGGTGAGAGTTACAAAGACTATGGTGTACACCAAGTAATTTCATTTCACTAGAGTCCCCTGGAAGGCTTATGAAAACCAGAGTTTCGAGCCAGGATAGCACAAAACCCAATGCCAAACAGACAAACGAACAAGAAATGTTTGCCAACATGAAACTGAAACCCAAATTTAAAAAAATAATAGTAATAATTTTGTTTTTCTGAATCCAAACTGAAATGGAAAACTCTTTGCTTTTTTTGTTCCACTATTTTCTGTTCAAGAATAATTTTAAAGTTGTCAGCAAGACCACCGGATCATTGATATTGATTTCCACCTGGTGCCCATGTATGGTGAATGCTTCTCTGGCACATGGCTGACATGGGTGGCCACGTTCATTGCTTTGGGAAGCAGGATGCTTGCCGCAGCTGTAGGTGATGGCAGCTGTGCCTGAGAGGGCTCAAGTGCCAGTTGGAGTCTGCCGGTTTGCACCTGACCACTGTCACAGCAGTGTGAGCCGGGCCTACCAGAGGTGTGAGAAACGCTCGGGGATCGAGAACACCTGGAGTCAGAAAGAGCTAGTTGAATTGCATCGACATCTGAACAGAGTTTCGTCGGAATGGAAATTCATCAGGCCAATGCAAATATTTTAGCGTGCACTATTCAGATTTTCAAGTGCAGTGTTCAGATTCAAGAAATAGATTCTCTCTCTCAAATTTTTAAAAAGGCTAGAAACTAGCACATGCTTTCTAATGATTCCACTCCTGTCCTCAATCTCGACTCACATGTACAACCACATATTGTTTGTACTGAAATGCTTAAATTTGATATTTATCTCACCAATGAAAATGTTAGCAAGCATCAGCAACTAGTCGGAAGAAAATGTCTCCGTGTGTGGTACCGTCATGCTCGGAGAACAACTCGAAGGCATCATTATGGAGTGATAATCCTCTCTTCGAAAGGTGCTGGATAAACGTACAAGACAGGTGTACAGCAGGGCTCCGAGTGGAAGAAGTCAGCACACCCTGTGCATGTAAAACTGAAGCGATCCTGACCTTTCTAGATTACTGACAACACATGGCCAGAAGCATTTTAATATGCACTGGCTCTTACTATTTGTACAAATGTACTTGTGCAATCTTTTCTCTTTCTGTTACCAAATCCTCAGACTTGTTTTCACTGTACTGTCATATAGTAACCCGCATGCGCCATGTTAAAAATGTTTCCGGTGAAAGCTCATGTTGGAAAACATGTCACTATGAAAATAAACACAGGTGTTAAGTTGGCAACACAAATACGGTTGGAGGCCATGCAGCGAGTGGGTGTCACCATATAGATGAATAGGAGGGGGTTTCCAAAAAGTTCATGTTCGAATTCTATTGGTCTACATTCTTCTTGAAGCCCCCGTGGACAATGCAGAACATAGCAAGCTGAAGCAAGTGTCTAAAGGGTTTTGGATAAGCAACAAACTCATTAAGGAGTTTTCTGTGCCAGAATGCCTTAAGGTGAAATTAGATAAACAAACCATTTGTTGATACATGTGTTGAATTAGTTATCACTAAGGGTTGTTCATTTGAGCTAACTGAATATTTAGGATTCGATACAATCCTAATCCAAACATTGATTCATTTGGTTGAACGTTTTTGGTCAACTCAGAATATTAGGGAAATGAGTTTATGGGAAACTTGTTCTTAAACTTAAGCTCTCCGTGTACACTGGTACAGATAAGAGCTTTCCACACGCAGAATCCAGGACAGTTAAATCCTTCAGGAACAGTAATGGAAGTAGCTATAGAAGTAGGAGGGTAGAGGGAAGGTAAGGGGAGAAAGGGGAAACCAATTGCAATGAGCGATGTGTATAAAACCCACTCCCCACCCGAGGGGAACGAGCAACAGAAACGTGGGTGAAGGCAGACAGCAGATGGTGCAAGATATGAAAATAATAATAATTTATCATTTATCAAGAGTTCACGAGGGTGGGGAAGGAAGAGAGAAAAAGGGGAGATGATACCAGGGGCTCAAGTAGAAAGAAAATATTTTTAAATGATGATAGCAACATATGTACAAATGAGCTTGATACAGTTGATGTAGGGATTATTATAAGAATTGTAAGAGTCAATAAAATGGTTTATTAAAAAAACAAAACTTAGCTCTAGAATTAGTAGGTGTGATGTAGTCGATTAACACATTAATTATAGGATACATCTGTTGTAAATCATTGTACTTCTCTAAAATTTGATGCTCATGTTTTTGTTTTGTTTTAACTCCTAGCCATATTCCCTTATGTGATATTATGAATTCTTCTATGCTTGTGGCTATAATCCCATTTTGGAAGGAGTTAGTTCTCTGCTATGCAAATGGGGACAGGATTAAGATGGGATGAAGTCTCTCCTCCTTAGGACAGGGTGGGAACCAAGTCACCCCTCTTTGTTTCCTTGTGGGTATGGTCTGCCGAAAGACCATACCTCCATCACAGCCATTCCTCTGTGTATAAGAACCCGCTTAGAAATACATAGAAATCCTAGGGCCATCAGAAGAAAACTCACCATAGGAGCACGTTGAGATTTCTGTCTGAAGTGGCTGAGACCAGAGGCACCAGAGGCTGTGGTACGGTGATCAGAGGCCAAGTCAAAGGGACCACAAGATAGAACAGACAAGTGCCGAGACTATGAGACCATGGGGCAGAGGCAGTGGGCTGGCTTCCTAGCACAGGATGACAGGGACCATGTGGCTGAGAATGAAGGCACTGAAATGTCAGTATATATAAATGCAGGGAGGAAAGCCCATCAAATTTTTGAGACGTACAATTACTTACAACAGATTTATTCTATCACCATGGATAATGGTTCTGGTATGGTTACATTTCTTGAATTGCTCAGAGATGATACAGAAATGGCAAGGCAAAATGACAATTTTGAAGACTTTCAGTACACTGTGACTTGCAGACATTAACCACCATGGAGTGTGACTAGTATAAAGTGTGCTGCACACACATTTCAATTAGCTATTAAAAATGCAATAAAGGATGTTGAACAGAAAGAATTTTTAAAAGGGTGTTGGGAACTTGACTGAATACTAAGAAATTTTCAGGAAATCATTTATGGAAACCTGTGTTGAATTGCCCAGCAAATGGAACTACATATAGATTATGTCCGAAGCTTTACTCAAAACCCAAACTCATGCTCACTAGGAGCAGAAAGCCTCATGTTTCTCCCACAGAGCGGCTAGTGGCTTCGAACGGCTGACCTTGTAGTTAGCAGCCCAATGCATAACCCAATCTCCATGGTGTATTAGCTGAGAATAATACAAAATATTGATTTTCTTTTTTTAGAAATCAAAATATTAATTTTCTAACGACAAATAGACATATGTCAAAATAACTTTGGATACTTTAAAACCTGTAAAGAAAATAAGCTGAGAGTGATATTCTTGGTATGTTGGTACAAAATAAGCTAAAATGAAAAGCTCTTAGAATACTTTCAGAAACACATTGAAAAGTTTAAAGACATATGTCAAATTAACTTTGGAAACTTTAAAACCTGTAAAGAAAAATGGTGAACAATAAGCTATGAGTGATATTCTTGGTATGTTGGTACAAAATAAGCTAAAATGAAAAGCTCTTAGAATACTTTCAGAAACACATTGAAAAGTTTAATGTCCAGGGGAAAAGTATCCTTGAAAATGGCACTTATTCAGAGCCAGCATTCACGTTATCCAATTCTAATTCATTCTGAACCTAAGGTGAAGGCCATGTCACCTTTTTAAAGTATTTGGAAGTGGTAGAAAGTCTGCAAAAGAGTAAGGGAAGTGATTCAGCAAATAGTCTTGTTCACATGATGATGTTGAAGAGATAGAATTATTTCTCCAAATGAAAGAAAACAAGTTAAATTGAGGTCAAACAACTGTACTGCTAAAAGTGGTGTTATCATAACAAGCTTTGATGGTTGGTATCACAGTTGAGAAAGGTATTGAATTTTGGTAAGAGAACCATTGGCAATCTCCCCAGTTACATGGAATTGGTATGGCACCTTAGGATGCATCAGCTCCTTAGATCAGTGTTGACAGAGCGCTGTCAAATTTGAAATTCATTTTGTGAGACAAAGGGGATTATATAAATGAAAAAGTACTACAGGATGTTTTTAATGAGGTGTAATTATGGCTTATTGCAATGATGTTTTCTTAATGAATTGTATTAATTGCATACAAATTCAATCTATATTTGCAATAAAATAATGACTTTTTTGTAATGTTTTGGAAATTCTTTAGCTCAGAGATAGGTAATTATTCAGGTATAAAATATTTTGTGGTGCTTTGTCTCTATTTTTGATGTACTAGGAACACGATTTTAATTTCACCTGGCTATTAAGTCACTCGCTGTCATTGAGGAAATGCTGACTCCTAGGGAGCCTCTATGGTTTCCAATTGTAGCTGTTTTAAGGGAGTAGAAAGCCCAATCTTTCTTCCAAGGAGCTGCTCGTGGTTCCGAACTGCTGACCATGAGGATCTCAGCCCATCGCGCAACCACTAGACCACCAGGCTCCTGGCTACTAAATATTAGTAGTAAAATGTCACCTATATAAAAATTAAGTTTGTCTTCAATATATCTTAGGTTGAGATGGGAATTTCCTACCAAAAAAAGTATTTAGAACTTTCAATTTAGTATTTATACACTATATGATTTTTTTAATCACAGTATTATTTTTAAGGTGAAGTAAATTCTAGTGCAGAAGTAAATTCTAGTATGTTTTTTAAATTAATATCAAAATGTGTGTTTTATAGCATATTTTTCTTTGTATTGAAATGTTTTGAGATTGCAATTAAAATTGAGCATAATGGTCAATTGACTTAACTATGAATGACATATATAAAAAAATAGTGTAATGTTGCAAATTTCAAAGTAATTGCCAAGTCTGAGGGTAGAAAATGCGAGTTAATATAAAGATTAATATTATTTGCAATATAAGGAACAAATTTGGTAGTCATATTTCTTCGGATGAATTGACTCCAGGTTATCTATTTGCATTTATCCACTTGAGATCAGAGCGTTAAAAAACAAGTTCTACCTGGTTCACATGAGTTCAGTCATCATTATCATCTACAAAGCAAAACCAGGGCAGATAAAACTTTTTAAATTTTGGTGAACTGGAATGACTACGGGAATGGAAAAAAAATTACATTTTGAAGTTCTATGTAAAGGACAGATTTCAGGGCCCTACCCCAAAATTTCGTGTTGAATAAGTCTTGGGTGAGGCTAGAGACTATATTTCCAATAAGTTACCAAGTGAGCTCTATGTTGATGGTTTGGGGGCCACAATGTGAAAACCACTGACGTAGCGCATTCAAGTAATTCTGGATAGAGTTGGGAGACTAAACACTCTCTCACTGAAAGAGCATAGCCAACACTGCCTCAACCTCAGGGACAATCACTCACCAATGTGAGTGGCAGAAAAGCAAAACCCATTTGTTGAGCATCTGGTCACCAACCACACACCAGGGTCTATGCAAGCACTCTGCTCTACATTAGCCCATTCTAAATGGAGATTGCAAGTATGGGTCTATAACTTACCCTCTGCAAATCACCCTCTCACACACTGGAGAGGCTGGCAAAGAAAGAGGCACACCCTTACCTTCCAAGGCATTCAGGAGGGGGTACAATATGGCCACATGTATTTCAAGAGCACACAGCGATGTCATGTGACAGGAGTAGAACTGGCCCCTACGGCTTTCTAGGCTGTAATCATGCAGATGTTCAGTGTGGGTTTGAGCCATCAACCTTTCAGTTAACAGTCGAGTGCTTAACTTTCATGCCACCACAGCTCCCTTGTGAGTCAAAGTTGACTTGGTGACACCTAAGAACAATATATCAAAATTCTCCATGCCCTTGAACGCCATCATTGTGTGTCTATGTATGTATGTGTGTGTGTGTATATATATATATATGTATATATATATATATATATGTATATATGTATTCTCAATGTTGAATGTATACCAATGATATAATGACACAGATGCTGACAGAGCATGTGAGAAACTAGAAACAAGGTCCATGCCAAGCCACAAGGTTCTGATTAAATCAATTATACTCTATCGAATTAATAAGCAGGCCTGGCGGTACCATGAGTTAAGCACTGGGCTCCTCCACCAGCCGCACTCCTGTCTCAGAAACCCTCTGCATTGGGAGTCTCTATGAATCAGACTCGACTCCGTGGCAGGAGGTTTGCTTTTTCGTCATATCCATTTCACAGAAAGTAAAGATGTTCAGCCATTACAATGGTACCATAAGGATTATTTAATAACATGAAGTCATCTTAGAAAACGTTGAGTTGATAAAGCCTTCTATATGATAATATTTCACTTTTGTTGGGGAAGGGGGTATACGCTAAAGTGCTTTACAGTGGCTATTTCTGGCCAGCGAGATCATGCAGTTCTGTTCTCTTCTATTTTTCCTCTTCTTAAACAAATAAACAAAAAAATGGGTATCCAATAAATGTGAATCTGGCTACGCCTCAAAGAAAACAGAAGCTATAATTTAAAAATAATTCAATGCATGGTGCAAACATCTCTCAGGCTTTGAACACTCATCACGGCATCTCAGACCGAAGTGCAGGGACAGGAGTCCTGCCCAGCAGTGTACAGCACAGCCCAGCCCAGTGTCAACAGCAGTGCTGTTTTACTGGGCAATTCCTGAGGCTTTAAACAAATGGTGCTGGATATAGACCCATCACACCCGAAATACCCTATCTTGATGCCATAATTACAAGTGTTATTTTAACATTTACAAGAAGCATGTAAATAAACAAAAAGGTTAAGAAAAGCGCGACTGTGTGAAAGGGGGAGGAAGGAGAAAGGTTTTGTTTTCTGGCTCCCAGAGAGCAGCGTATCCTCGAACTCTAGTCCTTGTAGGAGCTGCTCTCAGTGGCTCAGTATCTCCTGCAAGAGGAACAGGAGGCATCAATCAAGGGTACAGAATTAGAATCAGATTCCAGAGCACAGAGATGGTACGTGTGCATCCTATCTAGAGTGTGCCTGTATAAGGTTTTGTGTTACATTTACCACAAATCCCATGGCATTCCCCTCAATTAGATGTGGCTTTTATATTGTGTGTACACACACAAAAAGTCTTATTTTAGATATTGCATAATAATCCTCAATAGTGATTAGAGCAGCCTTGAGAGATAGGTGACAACGTGCACTCTGACTGAAAACCAGCAGTAAAAGTTAGGCAACTTCTCCTGAGATGGAGAGGAAATCAGCACCAGAGCCCAGGATTGGGGAGACATCACTGGCCAGTAGTACTGTCTATCCAGTCCAGCCCGTTGCCTAACTGGCTATTCATATTGCTCTGATGAAGGCCTTAGTTCTCCAAGGCCTCAGGTTATTGGATAAGTGGTCAGAGTAACTCATTACAGCCTCAGGTTTTGGTTAATAAGGTAGAATTTAGTTATCGAAACTTTAACATGGGCTGTCAGATGGTGTCACCAAATAGAGACTAGGACAGATCCCCAGAACCTGTGAATATGTTACACAGCAAAAGAAACCTAGTAAAGGTGATTGTGAGAAGGACCTTGAGATGAGAAGGTTATCCTGGATTATATAGAAGGCCCCAATGTAATTACAAGGGTTCTTAAAAGTAGAAGTGGAAGGCAGAAGCGGAAAGTCAGAGAGAGGTATCTATGAAGACTGGTCAGAAAGAGTAGGTATTTTTCCATATGTATTTATATGTGCTGCAAATACATCTGTGAATATAGTAAAGCATACAAGAGGCAAGGTTATGAAAACATCTTAGCTATAACCAAACACTCTGAGGCAGTGAATCACTGAGCCTAGAGGTTCATGATCATAGACTTAAGAGGAACCAAAGTTCAATGGCATGACATAGTCCACAAATACATTGTTCTAACTTCTTTGGTGAGCAATGACAGAGTCTTAAAAGCTTAAGAGCAGTTCCCTAAGGTGAAACTCTTGGCCTCTCCCTGTCCAAGGCAAAGAAGAATGAAGATTATCAAAGACTCATGGAAATAATCAGCTCAAGGGACTAATGGGCAATGCAAACCTCAGCTTCTACTACCATGAGACCAGAAGAACTAGATGGTGCCCACCTACACTCCCCACTACTCTGAAAGGGATTACTGTAAAAGGATCTGGATAGAGTGGGAGAAAAAGGTGGAACAAAACTAAACGTTTTTTTCAAGACCAAGCTTATGGGTCAGAAAGGACTGATGAACTCTCAAGACTATAGCTCGTGGGTACCCTCAGGTTTAGAACTGAACTCACCCTTGTGGCCCAATTGTCAACTGACCAATAGACGTGTCTAAGGCAGTCTACTATTCTCTCTATCTGATGAGAGAAACGTGTTGAACACGAATCCTAGAGAACCAGAGACATTGGTGGTTTGTGAAACCGTGAGTGACTATGTCCTCAGAGAGAAGAAATTGGCCATGTCCATTTTTGGTCTCCCAGCTATCTGGAAAGAATCCATTCCAGCAAGTGGTCCTTATCAACACTACCTCCTCAGGCAGGAGGTCCCACATTAACTGTTATCCACTAGCAGCTGGGAAAGATCCCTGCAATCAGGAGCCAAAATGTCACAGCAAATATTGAGGAAAGATAATAAAAGAGCCAACTGGGGCCTAATCTTTCTAAATGAAATTTAAATTATGCAAATAAGCTTATTTAACATGTACAACATTTAGGCTTACATTGCATTTTACATTAATTCCTAGGTTGACTTAAGAATGATGTATTAATTTCTTGTTTGTGCTATTTTTCCCCGCAGAACTACCCAACAGCACGGCATCCTTCACCTCTGACTGTCACAACAGAGGTGACATTTTGCAAAATTCATTAAAATGTTTACTGTTTCTCAAAATTCAAAAGTATTCAAATCCTTCTATTTTGAAATTGGTTTCTCATTAGCATGCTGGCTGATCTTTCTCTCCAAGTATTTGGTCCAACCCTGTCCAATCCTCATTTGTCTCTAGACTGGTTTGAGCAGTTCTCCAGCAATCCTTTTATTAACTACTTATAATCCTATAACTCCCACAAGATTTGCAATTTCAGTTTGAAGTGTATTTGCATGGAATTTGCATTGAACTGTCAGCTCTAAAAGTCCCAAACACTGGCTGACACACATGGAGGATGGACAAGAAGCGATGCTAGCAATTGGCAGGATGACCATTATGGGACTGTATTCATTTTCTATTGCTGTGTATTGAAACACCATACATTTATTATCTCGCAATTTCCTTATATCAGAAGTGCAGGTAAAGCCTAGCTGGGTCCTCTGCTTATGGTCTCAGAAGGCTGAAATCAAAGTGATTCCTAGGATCTTATTACACTGTAAAGCTCAGAGTCCTCTCACAAGCTCACATGGTAGTTGGGGGAAAAATCCTCACCTTGAAGCCACAGGACAGAGGCCCATTTTCTAGCTGGCTGTCAGCTGGGGAATTGGGGGGCCCTCAGCTCCTAGACCAACCCAAACCAAACTCACTGCCATCGAGTCAACACAGACGCATAGTGACCCTGTACAACAGGGTTGACCTGCTCCTGTGAGTTTCTGAGACTGTAACTCTTCATGGGAGTAGAAAGCCCAGCCTTCTACCATGGAGTGGCTGGTGGTCTCGAACCACTGACCTCGCAGTTAGCAGCCCAGTGTGTACATACTATGTCACCAGGGCTCTTAAAAGCCACCTTCAGTTGCTTTCCATGTGGCCCTCTTAGAGGTCCTCTCACAACATGGCAGCCCGCTTCTTCCAGGACAGCAAGGGAGGGTTTCTTCAGTCAACTAAAAGGGAATCTTATATGAGTATAACATAACGTAATCATGGAAATGACCTCCCTTCACTTTTGTAATATTTTTTAGTTAAATGTAAGTCACAGGTTCTGACCACAGGAGTGGGGAACACACAGTGCCATAGCTCACTGAGGTGTGTCACCTTAGGATGTGTCCATCGCCCAAACCGACTGCCGTTGTGTCAATCCCAGCTCACAGTGAAGTGACCCTGTAGGACTGAGCAGGTCTATAAATCCTTATTGCAGTAGCCAGCTGTATCTTTTTCCAGTGAAGGATCTGGTGAGTTCAAACCACTGAGCAAAGCTGGTTAGCAAACCAGTATTTTAACCACTGTGCCACCAGAGAGCCCCTGTGCTCCCCCACAGAGATCATAGTTCTAACCAATCAACTCACTAGTGAATATTTTGATCTTATGGCCCCTGTTGTTTCCCTGTGCAGCCTCGAAGTCAGAAACTCAGTTGCTAAACATAGGCAGAGTCCCACAGGTCCAGGTCCTGGGTGACAGAAGAGAAATTATAATATTGTCTCTACTTGTATCTTTGACAAGTCTCAAATAAAATAAATAAATGATATCTGTGTTTATGAAATAGATTTATGAAAAAGTCACACAATGTTTGGTACATGCAGGCAGTAAAAGTATGTTTAAAATAAAATACAGAGTAAGTTAAGTGAACCCTATCATTAACTAGGGATTTTCATTGAGAATAATTGTGTTAGGCTAGCATAGCAAATTTTATGTTATGGATCTTACCATAATTTTGAAAACTTAATAAATATTGTAATGATTTATAGGAAAAGAAAATAATGCATCAGTATTGGTTTATTATTGAATCAAATGTTCCATACTAATACAGTACTGTTCAAGAGGGAGGTGAATTATAGCATGGGAATTCTGTTTTCTGCTGTATTTTTCTATACAACTAAAACGCCTCTAAAAATAAGGCTTTCGGGTGGAATCTTAAAAGTTTGTAAGCCACCTAAGGGGCAAATATTGACCTCTCCCCAACAAGAAGAAAGAAAAATTATGAAAATTGGAAGGTATATGGAAACCATTAGGACAGACCAAACAAATAGCAGCTTTCAAAACCAGAAGAACTACATGGTGCCCGGCTAACACTCCCAATTGCTCAGCAAAGGACTGCATTCGAAGATTCTGAGTATCGTGGGAGAAAAAAACGAGGGGCAAAACTCTTAAGTCATAAAAGAGACGGGGCTTACTAGACAGACAGGCACTGTGGTAAAACACCCAAGACTATGCCTTTCATCACCACTAGGGTCTGAAACTAAACTCATGCCCCTGCTAGAATAATTAACCATTAAGATCAAATGGGCAGCATTTACCCAAGGACAAATTTCAGGGGGGGGGGGTTAGGAAAGAAGGGGAAACTGACATAGGAGACAGGGATGAAGTGGGATCAATGATGGGCCTTTGAGGGGATTGCAAAGGAGCACTCAAAACAAAATGTGTATGAATTGTTGAATGTAAAACTGATTTTAAACCTTCACCCAATTGACAATAAAGTTTTTGTTTTGTTTTTTTAAGTAAGGCTATCCATTAAACCAACCCCCACCCAAAAAATAAAAGCCCAGTGAACTCTGGATGTCTAATTTAAAACTTCAATAACAAGAGCCAAGTCTCCACACAGGCTGGTGAGTCAGGAAGAAGGCTGAACTCCACTAAGCTCATGGCTGCTGCCCTTCATGCCAACTGCCTGAATGCCGAACTCCACCGCCTATCCACCTGCTAAACACGACCAGCCACCACAACTAGTCCCAGGATGAGCCAGGGTGCCATGGGAACAAGGCAGCCTCTCTCCTGAGACACCCAAGATCAACCACACAGCTGCAGTCAACTACCCAGGCTCTGTGGACCTCACTGCCTCACCAAAGTAAAGTGAAACAGCTTTGAGGGATCAGGATTAGGATCCTATTCAGCATAATGTGGTAATCCTCAGGGCTGCTCTGAGGCACCTAATCCACCCTTTTCTCCCATATCACCTCTGGATTTAGAAGGGGAAAAAAGTTTTCAGCAAGAAGGCTAGCAAATGCTTAACACTTACAGATGGAGGGAAAGAACCAGGCCACTCTATGGGCAGCTCAGAAGCAAAACTAGTCCACTGTCAGTGTGCTGCCACTGTCCGGGTGGAATGAGGAGCAGGCATTTGCCAATGCCGAGTGACTGCTAACCAAAAGGTCAGCAGTTCAAACTCATCAGCCACCCTGCAGAAGAAAAGACTTGGGGCTCTGTGCCCGTAAAGATTACTGCCTCGGAAATTCTCTGTGACCTACAGGGTCCATATGAGTCAGAATTGACTAGGAGTGGGAACTGACTCGAGAGCACACACATGGGCCGAAAAGGAGCAATCAAACGAGCCAGACATTCATATGTAACTGATTTCAAAACTTAAGTTGACAAATAAACATTCCCCACATGTGAATGTTTCTAGTAGTTTCACTGATAATTGCCAGGATCTGGAAGCAGCAGAATACCCGTCAGTAAGTGAATGTGCAAACACTGTGGTACATCATGTACTGGAACATTATTTGGAGGTTCAATGAAATGAGCTGGTGTCAGGCATCAGGTATCAAAAGATCCAAAACAAAGAATTTTATCAATGTGAAGGAAGGGGGTTAGAGTGAAGACCCAAAGCCCATCTGTAGATAGTTGGACATCCCCCCACAGAAGGGTTACAAGGAAGGGACAATTCAACCAGGGTGCAGTCTAGCACCAACGAAACACATTCCTCTGGTTCCTAAATGCTTCCTGCCTCCCCACCCTACCATGACCCAGTTCTATCTTACAAATCTAGCTAGACCAAAGTACACACATTGGTACAGATAAGAGATCTCAACACATGGAATTCAGGACAGATAAAATCCTCAGGAATAGTAGTGGGAGTCTCGATATCATGAAGGGAAGGAGATGTGGGGGAGAAAAAGGGGACCCATCACAAGGTTGGATATATAGCACCCCCCAAAGGGGATGAATAATAGAAATGTGGGTAAAGGGAGACAACAGACAGTGTAAGACATGAAATAACAATAATTATTGTTGTTTGTAAAAAATTCACAAGGGAGGGGAAAAAAGAGGAGCTGATACCAAGGGCTCAAGTAGGAAGAAAATGTTTTGGAAATGTTGATGGCAACATATGTACAAGTGTGCTTAATACAATTGAATGATGGATTGTTATAAGATTTGTTATTTGCCATAAACCTCCTAATGAAATTATTTTAAATGGGGAGGTGGTTTAGGACTATGGGCAAAAGGAATTACATATCAACACTTTAGTTGATAAAGGTTGTTTTCCAAGAGAGTGCATGGTCACAATTTTTAACCACTCTACCAGATGTGAATGCTGGAATTGAATAATTAAACATGGTGGACAGAGTAAGGTGGGAGGCAGGTTTCTCACCCTCTGAGTGAGGAGTTACAGATCAGCAAAGGAAGGGGACTAGAATGATCAGTGTTGTAATGGCTGACAGCTGGAGACATCAGTAGGAATTCATTTTTAGTTTAATGCAGACATTTGCATATGGAATACTTCTAGATATGTATACATGCAAAGGCTCATGCATAAACATGCATCTCCTTGCTCTGTCAGCTGCAAGGTCCTAGAAGGAGGACACCTCAATAGCACCAAGCACATCTAAAATCCAGATCCTGGTTTCTAACACCTTCTCCAAGGAAAGGAATCAGGTTCTTTAATTGGAGAAATGGATGAGTGACTCAAAATAAGCCTGGGGTAGCTTGGAGTGCCAGAGAGTAAGAAAGTGATCAAAAAGACTTTGTGTAGGTTTGTGTAGATTTTCAACCCAAATGACGTCCCAGGCGCTCACACACACATCATGATGGAGTTTGTATCAAACAAAAGGCGATAGGAGCCAAGTGAAAGGACTCCCTTTCATGAAGGCATAAGCAAGAACCATATGAGAAACAAGACAAGGTGGTATGTATATGGCAAAGTACAAAATGAATATATACGAGTCCATTCTGATATAAATGAATGAATGATGTAATAAAGAACTAACCAAATAAGTAAACGAGTGAATGGAGAAATAAATGAGAGAAGACTAGGCAAGTCTCTTAGGCAGAAAATTCAAAATAATTGATGTACAGACTCCTCTCTTAAGGAGGGAGAGCATAACTCACCACTGTATACATGTGAGCTCTGCAAAGCAACTTCCTCGCAAAGAGTATAAAAAAGAGAAGGGAAGAGAGAGTACATTTACAAATACTACTTTAAGCCAGGTAAGTTTGGCACCATCAGTGATAAGCTATATTGATCAAATACACGTTTGCTATGTAATGGGAACAGCACTTTATCTCCACAAAACACAGTGTTCAGTTAAATCATAAGAGAAGCATCAGACAAATCCCATCTACAAAATGCCTGACTTCTCAAAACTGTCAAGTCATCTCAAACAAGGAATGTCTGAGAAACCACCACAGCCCACCAGACCCAAAAGACACGGTGACAACAAGTAATGTGGCATCCGGATGGAATTAAAGAACAGACGGGAAGAACATTACTAAGGAACTCTAAATAAAGTATGGCCTTTGATTAGTAATGATGTATCAGTACAAGTCCATTAATTGTGAAAAATGTGCCATCTGATGTAAAATGTGAATAACAGGGAAAACGCAGTGTCTGGTGTATGGCAACCTCTCAGCGCTATCTTTGCACTCAGTCTGTAAATCTCCAACTCAGAATAAAAAGTCAACTTAAAAAGAAAGAAAAAGAGGCAGTGCTCATTTAAGAAGCAAACTTACTAACAAATGAGGTGAGATTGACACTCAACAAACGAGCAGGGGCATTTGCTGCTTGAATATTTGAATTCCATGGTTCAGACTCAAAACCAACAAAGTTATTCAAATGACCAGAACCCTCGGCTAGTGAATCTAGGCAAAATTTTAAGGTGAATGAGAGATAACTTCTTCAACTAATAGAACGGTGGACATCAGAGTTGGTGGTGATGTTCTAATAACCTTAAAAGACTCATTTACAGACACACTACTCAAACCATCCATCTCACTGAGATGATTCCTGGAGGCTGTTGCTCATCCTGTTACATGATTTAGACACATACAGTCACAGCCATTGAGGCAATCCTGGGACAAGTAGAGTAGTAGTACATGCCCTGACAGGTCCATATATCCCACTCCAGACTGGGGTAAAAGGGTCCTTCTCTCTTACCAGGGATTTATCTGCTCCATAGAGAAGCCTCGGTTTGTTTGGTTACAATTTCTCAAGTTCTGACAGTCAAGTCCTCATGGCCTATGTGTCTATAGCTACAGAAAACCTACTACCTATGAAATGAGAGAACTGATGATTTATTCTTCTCCAGTGTGAGTACAACCAATGTTCTGTTTTGTCTGGACAAATATGTCAAGCAAGTACCTGCACTTACAGGGGGTATCTGGGTTTTCTTTTCATCCCTCTCACCCACCACACCATGAATTCAGGTCTGAACTTAGACTCTTGGTTTGAGTTTTAGGGATCTGAAGGATTTATACAGAGCTCTCCTCGTGATAGATGAAAGATAGTCACCAGTCTGAGTATGGTCTGTGCAGAGACAGAGAATTATTTAATGTGATTCTTCTGGCCAAAGTTTCTAATTCCCACAAAATGACTTTTCCCTGCATTAGTCTGGTAAGAAGGTGGGGAATGGTGGGGAGTTATAATGATAGCATTCACCTGTGAGTACCGGTGAACAAGAGTCCCTGCAATATCAGCTGCTGTGTATGAAATTAGCCCTCTGAGATTAGCACATAGTGGGAGCTTCATACTAGCAAGAGCCAAGATTGGAGTGTGTCCTCTGGACCCAGGGTCCCTATGCAGTGAACTTCCTGAAGCCAGAAGGCAACTATACCATCAGAGGAGCAGCAGTAGAGCCAGGACTCCAAGCATGGAACAGAGTGATGACTCTCCAGCCCACAGAGCAAGTGTAGCTGAGTGCTTTTGTGCAGGAGGCTCGCTTGTGGCATGAGGTGTCTCTGGGCAGTAAGTTCAGGGATCTGGGTTTACTGACCCCTGAGCCTGAGCTGAATGCCTGCAGGTTGAGCTCACAGTGGAGTGGTATGCTCCATTTAGCATTTACTAGCAGACTGAAAGAACTTTGTAACATCCTGATAAACCACTCAACTCTGAGCATTGCTCACTGGGATTACAACCCTTTACCTTCCTTAATACACCCTTTTGTCTGTGAGTTCTGTGTACGCATTGCAATGAATATTAGAATGCAGAGAAGTAAAACAGAGCATTAAAGCATCTTAGCCTGGAGAGGCTTCTCTTAGCCTGGAGAGGCTTCTCTCACCGAGCAGCTTGTGTGATACTACCAAACAGTACACTGTCACCACGACCTCTGGCTGCAGAAGCAGTACCCTTGGGAGTGACATCTTCCTGTTTTAATGGGTTAAAAAGGTACAACAAGGAAAGACACGGTCCAAACAAGGGGGAGGTGAGATGTCATAGGCGGGTCACATTGTTTCAAGCCTCTATTTCCTCATCAGCAAGAAGGTTTGGAGAAGTTCATCTGTGTGTGCTCCCCACTCATTCTGTTTGGTAAAAGTTAAAGCACACCTGAGGCATCTGCAGTCACATGTCCCTTGATGATACTGAGTGTGCTGGGATCTAGGTGCACCAGCACCTGCCTCCTCCCCAGGGTGCTGCCACCACAGCAAATGCTGAACCCTGGCCCAAACGCTACACGCTGTGCCTCCTCTTAGAACAAAGTCCACCCTCTTCGTTGCCTCTTTCATGTTCCTTGGTTCCCTAGCTCTTCTCTCTTCTTTTTCTATCTCCTAGGCCTAAAAGCGTCCCTTTTCCCCTCCCTTTGCTTTTAAATGATTGTGTTGGCTCATTCACGACTCTCAGCACCAATGCAGCTTTTGTTGACAAACACGTAGCAAGTGCCTACTGTGAAAAAGGCAACTTAGCCTAGTGGTTTAAAGGGTCGACTTGGATGCCAAATTGTTGGTGGGAAGCTCAACTTGCCACTTGCTCTGTTAAAAGGGTGGGCTCAAGTTACTCAGCCTCAAAGAAGACTAAATAACATCACCTGTCTCCAAGGGCAGGAACCTCGCTGGTGCAGTAGTTACATGTTGGGCTGCTAACCATGAGGTCCGCAGTTCAAGACCACCAGCTGCTCCTCGGGAGACAGACGAGACTTTCGACTCATAAAAGGGTTACTGCCACAGACACCCTCAGATGCAGTTCTACCTTGCCCTATAGAGTAGCCATGAGCCAAATGACTCGGCAGCATTGAGTCTGGTTTATTTCTGAGGGCTGCTGTAAGGGCTGACACACTTGAATGCATCTCTAGTTCTCAGAATAGAGATGGTGTCAAGCAAGGACCCAGAAAATAGTAATACCAATCTCTGTGGTGTTGGGGGAACACAGGAGACGACCTCAGGGTCACTGCTCTCAGGTAACCCTGGTGTAAAGACTGGATAAACAATCATTTGAACAATGACAATACAAAGCAAGCTACAACTCCTGGAGATAAGGAGGTGAGAGGGAGGAGAGGAGGAGAAGGTAAAGAGAAGAGAGGCGAGAAGAGACTTGAGTTCCAAATGAAGATGCTGCTGGTTGAGAGACTCCGGCAAGATCTCACAGTGAAGATTCTCCTTTAAGATAGACCTCGAAGAATAAAAGTCAGTCAGGTAGGTACGAAAGGGAGGGAGGTTCAGGGAGAAAAAAAAAAAAAAAAAAGCAGAAGTCTATGAATAATCAGGACACCACATGTTTTAAAGACTAGTAAGAAACTCATACATGAAGAATTGTGTGCTTTATATGTATGCTTTTATTACAATAAAAGTTATAAAGGTCAACAAGTTCTTTAAAAAACCAAGAAAACATGGCCAGAGAATTGAGCTACCTCGGGGTCCTGATGGAGCATGAGTTTCACAGGTAAAGGAAAGTTGTACTGGGGAGGGAGGCCCCTGGCCACCAGCGAAATAGCACATAGTTTGTCTGCAAGCAATGGGAAGCTACTGCAGGTTTCTGACAGACACACATGACAGACACACACAACAGACCTGAGGCTTTCGCAGGGTGGGTGGAGCCAGCATGTGTGGTGGCCTGAACAAGCCCTCTGGCTCCAACAAAGCAGTTTCTCGGTGCAGGCAGGTGGACACGTGTGGCGTGCACACAGGGGTCGTGTGAGCACACTGGAGACAAGCACCCACCGGACCCCGGAAAGACCTGCCTGAGTGCTCAGCAGTTACAATGACAATTACACACAGAGGTGTCTGGAGGTGTGTTTTTTAAGTGAAAACCATATATCGATACGATGCCTTTCAATAAACAATCTGGCTACTGACTCCCAACTGCCCCCTCAGCAGGTCCCAGTTGTTTAAAGGAAGCCAAACGGCTTACTTAAGTTAAGTGTCAATAAAGAACAGATGTGCAAGCCAACAAAGAACTCCAATCCGGTTTGAAGAAGGGATTTCTGTACAAGAGACGCCTGGGCTTGGTCACAAGACAGCAGGTGCTGAAGAGAAAAGTCAAATCAGAACTCTTGGTCAATATATTTGTTTGGAGGGAAGGAGCAACCTAAAGCCTAGTCAGGGAGGGCTCTTCTCTGGAAGCAGCATCTGGAATCCTGGAAGTGTGCCTTGTATCCCAGTGTCCTTTCCGGAACTCCTGCCAGGAACAGAGGAGTCCGACCTTTTCTCGTTTAAGTCAGACCTTTTCTTTAGGCATAAAACTCATACACCAAGTAGTGTCAACCCAGACCAGCCCAATGGAGGTGCTGGTTTGGGCCCTTGAGTCTGAACCCACTCAGACGTCACCTCCGTCCTTCATTGCCTCTTGTTCAACATGTACTGGTAACTTTCTATAACATGGAAAGAGAGTTTGGGTGGGCTCTGAGTCTCTCTTCCATATATCAATCTATCTATCTAAACCGGGATCTTGATTTAGTCTTTCAATGGGAAGGAAAGAAAGGAGGGAGGGAAGGAGGAAAACCCATATATCACAAGCCTCGGCGTCATCACAGTTCCCACATCAATTGCACAATGGATTTCTAGCTCTTCCAAGTGAGCAGGTAACTCCACTCGGGGCTTTACTGACACTCTGAAGAACCCGGCCTTGTTTGTCAGCTAATTCTGCAGCTGTACCAGCTTGGCTGAGGACCAGACAAGAACAGGTTGGTTTAGAAATGCATACCCAAGAAGCTTTGCTAAACCAGCAGTGTCAGAGAAGACCAGATTTCACAAGGTGAGCAAATAAAGACTGACTGTGCCAGGAGAGAACGACCTGGGATGGTGGAGGACTACATTCTGCAGGTAACACCAGATGCCCAACAAGCAAAAAGTCCCAAATGGGGTAAATGAATTGCTATTTATATCCACCATGAACTGGGGAGCACAGTACAGTGATCAGGAGTCCTAGTTCTAGAGCCACTGACTGACTGTGTGACACCAGGCAAGTTCCTTACCCTCCCCTTCATGAAATAATTGTTCTAGGTGCCATCAAGTTGGTTCCAACTAGGAGCGACCCTATGTACAACAGGGCGAAACACCTCCAAGTCCTGCTTCATCCTCACAATCGTTCTTACGTTTCAGCCCATTGTCTATCAGTCTGTCACGCTGTGGTGACTTGAGCACTGCTGTGATGCTGACTGGTATTTCAGATGCCCACAGGGCCACCCAAAGTGAACAGGTTTCAGCAGAGCTTCCAGACCAAGAACAGACAATGAAGACGGAATAGGCAGTCCACTTCAGAAGACTTAGCCACTGAAAACCTTGTGGATAGCAGTCATGCATTATCATGAAATAATTATGAGGATTAAATGTGAGGTTTCAGTAGCAACATCACATTAAAAAAATGTTTTAATGAAACTACTTCCTTCCTATTCTTTTCCTAGAATTGACTTTTAGAACTGAAGTTGAAAAATAGTTCATAACTAATATACACTTAGAAATAGTCATATTGCCTTCTCTTCCGGTCCCTCCTGGGCCAGGATACACTGAGAAAGAGTTGGGTCCACAAGTGACAAAGCAACACAGCCAAGGACATGATGGCTGTCAACAGGGCAACAAATGAGGTCTGTGTCTGTGTCAGGGTAGGGGGTGGGGGGCTGTGCTGAGATCAAAGTTCCATCACATAGGCAAGGTGGACGGCAGAGCTCACACCTCTGTGTGGGTTGTTTGGGAGAGAAACTTGGGGTGCCTTGGGAAGAACTTGACCTCTCACATGGAGATGGCTCACACAGTCATCGATGACCCCCCCAGCCCCCGAGCAAGGGATGATTAGGTCACTTAGGGCACATGTCTTGGCAAAGCAGGTTGTCAATTGGTAACTCTTTGGCCCCCGAGTCCAAGTTCTCCCGACCATGGCCTCTACAACGGAGGAAAGGATGCAGGGGGTTAGGCAGCTAGAAGAAAGAGGCTGTGTGTGGAGAAAAAGCCCCCAGAATGACTGTTTGCTGTAAGAGAAAGCAGGGATGTGTGCTCCACCTATTTAACAAGCCCTCCAGTAATGAAACTATTAACAGTTGCAAAAGAATGTGCCAAATCGTCTCAGAATGGTTCGTGGTTAAGGAAACGGGAGAAACTGCTAATATCACACTAACAAGGGTAATTCCAACTGGTAGACAGCAGGGTTGGGCTCGTTGTGGAGAAGTGATTTATCATTCCCCCAGCCAACCATCAGTGTTAAATGCATCCCCAGGGAGGCCAAAGACTTGGGCAGCAGCAGGAGAGAATGAGGAACAGCAGCTCATTAAATGCCAAAGGGCTGGGTGCTGTTCAGAATACACAGAGAAAACAGCTCTGCTCAGCAGGTTCTGGATCTAGACCCCTAGATAAACCAGATTCAACCAAGGGGATCAACACCAGGGGAGGGAGTGTCCACCCAGCACTAGGCCCTGACCAAAGTGCCACTGGTTGCCAATTTCTGGGTTGCACTGGCAATATACAGAACCTTCCAAGTATGATTTATTCCACTGAGCCATCTACAATGATAGCCTCATGGGTGAGAACCAGATTAAGGCCAATTCCCAGGAAGCAGAGAGCCATCATATCTCTCTTTCCTCACATCTCTATCATTTTGCTCTCTCGCCCTCCCACCTTTCTCTCTTACCAAGGCCCCAAGGAATCAGTCAGACCTGGTAAGCCAAGGAGACATCATCCTGGGGTTCATTCATTAACTGAAACAACTCACGGGACACAAAAAAGCATACGTATGATTACTAGCTTTATTAAAGTAAAATTATACAAATCAAGATCATCAAAAGAAAACTGCACAGGCACAGTTCAGGGAAGAACCTGCCTTGTTTCAGAGAGGGCACATCATCCTCCCTTCAGCCAGGAAGCTCTCTAAACCTCCAAGTTCAGGGCTTTAATAACTCCATCCTCCAAGATAAGTTAAATCATGCCTCCTGAGGCTAATTGTTATCAGCCTCCCAGGAGTGTATTTCTGGTCTGATTACCTCCCATTTGCCAGCATAAATCCTCAGGTATAATCTGAAATCCCAAATCACTTACTCCAAGGCTTGCTTACTTCTCAAGAACCAAGGAAAAGGGCCGTTATTTATGAGAAAACTAGGTATTTTTCTCCACACCCTCACAAAACAGTTATGAGGCAACAGATCCTCACTTCATAGACGAGAAGCCTCAGGCCCAGAGATTAGTGTATTAGGATCTCTGGGGAAGGTTTCTTTCCCCTCACACACACCATACAGAGGAGAGGAGATGTAGACATTCCCTAATTATCTATAATGGGCCAGGCACTATGCAAAGGACCTAACATCTATGACTACATTCAGTTCCAACAGAGTAGACACTATTCCTGTTTAGTAAATGAAGAGTTAGAAGCTTATTAATTCATCTGTTGGCTCTCAGGATGATTGTCCGTGCCCTCAAGGAAATAAGTTGTTAGGTACCATCAAGTTGGCACCAGCCCACAGGGACACTAGTACAACAGAATGAAGCACTGCCCAGCCCTGCGCCATCCTTACAGTTTCTGTTTCTGCTGATTGTTGTAACCCTTGTGTTAATCTCTTGGAGGGTCTTCCTTTATTTTGATGACTCTTTTACCAACCATGATGCCCCTCTCCAGGTCCCTCCTGATAACAAGTCCAAAGAAGTCTTACCATTCTTGTGTCCAAGATGCATTCTGGCTGCACTGCCTCCAACATATAGATTTGTCTATTTTTCTGGAAGTCCATGGTAGATTTGATATTATTCACCAATAAACCAAATTACACCAAACCCACAGCCATAGAATCAATTCATGGCAACCTGATACAGGGTTACTGAGACTTGGTAAATTTTTATGGGAGCATACAGCCTTATCTTTCTCCCACACAGTGGCTGGTGAGAGTCTGAACTGCCAACCTATGGTCAGCAGCCCAATGCTTACCTGGATGCTAAATGCAGAAACTGCCAGCTGTCAGTCTGTCATACTGTGGGTGACTTACATGTTGCTAGCATGCTGAAACTATGCCACCAGTATTTGAAATACCAGTAGGGTCACCCATCATGTACAGATTTCAGTGGAGCACCTAGACTTTAGAAGACTAGGAAGAAAGGCCTGGCAATCCACTACCCCAAACCAGCCCATGCAAACCCTATGCATAATAACAGATCATTGTCCAACATGTTTCTTTGGTCACATCAGGAAGAATAAAGTGCTGAATGAAGGCATCATGTTCGATGAAGTAGCATGCCGATGAGGCAAAGAATGAGGTAGACTAGCAAAGTAGTCACAATGATGGACTGGAACATGCCAACAATCATAAGGACATGCAGGACCATGCAACCTGTTGTTATGCGTAAGGTCTCCATGAGACAGAGTCAATTTGATGTAGCTACCTATCTATCTAAATACAGGATCAGAGGTCTCAACAGAATATGTTGGTGACACAGAAGTAGGAAAGTGACTTTACAGGCATTAAGGAAACTTCTGTGGCGTAAGAAAGTTGAAGATTGGCTCAGATCACTGGCTGAGTCCAAAGGAGACACAAAGAAGAGGGTATTTCCCAGGCAGAAGAAAGAGCAAGAACAGAGGTAGCCCCAGAAAAACACATGGAAAACAGCTCAACCATCAATGTGGTCTGAGATGACAGCGAGAACCCCATATACCTTGGTCCAAGTTCCCACTCTAGCCTACACGTGATGAACCATCACTGAGTACTCTTAACCAGGGAAACTCCTGAAGGATTGCACTTGAATAGGTGTGCCAAGCAGTGCTGTGCAGGATACATAGGAGGGTCCAAGCCTAAGGTCCAGCAACAGTTAAGAGGGCAACTGTACTTGTCAACAGAGTAAAACAACCTGGGCCACTGTGTTAGGCCAGGTTGACTATAAAAACAAATCCAGAGACACTCATATATGTATAAGAAGGAGCTTTATATCAGAGTAATTGTATATTAAGAAAATAAAATATCCCAACCTAGTCCAGATCAAGTCCATAAATCCGATAATAGCCCATAAGTCTAATACTAGTCCATAAATCCCTCTTCAGACGCACACAGCACATGCAATGATGCAAAATGCAGGAAGATCACAGGCTATTGGGTGTAAAGTCTTGTGGATCTTCTCACAGCTCTCAGTGTGGCTCCACATGGCTTGTCAATAGGAAGGTGAAAACAGAGGGAGAGATAGAGAGACCTACCTCTATTGAGCCATTTATCTTGGTCGCCCTACTAAACTCTGCCCATATGTTCCTATGGAAGCCATGTTGGCACAAAAACCTAACTATCACAGTTACCACATGTAGGAATGGGGAGTGAGGGACAGGACACATCTGGGAAATCTTTAGGAGGCAAAATTAGTAATCATAGTGGAGGGGTAGTAGTGAAGAGTCTAAGGGAACTCAGGTTTCTAGCTTATATTCCTGGATGGATAAGATGCTTTTCAATGAGAAAGAACACATAAGAAGAAAAACTTGCAGGAGAGGGGGTTCAGAGGCAAGAATAGAATCTGTAGACTTGATGAAATCCATTTTGACACATGGAATTTAAGCTGTCTTTGGGATATCCAAATGGGGGTGTCACATAGAATATATGAGTCTCAAGCTCTAAAAAGGAGTTTATAAAAAATCAAATAATGGCCTTATTTGCATCTAGTGCTGTTCACTGCCTGGCAGCACTCCCAGAAAAAAGAGTGGCACAATCAGGAACACAGATGAGGCTGTGTGGACTGACATTTGGTAGCACGGGGACAGTTGGCATGTTTTTGAAAGATTCTGACCAGGAGTCTTGCCTTAGTCTGATACTACAACCATACCGTTTTCAAACTCTGGGGTAAATCCTGGACTCCCCACTCATGAGCTCTACGATCTACGGAAAGCTATTTAGCGGCTCTGTGTCTCCATTTCCTCATCTATAAAGTGGAGTGATGATCGTAGCAAAGCTCACAGAGTGGTTGTGAGGATCAAGTAATATAGTACTTGGGAAGCTTCGCCCAGACGTGGAAGCAAAGCACAAACATATTCTCAGCAGTGTCCTGTTGATGAGGACAACAGTAGTATAACTCATTTTACCCTATGCATTTTACTTCAACGACCCTTCTTTGTAAAATAGGAAGGATGCCTGCTTATTTCAGGAGACTAAAATTAGAAAGCAGAGGTTAAGAAAAGCCACTGAAACAAGTATCAAGTGGGACTTGGTGGTGAATCGGGGGTCTTTCAGCAGGAGTCAACAAGGTCTACCCTCCTGGCAGCTCAGGTCTTCAGAGAGCATTTTGTACCATGGCCAGAGTCCACTCTCCCTGCCATTTGGTCCCAAGAGGAAACTGGCCACACACCAAAGGATAACACATTGAGTGCTACAGGTCACAGAAAAGAAGTCATCAGAGCAACCTGTTACCAAGGCCATGAAAGCAAGTGATTGGGTCTTCTCCAGAGGCTGGGTAGGGGAGCAGTAGCAGCAATGAACTAGGCAGCCTCCTGCTGGATAGCCTGAGGCTATTCTGCAAATCCTCCTGTTATAATGGATAAAAGGGTTAGCTTAAATTTTTTAAACAAAAAACTAGGCAGTAAGTGGATCAGTGCAATAACTACAGACTGCGCTGGGTCCCTGCCATGAACCAAAAACTGAATAATATGTAAATATCCCAGTGGAAATTTAATTAACTTTTTTATTCCCTTGAACTTAAATGGCTACAATAAAGCACAATAATTTATTTTAAAATGAGCATGCATCTGACTTTGATGACATTGTAATACTCACTAACTCTTCTCTACTGATGGATACAGAGCTCAGAAGAATCTGCTCCCATTTTACAACCAATCCCAAACCATTTACTCAGGAGCAGAACCAAAGCTCCTGAGCTGAGTGACTTCCCAGTTCAGTGTAGACTCGGGAGAAGAGAAATTCATGTCCTTGTGTGTGGTTAGGTATTCCACAGATGCTTCATGAGCTAAGTTTTCTGAAGTTGTGCTTTCTGAGAATAAGTTCCCTGAAATGAGCTCTCATTCTTCCAGCCACACTGACCTTCTTGCTGTGCCTTGAAATGGCAAAGTCCATTTCTGCCCCGGGACATTTGTACCTACTGTACCCTCTGTGTGGAACGCCATTCCGCAGATAGCCACAACTCGCCCCTTTTCAGTTGTATCTATAGAGACTCAAGTGTCACTGTGACCCAGAGGCCTTCCCCAAAAATACTGTATACCATGGTGCCCACACACTACTGCCTGGCACTGTCTGCCCTCAAGCCCTGCTTTATCTTTCAGCACAGTATTTGCATGTGATAGTATGTTTAATTTCTCTTCCCATTCCATCTATCAGGATAGATGTTCCATGCAGACAGGGACTTTGTTATAGATTGCTATATCCTCAAAGCCTGTTAAGATATTGGCTCATAGAAGGTTGTCAACGCATGTTTTAAATTTTAAAATTAGGTTCTGTTGAGTGTACCATTCTTTATACATCTGCTGCTGGCTTATTAACTATCTCATTACCCAAAACTGCACAGTTACAACAATAGTAAAATACCTACTATCCAACTATTTTGTGCACTAACAATGTATGCCTGGTCACCTGGCAGGAACAAATTCCAAGGTGCAAGGGAAGAACAATGCTGACTGGAATAGTTAAGATTATGTGTTAACTTTACTGATCCATGATTCTCAGTGACTTGTCAGTTACCTAATGATGCAATTTGGCAGCTTGCAATGATGTAACCATCCTCCATTTTGTGATTTGATATGGTTATCCTCCATTTTTGCACAATGCCAATTTTCACATAATGACTTGCTCTTTGGATCTAATCATGTTGAAAAGTGAAGATTGAGTTTATTGATAAGAATGCCTCTCCTCAGAAACCCTGAGAAAGTGTATTGATTTTTTTTCTTTAGTTGAGAGGATGGCTGTAAATATACCATCACACACTGCTCAATCCACATCTAATGTTTTCTTAACCCTTTCATGAGTGAATTATTTTCTGCTTTTGATTTTTTGTTGACAGCATGTGTTTTCAGTAATAGAAGGTATAATGAGCTAAATAGTGTCCCCCTCGCCCCAAATGTGTGTTATTCTGGACGGTTTAGCAATTATAAAATGATGTGATTTGGCAGTTATGGAATGATGTGATTATCCTCCATGATATGAACTGATTGATCAGTCAATAAGTGGTAAGGGGTTAAGGTGAGATACAACATCCTTACTGGGGTCACAACCTGAATTCAATCATACAAAGGATGAAAGGAGAGCAAAGTGAACAGACAGGGTAGGAACTCAATTCCACCAATAAAGAAGATCTGAGTGTAGAGCTTGTCCTTTGGACTCAGGGCCCTTGTGCTGAGAACTTCCTAGACCTTAGATAAGACTGATGAAAGCTTCAGACGCTCTGTAGAGGAAGATAATTTTCTAGTCCTATGAAGTGGCGTAAGTGGTTATGAGTGCTAAGTGAAAGGCCAGCAGTTCAAAGCCACCAGCCAGCTCTGAGGGAGAAAGAGGAGGCTTTCTTCTCCAGTAAAGAGTTAAAGTCTTAGAAACACATAGGGACAGTTCTACACTCCTATAGGGTCGCCATGAGTCAGAATTGACTCGATGGCTGTGAATTTGGTTTTTGGAAAGATTTAGTCTTGAAAACCCACTGGGGCAGTTCTGTCCTATAGTGTCACTATGAGTCAGAGTCTACTTAATGGCAGTGAGTGAGTTTTAAGGTGAGGTGAGGGAGTAATGAAATACCAGCTAACACACAGGAACCCAGCACAACAGTCTGATTCTCCACACACCAGCATCCTCAGCAAAGTTATAGAATTAGCCAAGTCTGACTTTTGTCTATCCTGGTACAGCTTCTGTGAAGTCTCCCAGATTTCACTGTCTTAAGCTATTTAACTCATAGATGTTAACCTATAGATGTCAACTAAGATTGATTTTCTCACCGACTCTCCAAATATTTACTGAGCATGTGGACACTGTGCCAGACACAAGGAACATGACAAAGAGCCAAAAACAAGAGCCCGTCCTTGACCTCAATCACATACATCAAGAGAGCACAGTTGCTCCACATGCCATGACAGAAAGGGCCGTGGCGCCATGAGAACAGGTGAGAGGATCAAACAGCCTCGTCCTTCTGCCCCAAGGATGTGATGTTCGGACAGAAGTCTGATTAAAGAGGCTTCTTATTAAAAGGAGCTTGATGAAGCATCTTAGTACCTCTCAGGGTATTTATCTGCATCCCGAAAGGCTTTGAAACCCAAAGGAAGGTATAATAATGATACCGATGAATGTGAATAGCTCTTTATGGATTACGAAGCAGCTTTTTCATGCTTTATCCCAGATTCAACCATTGCACCAGAGAGAAAGAACAAGAAATATCCGGTTCTCCCTTTTATCAGTGAGGAAACTGAGATTAATAACCCTGAAATGACACATCAAGGTTACACATTAAGTCAAGGAGAAGACTCAAACACACATCACATTACTCCTTGTTGGGAGTTCTTCCTACTACACAGTGCTGCTTTCTCCAGGAAGCTCAAAGGTGACATGACAGAAACTGGGGGAACAAAGGACACAGATCATCCCAAATAGTTGGCTGCCATATTCACCTAGTCACAGAGCAGGCCTGATGGTATGATGGCAGCAGCCTGATTTCAGCATTGCTTGCCACCCCTCACCCCCAACTAGCAACCTCCCAGTCAGCAGTCCTAGGGTCACCCCTAACTGGAGACTGCTGACAAATCTTGGCATTCCTTTGACTCATCAACATATACTACATTCTCAGCCTCCATCTTAACACAGCTTTCCCATCTGTGTATCTGTGGCTCACTTCTCTCTGTGGGTTCCTCTGATAAAGACACATGTCATTAGATTTAGGACCCACCAATCCACAACGATTTTAACCCTATTTCCAAGTAAAGTCACATTCTCAGGTTCCAGGTTGATATATAGCCGGGTATTCAGCCATTGTGTGCACAAGAAAACTGGCTAAAGGTACTACCTTTCTCAGCCTTGAAGAAAGCGGCAAACCTCAGATTAGGAAACAAAGAAGGAAGATGGTGGAGTAGATCCAAAAAGTTATCGCTAACCATCACTGCAACTCATCCCAACTCAATTGGGTGGAGATCCCCACAATTCACTGCAACTCCTAACAAATTGATGAAAGTCCCTAGAACGTGTCCACAGAAAACAGGAAAGCACAGAACGTGCAGAGAATTTCCATCAGCCTTACTAAGCAACCGTGGAATGCATGCTGGACTGGGCATCAGGAGATCTGGCTCTTCCTGCTGTGTGAACTTGGACCTCATCGACTGCTCTATAAAATCCATGAGCTGCAATTATAGTCAGTTCAAACAATGATTCTGTGTGCTTGAAGTACACTGGGTTTAAACAGGCATACTTTAATAGAAAAAGCACTTAAATCATTTAATTATTCCATGACCACTACTGAAGTCTGTACTATGTTCAAGTACAATGTTAGGCACTTGGGATTCAAAGACAGCCAGTATACAAACACTTCCAGGATCTGCAAGTCCTCTCTGAATCACAATATCTTCATCTGAAAGCCCATCTGGCTGCAGCATCTATTGATCATTGACTCCACCTTCCAGTCCTCAAGAACGTCTCCTTGTTTACCCCCAAACTAGATTAGATCTTCAGCTGCCCTCTTCCTTAACTTCTTGCTTTTTTCTTACTTACATAGTTACTAGTAGTGCACCTGTCTTGTTTATTGCTGAGTGTCAGCACCCAACACTGTTTGGTGTAGAGTAAGTGAATGAATAAATGAATGGACATGAGCTTGCCTCCATAGATGGGGAACTAGATGCTTTTCTTCCTCTGCCCCATCTACCGACTTCTCACCACAGAAGGGTAACAACTAGGAACATACTGGGCTGGTCAGATGAAATAATGTGTATTTAAGTAATTTTAAAGTTGTAAAGCTATATGACTGATATTACTAATCACAAGGCCAGAGGAAGCACTGAATCCCTTGCCCAGCTGGCTCTCCTGCTCCTTCCATTTTCCTCCACCCCCCACCTAGGTCTCAGGTAATGGTCACCACACTGAGCAGCCTCCAAAGACTCTATCCCAGGAACAATCCAACACTGGCCACCAATAGCTTGAAGCAGCACCGGACTGAGGACTGTGCAGTGATTATATTTGGGGGATCATTAGAGCTGAAGGTGAAAAAGGTGACATTCAGAAGCTTCTTAAGAAGCCCTAGTAAAGTCATTTGCTGAGGTGCTTCCATGTACTAAGGAATATGCTAGCACGCAGCCCTGTCCACAAGGAACAGTCTCAAATCTAGGATTTAGACAAAAGAATATAAGGAACATCCAGGTCCTGGTCTAAATCAGTTCAGCCAGGCAACCTCTGTGACAGCAAACAACCAGATAGTTCATTGTGGATCTGTGTCCTGCTTCCTGAGAGCACCAGACATATTCAAAGTGCTTAGTGGTTCTGGTCCAATAGTTCCTCACCAAAATAAGGAAAAGAAAACCTACCTACTTCTACCCAAAGTGGTACAAGTGCCACTAATTTGTGTGTGTGTGTGTCAGAATTAGCAAATGTGTGTGTGCATATATATATACATGTGTATATATGTATGCATGTGTGTGTATATATACATGTATGCATATCTGTATGGACATGTGTGTGTATGGGAGTACCCCCCCAAAAAGGGAATTATATGTGTGTGTGTGTGTGTGCATGTGTGTATGCCATCTAAAGTACAAATATTGGTCTCTCCTTGACCAGAGGAAAAAAGAGGGATGGAAATAGTAAGACATACAGAAACAATTAGTCCAATGGACTAATGAACCACGCAATCATCAGTCTCCATAACCCTGAGACCAGCTCGATGGTGCCCAGCTACCACCACCCACTGCTTTGAAAAAGATCATCTTAAAAGATCCTGGATAGAGTGACAGAAAAATGTGACCCCAAAACCCCAATTACAAAAGAAACCAGGCTTACAGATCAGATAAAGGCAGGTAGCACCCCCAAGACTATGGCCCTTAGACACCCTTCGGGTCTGGAGTTAAACTCGTTCCCACGTTAGAATAATCCATCAGTAAAGTCAAAAGGGCAGCATTTACCCAAGGACAAATTATAAGGGGCTAGGAAAAAACAGGGAATGGGAACAGGAATACCGAGGAAGTGGGACGAGAGATGGCAAGTACATTGTGGGGATTTAAATGGCTAAGAGGGACAAAATGTGTAGGAATTGTTGACTGTAGAACTTATGATCTGCAGTGTAGTCCTCCACCTAAATTACAATAAAAAATACACACACACACATATCTTGAAAGCACTTGACTTTTTTTTAAAAAGTGCCTTAGATAGATAACTTTACAAAGGACATCAAAAGTGTGAGAAAACAAAGAGAAATAGAAAGGGGGAGACACTGGTCCCATCACCAAAGCCTGTCTATTTATTAGCACGGGCTGTAGAACAGGCGAAGGGAGAGAAACCTATATTTCTCTCTACAGACGAATCTGGGCACCCTCAGGCAGATTATTCCATAGCTCTGAGCACTTCCCTATCTGAGAGGTGGAAACCCTCTTAACTGCCCATTATGTGTCCGGTGCAGGCTCTAGTAAGGTTGGGGGAGAGCAGCAGGTAAACGGCTTTCCAGGCACAAAAGCATTTCACAGATAGGGGCACCGTGATCTTTATCACAAACGCTTCCCTCTGAGGACCATCTGCTCCTCTGGCCAAGAGGTGGGGCCTGCGGTCCTGAAAGCAGGAGAGCATCCTGCAACCTAAGCCCAGCAGTCTCGGCCCTGTGTTACCCCGGCATCATGAAAGAACGGAGTCAGGAAAAGTCCTTCACATGAAAATCCCAGGCCCCAGTTCCTCACAGCTGTAATTACAGCCAAAATAGCTTTTGAAAGGGAGAAAAGAAAATAGCAGCCTGGACCAAGCAGTGAATTATGGGGTTTGGGGTAAAACACACACCCAGAGTTTTTGCTGTTAATGGTGGCCAGTCTAAACAAGTGACTGGACAGCCAAACCAAACAGCTTTCTGGCCAATTAATTCCTCCCTCTAATTTAATGAGCTTCTCATTAAGCTCTGGAAGCAGCTCACAGGGAGTTGCAGGAAAGGCACATGGGCCAGCAGGCTGGCAGGTGATGAGGGGAGGGGAGAGCGGGGCATCACTCCAGCCCCTAAGTCCTCCAGCTCCCACGCCCCGGCCTTCCACTGTTTCCAGGTGATATTTTCCTGTACAAAGCAGGGCTTCTTTCACTGCTTTCCTTACTGGAGAGGTTGCATGCCTTAAGCCTTTGGCTCCTCAGCTCAGGTCATCACCCAAATCAATATCACAAAGGACCCTCAACGGGTTCAGCAAGTAGGCAACACAGTCCTCTGGCCATCATCCCTCTTTAACCTAAAGTTTATAATCAAGAGCAGCCAGCCTACTCAGCACAGCTTCCCCGATCAGTATAGAAAGATGAGGTCTGGGGTTTGCAAAGAGTAAAAGGTGAGACCTTCCACTGGGGCATCTCCGGGAGTGGAGATGTTAGGGTTCTGGCTCCACACAGCCCAGCCACTGGTCACTCACCCGTATCCGGCGCATGGCAGCCACGATCTCCACCCTGCTATTGGGCCTTGGCACATCCAGGCTTCCTACGTACTGTGGAGAAGAAGTACAAGATCATTGAGAACAGAAACAGGACATGTCCCCAATCACAGAATGTAAGGGGGGGTCATTCAGTTCATTCCCCCCCTTTCCCCATGATATAGAAGAGGTGATTATAGGGCCAAAAGAGCATTATCTTGAGACTGGTACTAGCTTTACCAAAAGTACATATATAACAAAATATTTGCCTTGTCAACACCTTTTTTTTCCACATGTAGAAGTTCATGGCATTTATATTCACAGATGGCAAAGAGCGCAGAATTCTCTCAGAGAAGGAGCTCCAAACAAAACCAAACCCACTGCCACTGAGTTGCTTCTTACTCACAAACCACCCTAAACAGGATTTCCTAGATTGTAAATCTTTACAGGAGCAGACAGCCTTATCTTTCTCCCGAGGAACAGCCGGTGGGTTTGAGTCACAGGCCTTGAAGTTAGCAGTCGGAGAAGGGTTAGAGAGACTAATACGTTGCCTTCAGAAGTGTGTATAACTTAAACGGAGGATATGGCAAAGACCAATGGCTTCACCTTTCTATATTTTTGTTTAATAAATGTTTCTGTGATTCTGCAGCAATACTTACCCTGGTGTATTCATAGACAGGCAGGGGATTTGTTTGGTATAAAAAGGTTCATACTACTCACATTGTTCTGCAACTTTCTCTCTCTCTCCCCCTCTCTCTCTCAACACAACTTGGACATCTTTCCACTTCAAAGCACTAAGGTTTTATAACACACATGGTTATGTAACACTATTTCACTGTCACAAGCAGTGCTTCCTCCACAACGCTCCTCATCTACACAGCCGTGAGACTCATCCAAGCACTTCTGTAGGCTGGAGTTCTAGAAGTGGACTTGCTGGATGAAAGAAAAGGTCTATCTACTCTCTAGATATTAAACAAGGAACCCAAACCAAACCCTTCCCATTGAGTCAATTGCTATTCCCTATAAGACCAAGACTATAAATCTTTAAGGAGTAAAAAAACCTCATCTTTCTACCATGGGTCAACTGATGGGCTTGAACTGCTGGCCTTGTGGTTAGCAGCTCACTAGGTAACCCACTATGCCACCAGGGCTCCTTAAAACAAGAAAAGGGGGCTAACCATGTGGCACTGATTAAGCATATATGATATTAGCTTTTCCATACCCGCCATCCTGTTACCTAGTGATTCACTGGGGTTTGCTTTTCCTTTAGACACATAAATGACATAAAACAGCCCAAGGAATGTCCTACAAATTTGCAGTCCCAGGGTAATTTTTATAAGTCTACCCAATTGACATCTGCATGAGTAGAGGACAATGCGGGAGACTAGGCAATCGTGTCTGCAGGAAATGTACTTCCGGTGGTGACGGGAAGAGAAGGTTCTTCCTGAAATTTAGAGCTAAGGTTAGCCCAGTGAGGAGGGTTTCAAAAGCCAAATAAATATTTACATGGGATTTCCCCCAGTTATGGATCAACAGCTTGTACTAACACAGTGCAGAGCCCAGTCCCCAGCCGCCAGAGTAGGCAGGGCACACATTACCGTATCAGCCCCGGGCAGAGTCCCACCAGCCCCAGCAGGAGCTGCCTGATTCGTAAAGCCAGTTGCTGTCAAGCGGATGCCCTCTCCAGAGGACCCTGTGTGTGTCAGAGTAGAACTGAGCTCCACAGGGTATCCAGTGGCTTGTTTCTTTCTGAAGACCTTTCTGCCAAGGTACTTCTGGTAGACTCCTACCTCCAGACTTTAGTTAGCAGCTGAGCACATTAGCCTTCCGCACTATGCGTGAAATAGGAACGCTAACTGGTAAAGCCTTTAGAAACTCACTCAGGTAGACAAAGTCACTTAGAATCTAGGAGTTTGGTCAGATTCACCTGTGGATGGAATTTCCCCCTCTGTGTTCTGATAAATCATGGCAGTGACCCACTCAGTCCAAAATGCTGTCATGCTAGGTCCACAACTGTTCAATTTCAAAGACTCCCCAGCTGGGGGGCAATCTCCACGCTCCCTCTCCCAGAGGCTACACCAGGGGTCCTCAAACTACGGCCCACAGGGCACATGCAGCCCACCGAGGACATTTATCTGGCCCACCGGGTGTTTTTGCCCCGTTTTGTTTTTTTACTTCCAAATAAGATATGTGCAGTGTGCATAGGAATTTGTTCATAATTTTTTTTAAACTATAGTCTGGCCCTCCAATGGTCTGAGGGACAGTGTAATAGTCTAGGTACTTTGGAGAAACAAATCCACAGCGACTCATGTATAAGAGAGAGTTTTATGTAAAGAAAAGGTGCATCACGAAAACATCCCAACCCAATGCTGCCCAAGCCCACAAGTCCAACATTAACCCATTAACCCAACACCAGTCCACAAAATCCTCCACCTCACAAAACAGAGGCAATGATGCCAACTGCAGGAGGAAAGCTGAGTCCGTGAACGTGTAAGCATCTCAGCACTGGCAAGGGTCTCCACACGGCTGCTCCAGCACCCAGGGCTGCATCAGGATAGATCCATGCGGCTTCTCCTTGGGGATGTCTTGGAGGAAGTCAATCTTGCAAGCTGAAGCAGGGAACTGCTAAGGCAGCTGCACCCAATACAACCATCACAAAACAAGAGACCCGAGAACTAGAAAGGCGAGGCTTCACCACCCATTTATCCCTCCGCCTTTCAACCAGCACCACATGTGATTATCGGCCAGGCTGGCACAATTAACTAACTCAGACAGTGAACTGGCCCCCTGTTTAAAAAGTTTGAGGACCCCTGGGCTACACACTTGGTATCTCCAGCAGTGGATTGGCATTCAGACTCCCCAGGGCTCTTGTGCCTCTAGGCCAAGCATGGCCACCAGGGAGAGAGGGGGGAGAGGAAAGGCAGACCTGGACTGTCTTCCCTCACCAGTCCCTGCCCAGCCAGAACAAGTCTGGTGTCCAGGGCAGTCTGGAATTAGCTCAAACACAGACACCGACACGGGACCCAATCCCATCACCCAGCCTGGCTCATCCTCCTTGGAGAGGGTGCTGCTGGCTGAGAACCCCCAAATACCCACTGCCATTGAGTCAAGTCTGACCCACAGCAACTCTCTATAGCACTGGTTCTCAACCTGTGGGTCGCATCCCCTTTGGGAGTCAAACGACCCTTTCACAGGGGGCACCTAAGACCATCGGAAAACACATATTTCCATTGGTCTTAGGAACCGAGACACCACTCCTCTATCCGTCTCCTCTATCTATCTATGGGTCTGCCCATACGAGTATCTGCCACGCAGATACACCCACATACGAGTACCTGGCATGAAGACTGTGACCCATGCTACACCATGCTTCAAGACAAAATTTCATTGATTTGTAATTAGAAATAAGTATTTCACAATATAAAATTACATATTGGTTTTGTGATTGATCACTATTCTTTAATTATGTTCAATTTGTAACAATTAAAATACATCCTGCATATCAGATATTTACATCATGATTCATAACAGTAGCAAAACTACAGTTATGACGTAGCAATGAAAATCATTTTATGGTTGGGGGTTACCACAACAAGAGGAACTATATTAAAGGGTCACAGCATTAAGAAGGCTGAGAACCACTGCTCTATAGGGTTCTGAGACTGGAAAACTTCCTGGGAGCAGACAGCCTCATCTTCCTCCGAGAGGCTACCGAGCTAGCAGTTAGCAGTTCAAAATGCATCCCACAGCACCCCCAGGGTTCCAGAAGCACTTGGGAAATACGAGGGGTGGGAAGAAAGTGGCCACAGAGCTGGAGAAGAGAGACCACTATCTAGCTTTGGGCAAGGTTTCCTAACAAACAGAGCAGACTGCATGTGTAGGAGCGCGCACTAGGAAACCTGGCATTGTACCTCATCAGCACTTCCCTTTCACTCCACCCACCACCCAGGCTGGTATATGTACATGCGTGCACTGTACATGTTCATGTCACACTCGCAGGGCACAAATGCTGGCGCTCTGAATGCACCGCACACACTCACCTCACACACACTCCCACACCAACCACACAGGCAACCGTCCCACCACCTCACCTCCTGCAGCATGCACACGCCAAAACATCACCCTCCCATTCACATCACACACCGCGGTTTCCTTCCTTTGCAATTCCGTGGCGAAAACCACAAATTTGACTTTCTAGAAATCAGACTGAAGCAGATAACCCACCTCCACTATGGTTGCACCTTAAGTTCTTTCAAAGAGATAAACAGGATAACAAAACACATGAATCAAAATGCGGAATCACAATGCCAGAGAACCAGAGAGAGGAGCAGGAAGCTTATCCCGCAGGGGAAAATCACAGGGTGTCATAAATGAATACCATCCTTATTTACATAGGGGCCCTGGTGGTGTAGTGGGTGTGTGCTGGGCTGCTACTGCAGTTCAAAACCACGAGCCATTCTGTGTGGAAAAGAGGATACCCTATTGACATGCGTAACACCATTATCCAGAGAGGATGGCATATGAGGTCTTTCTGTTGAGCTCCCCTTCATAGGCCCTCCATTCCAAATTGGGATGTTGGTGCCCAAGCCTGAACCTCCTCCACCAGCGGGGCTGACAGCCTCTCGAGGCCCAGGAGCCTATCACCATCTCCAAGGGTCAAAACCATTCCCTGTCTCAGTCCAAGGAGGATACGTGGTGACCAGTCATTGCCCAGAAATGGGATCCCTACATGTAATCCCTTGCTTATCAAGAGAGGATGGCAGATGAGATCTTCAGTTGGCAGATTGCTAATCATGCAGCCTTATACTCAATGACTGTAGGGTTTCTGTGGTCTCCTTCCAGGAACTCTCACTGTCAGATGTCATACAGCACCTCCTTTCAAAACATTCTCCGAACCGGAAGAAGAAAAAAAAACCCACCCACTGCCATGGATTCCGTTCTGACTCAAAGCGGCACTACAGAGCCGAATAGAACTGCTCCCTAGTGGTTGAGAGGCTATCAAGCTTTACTGGAGCTATCAGCCTCATCTTTCTCCTATGGAGTAGCTGGTGGGTTTGAAACGCTGATCTTGTGGTTAGTAGTCTAATGTGTCACCAACTATACCACCAGGGCTCCTGGCACCTCCCCCACAGAGCATAAATCTCTAAACACCCACTGTGTCTAGTCAATTCCCACTCACGGTGACCCTCTGGGGCAGAGTGCAACTGTTCCATAGAGTTACTGAGGCTGTCAATCCCCATGGAAGCTGACTCCCTTCTCCTGCGGAGTGACTGGTGGCTTTAAAGCACCAGCCTTTGGGTTAGCAGGCTAAAGCCCACAGAGCATAAAGTAGGCATAATAAGATAAAAGAGTTAAAAACACTGGGCCTAAAGGATTTTTCATTAGCATCTAAAAGGAAAAAGAAAAAAAAAACTCTAAAGAAGATGTAATTGGAGGAGCTGATGCCAGGGGCTTAAGCGAAGAGGAAATGTTTTGAGAATGATGAGGGCAATGAATGTACAAATGTGCTTTACACGATAGATGTATGTATGGATTGTGATAAGAGTTGTATGAGCCCCTAATAAAACAATTTAAAAAAAAGAAGAAGTAATTGTATTAGTTTATCAAGAGCTGAGATTACCTATCAGTCTTATTTGTGGCTTCCTTTTCAGATAAGCCGGGGTGGGGTTAGGGGTGGGGTGGGAACAAACAAACAAATTCACTGTCATCAGCCAATGCCAACTCCTAGTGACCCTATTGGACAGGGTGGAATAGCCCCTATGAGTTTCCACGATTGTAACTCTTCACCGGGAATGGAAAGTCTGGTCTTTCTCCTGAGGAGTGGCTGGTTTTGAACTGCTGACCTTGCAGGTGGCAGCCCAATGTGTAACCACTGCACCACCAGAGCTCCTTTAAGCAGGAGTTAACCACAAATAAGATTCACCAGGGGAACTTCAAATACTTTAATAAAATTTCTGGACAACCTCAGCCTCTGTGCTAGAATATCTCATGAAGTCTTTTGCTTCTGAAGACCATGATAAACTGATTAACTGAACTATAGTGTCTCCAGTAATACGAATCAGAATTATTAAAAGCAGCCAAACATGACAGCTTGAAATCTTGACCAATATAATCCACTGTCTTCATGTGGAAACCCTTCTGCTGACACAGTTTCTTTCAGGTGTCTCCAAACCAAGGAAAATATCCTAATGTGAATTTTTAAAAACAAGTGCATCAGACAATTCTGCATCTGATAATGTTGGAGTGGCTGGGACCAGGCTGAGTCTGACAAATAATGAATATGAGCTCTGGACAAGGTGTACAAAATAACTTTGAAGCCATGGGAGAGAGCCCCCAAAGAGGCAGAAGCTGAAGGGGATTCGGCCCAGGAGGTAAATTCACTCTGACAGGCCTGAGGAATTGGAAACCACAGATGGGGGCCACCGCAGAGTCTGAAAATGAAGGCAGAAATCCCAGTAAAGAAGGAGCCACAGAGGGAGAGCCCCCAAATCATGTGTAAACTCCACCTAGGTCCTTGGATGGCCCCCAGACTGCAACGCATACATGAGAGACACCAAGAAGCCCACAGATGGTGGCAGCTGGAAGAACGGGGAAGTGTAGATTTTAGCTGCTGCCCGCCTCAGGGGAGACAGATTTAGGAGTTAAGACCAGCCAAGTTAACTGTCTTTAAGTACAAAAATCAACAAGTCTTCCAAAGAGGATAGCAGAACCTTCTGTCTTGGAGATATTGAAACCCCACTCACTAGCGATTGTAAGGAAAATCCACAAAGCTTTATTTTCCTGAGGTGAAAGGACCAAAAATGCCCAGGTCGATTTCCACTCCTGGCAACTCCGTGTGTCAGAGCAGAGCAGTGCTCCTCTGGAGGGCTGTCTTGGCGGTCATCTTTACAGAAGGAAGATCTTCCACAGCGCCGCTGGATGGGTTTGAGCCACCAATTTTTAGCTTAGTAAAACCAGACGCCCACTGTCATAGAGTTGATTTTGACTCATATGGAGCAGAACTGTTCCTTTGGGCTTTGCAGGCTACATATCTATAGGGGAGCAGACACCTTCATCTTTCTCCCATGGAGTGGCTGGTGGATTTGAACTGCTGACCTATAGCTAGCTGCTCAACTCATAACCCACTACACACCACTGGGACTCCTGGCAGCCCTAGACAGGGTGTCTGCGGCTATACATCTTACCCCAAGAGATTGCCTCCTCGTCTTTCGCGCCTGGAGCAGCTGGTGGGTTGAAGCAGTCCCAATAGCCCCATAAGAGACAGGGGCCCACAAATGGGTACAAAGTAAAGGCCTTTGATTCTGCTACCTTCTTCCTTATTCTCATCCCGACTTTGAAAACCTCTCCGTTCTCCAGCCCAAGCCCACAGCAATGTGCCATGTGGGGCTCGTCTTACAAAGAAGGACAAAGAGGACCAGAGCCTTTAGCAGATGGCAGAGAAGAGGCCTCCTCCAAGTTCCTGGCTTTCAGCTCACGACCCTCCCCTCTGCATTCCTGGCAGCTCTTTCCCTTCAGGTTCCATGCCCTGTTCGGGATCTATTCCATCAGCTTACCCACCTTCTTCTAGCCCTCTGTCTCCTGTCCACGCTGTGCTCCTTCCCCACAAATACACAAGCATAAGGAAAGCTGAACCGCAGCTTCTATCTGGAAAACACCATCTGTGGCATGCCCCACTGAGTGCATCCCTCACCTGTTCTCTGACCTAATGCCTTCCACGGACTGAGTCAGAGCAGAGGGGTCGAAGGTCAGACAGAAACTTAAAGATCACATCCAATGTATTTTACAAAAGAGATGAAAGAAGAATGTATGAAACAGAAAATATGGCAGATGCCCTGCCAGCATTTAATGAATGTTTGCTATTATGAGTTATAAAAAGAACAGATTAGACACAGAGGAAGCAAAGTGGAAAAGACAGGATCAGAAGATACAGACATAGAAAGAGGCAAGGATCTTCCTCTAGAGCCAACACCCAGAATCCAGACTTCTAGTGCCCTGAACCCTGGTGGCATAGTGATTATGCATTGAGCTACTAACCACAAAGGTACCAGTTTGAAACCACCAGCTGCTCTGAGGAAGAAAAAGTTGCAGTTTCGGAAACCCACAAGGGCAGCTCTACCCTATCCTATGTGTGGGAATTGACTTGATGGCAGTAAGTTCAGAGTGTGAATTTATTATGACAGCACATCACAGGTTGTGTCACCTGTATACCAGTCTTGAGTCTTTGAGTCTTCCCCAAATCCACATTCCTCTTCACATAGTCCAGCCTCCCAGGTGTTTTCCTCAACATACTGATTGGCTAAGCCTGGTGGAAGAACACAACCCACCAGAATGATGACCACACGCATTTGCTTGCTGACAGTGGAGAGACTTGAAGCAGGGAGAGATGGAGGTCTGAGAGCACAGCCTTCAAGATGGATTACACCTCTACATAAAACAAGAGCCCTCACACCGGGCCATAGCCAACATCGGGAGAAACAGAAGAAAGACTGAAGGTGTCAACGATTTCATTTCACTTGGATGCACAATCAACGCCCTTAGAAGCAGCAGTCAGGAATGCAAATGATATACTGCAGTGACCAAATCTGCTGCCAAAGTTTGCTAAGTGTTAAAGAGTAAACAGTCACATTGAGGACTCAGGTGCACCTGCCCCAGCCATGGTATTTTCAATCACTTCATATGCATGTGGGGAGGAAAGGGGGGAACTGATTGCAATGATCGACACGTAACCACACGGGCACACACACACACAGGGATGAACAACAGAAACCATGGGGGAAGGGAGACAGTGGTTGGTGTAAGATATGAAAACAATAATAATTTCTAATTAATCAAAGGGTCACGAGAGGGGGAGGGAGGGGAAAGAACAGCTGACACCAAGGGCTCAAATAGAAAACAAATGTTTAGAAAATAATGATGGCAACATATGTACAAATATGCTTGATACAATTGATGTATGGCTTGTTATAAAAGCTGTAAGAGCCCCCAATAAAATGATCTTTGAATAAATTTTTTAAACATCAAAAAATAATAATAATTGCAGGCGACGAGGGCTCTGTATGTTCTATCTGCTGAATGCACAAGGAGAAAACTGGAGCCCATAGAAGTGAAGCAACTAGTCCAAGGACACAGTTCAGGGCAGCACCAGCGGTCAAGAGCCATTCCCTCCCCGCCCGCCCCCACTCCTGCCCACTCCAAAGGGAAAGGCCTTCCTGGCCTGCAGACGCTGGTACACAGCTGAGTGCCCCGCTTAGCGGGATTATGAATGTGACCTGGGTGAAAGTTCTCGCCTCATTTAGCATAGAACAAAGCAGCATTAACTGCAGCAGCAGTCGCAGCCCCAGATTCCAGGGCACACACTCAGCAAATGACCTTCCACGAAATGCTCAGGGGGTGGGGAAGGCACACAGTGGCCTCCGGGTGTCCCAGTCCCCATGTCAGTGCTGGCGCTGCTCTGTGCTCTCCAGGTGCTGAGGTGTGGGGCAGGAACAGGGCTTTGAAAGTGGCCATGTGGTCATAAGCCAGCGTCCTTGAAGCCTCAGTGTAAGCATTCCCTCAAATAAATCAATCTCTCTCTCTCTCTCTCTCTCTCTCTCTCTCTCTCTCTCTCTCTCCAGAAAAGCTTCCAAAATGCTTAAGATGCAGCTGCACACCACGTCTTTATTTCTTTATTGTCTGTGAGGAAGGAGGCACTTCTATTTCTTCCCCTCTCCCAACCCATCTGAAAAAGGAAGTACTATTTGAAGGCCATCTCATGCTACTGTGTCACTATTGATGAGGGGCTCTGCAGAGGCTGGTGAATGTGCTGGTGATCACAGTGGAATCCTTCTTGCTCCTCGACACGAAGGGGCTGGGCGCAAAATAATTCTGGTGACTTGCCTTTATGCTAATGCTGTGCGATTCTCTGAAAGGGACAGAGGGTAAGAGTGAAGCGGCGAGCATGCTCACAGGCAGGGTGTCTCTTTGGGCTCGTTGAGTGCCCATTAGCAAAGCTTAGATGGCCTGATTGTTTTTCTCTATTAGGAGGATATGAGCGGTGCAGCAAAGAAGGGAACAAAGCAGCTACACTGAGAAGCTGTTCCGGCCTTTCAACAGGTCCGGAATGAAAGCCTGGCTCTATGATTAAGATCTCTGGAGTGTGTCACAGAGCCACACAGAACAGAGAACCACGCACGGAGTCCCAGGTCCCCACCGGGATGCTGACTGGCCAGGGGGTTACCCTACCTTTGGAAAAGAGGAAAGAAAGGGAGACAGTTCAAGGCAGAGTGAGAAGAAGAGAAACACTGACAAAAAACTGCTCATAATTAAATTATCACCTGTCAAACCACCCCGTGAACCAGGAGAGGAAAGTGGCCCGAGCGAGCCCCGGCGTGAGGACGAAGAGAGGAACAAAGAATTATATGAGATCAGACCCAATGGCAGGCGGTTAGCAGCCTTAAAGGTCCTTTGACCCAACTCTTCCTTTCACAGAGGGGAAAGCTAGCAAGTTAGTGAGAGGCAGAATCCGAAGCTCTGGGGATCTCTCCACGCCACACGGCTGCATAGAGATTCCAGCCAGGAGATGTGCAATCGAGACGAACACAAGCCAGTGCCCCAGGAAGGCCCGGATCACTATACTAGGGGTCCCTGGGTGTTGCAAGAGGTAAAGAGCACAGCTACTAACCAAAAGGGAGGAGACAAGTCTCCCACAGGAGAGAAGCCTGGCATTCTGTTGACCAAAAATCAATCGCTCAAACCCCTTGGAGGCCAGCTCTCCTCGGAGGACACATGTGGGGTTGCCCTGACTCAGAACTGGGTCAGTGGCCATTGGTTTGCTACATTAAACTCAAACTGAGCTGGATGAGCATATCTGTGCATGGATAATTGAAGATCAGGAGGTCAAGAACAAACTCATGAAAAGTTTCAGGGCACTGGGATTTATAGAGAAAGGTCAAGGGATCACCATTTTTAATGTCCGTGGAGATTGAGACTGAGGAATACTCACTAATGAAATGGATCATTAAAATGAAAGGAAGAGAGAATGTCACCATTGGGGGAGACAAGGGATCTGAAGGAATACAGAGATGCACAGGCTGCAGGGTGAAAGGAGACGGGGTCCTCTCCTCTTCACACAAAGATCAACCGTACTCAGCTTTGTACAGCACCGACATTCTTTACCTGCTGAATTCTACGTACTTAAACTCCCCACCAATTCCCTGTCTCATAAAGCTAGGATTTTCACTGCCTATGTGTCAGGATTGAGGTAAGAGTCAAATTAGAGAATACAGATTAAAGTTTTTACAGTCTGAAAATACTATAAAATCATAAAGGTGATATTCCATGTCTTCCTGGAGCATTGTCCTCTTTTATAAAGCGCTACCCATATGAGATCCCATTGACAACAACTCAGGAAGTTAGATGGGAAGTTTAGGGGGGCGTGAGTTTGGGTTAATCAGGGAGCACAAGATTGCTGTCCAGCTTGAGGAGTGTACTCAATGTTACAGAATTGTACATGTAGGAACTGCTGAATGATTATATCTTATAGTAAAAAATAAAATATTAAGAAGAGAATTACATTACTAAGATGAGTGTGCGCGTAAGGCTATGAGGAGACATAGCTTTACAACAGCCCCTTCTTGGACTCTGCTAGACTGAATAGAGTAAATAAAACAAAGTCATGCAAAATGCCACAGAGTCCAATGGGAAGACGATATGGGAAAATTAGTCTCAACACACTCAAGCAGGAAAGAAGAATAAAGGGGTGATGACATCAGCAAAACATGTCCTCAGTGACCAGGCCACACACCCCCATTCAACACCCCCAGAAGATGATGGTGAGCCATGATAGTGGTTGCTGGACTCAGGGAAATATGACTGGGGACTCTATTCCCTAACTTATAACAGAGGGAATCTGGAGAGCTAGCATGCCACGATAAGAAAGCCACCACTTTGGTAAGTTAGAGATAAAGTCCATGTACATGATTCTGCGTTAAAGATCATTTCCACAGATTCTCCCCTAACAGCTATGCTCCCTTAAAGTGAGCACATGGTTGATTCTGTCTTGCTGTAGAAGCAAACATCCAGATCCTTCTCACATCTTCCCCCATAGAAGATGGGCATGGGGGCTTTATCCCCTGAGCCTGGATTCAAAATGTTTGCCATAAGCTTGAATTTTTGGCTTGGCTACATTAATAATGTCATTAATTTTGCCTTGACAGATTTCAATGTGTAGAAAATAACCATGTTTCAATGTGTAGGAAATAACCTATAGCTCTTCTGAATTTAATAGAGAATTGTGGGATACAGAAAGGTTTTTCCCCAGGTTGTCACCTGCTTGCTAGCTCATTGTGCAGTCAGCTACTCAGAGGTTTGTCCCCGAGGGTATACAGAGCAATAGAGAGCAATCAGCCATATAGAGCAATCAGACTCTAGTCCAGTGGTTCTCACCCTTCCTAATGCCGTGACCCTTTAATACAGTTCCTCATGTTGTGGTGACCCCAACCATAACATTATTTTCGTTGCTACTTCATAACTGTAATTTTGCTACTGTTATGAATCGTAATGTAAATATCTAGTATACAGGATGTATTTTCATTGCTGCCAATTGAACACAATTAAAGCATAGTGATTAATCACAAAAACAATACGTAATTATGTTTTGTGAAATATTTATTCCTAATGACAAATAAGTGAAATTTTGTCTTGAAGCATGGTGTAGCGTGAATAAGTCTTCACACCGGGTACTCCTGTGTGGGCGCATCTCCATGTGGGCGGACCTGTCTGGAGACAGATAGAGGAGCGGTGTCTCAGTTCCTAAGACCATCAGAAATATGTTTTCCGGTGGTCCAGCCCCTGTGAAAGGGTCATTCAACCCCTAAAGGGGTCGAGACCCACAGGTTGAGAACCACTACTCTATAGTCTGGTCCCACCCTAGGTAGGACTCACGCCCTACTGATAAAGATAGTGGTTGTCTTCATGAAAGAGAGCTCAGAGACAAGGTCAAGCCCACTCAAGGAAGACCAGAGTTAGACTGCCATCTTGAATCTAGGATCTGCCCATCTTGTCACATGTGGACCCTTAGCCCCTCCCCTTCCTATTGTATGTACGCCCCTAAATCGTCCCCCTCCTGTTGCTTGTATTGCCTATGGTACAACCCCTTCCTATGACGCATGTGGTTACCTGTAATCAGGGGGGCTTGCACACCCCTAAGTATATATCACCCTTGGTTAGAAATATATTCTCTCTCTCCTGCTCTCTGTGCGGACCTGGCTGCTGAGATCATGGCCGTCCAGGAGGTGAACATGCTACCATGACATGTGTTGACTCCTTTATTTATCTTCTCTCCTACCCTTCCTATCCTCTATGACTATACTATGATCTTTATATATTAAAGCTGTACAATGGCACCTACGGGCCCCGCAGATGTTAGAGGTTGGAATACTCTAACACTGGACCTCACAGTCTGAGGTAAATGCCTTGCTGTCACATTTCCCTCCTTACTGAACAAGCTGTAATCAGAAAAACCCTCCATTTGAGGATGAAGGGTCTTCTCCAAGTTTAGCCACGGATCACTTATCAACAAATAAAACCCCACATATGTGTAAAATGGCCAGGTAACTGCCATGTGCCCCACTTAAATTCCAAAGTCCCCACCCCCACTAAACTCTCTTGACTAAAAATTTCCAAAAATATATGACATACCTCTCTAAAAATTCAGACCCTATAATTTAAAATTAAATGATTCAAGATTTAGAGTAACCATTTTATACATCATTTATCTATAAACTACATATAATTGATGACATAAGAAATGGCTACACAGTATCATTGTCATTTGAGTTCTTATATTGATTTTCAAGGATTTTTGCATTGTTATGCTATTAAACAGCAATTAATGATAACCATATGCTATATGAGAGGGCTTCAAAATGCTAGTAGAAAAATATAACTGCATGACAATGAAATTTTTTTCACAAACATTTTGAAGCCTCCATAATGTCTGTTTTTGTATTAAACAAAAAAATGTTATTGAATACTCAAGAATAATCTAAAACATCAAATTCCTTAACATACCAAAAATAAATTCAAATTTGCTTGCCGCAAGCATGTAGGATTTATCCTAAGAATGCAAGGTTGGCTCAATAAATGAGAATCAATGGCAGGGGTGGTTGGATTATACAAGAATTATGGCAAGAGTGGTTGGGGTGGGAAATGAGAAGCTAATAATAACAAGCACAATGTCCGGAGCAGAGAACGAGAAGAGAGGATATATCATATATTAAGGAGCCTGGCAGGCTGTGTTTCTTGGGTGGAGGGAGGCCTTCACCTTTGTGAGTTGGAGGTGAGTCCCAAACACATTCTCATAATTAATATTGTTCCCCACTATATCCTCCCAGAAAAGTGCTACCTTCAAGTTACCTCTTTACAAGCACCTGGCTCATTTGCTGTGTACTGGGCAGCTTTATCTATAGGAGCAGACAAGAGCTCTTGCTCTCTAGACTCTAAGGACAGCCCCTCCCCCCTTACCTGCCCTGGCACTGGTGTTAGGTTACTCCTCCACTATACTCAGGGACCTTTGGGTTAGGGTACAGCCCACTTTGTTATGTATGTGGTTACCTGTAATTAGGGGGGTTTGCACGCCCCTTGCGGGTATATAAACCTTGGTCGGAATTATATTCTCTCTCTCTCTCCACTGATATGGCTGCTGAAGTCATGATGGTCCTGCAGGTAAGCATGTGCATACTTTATCTTGTCTGGTGCCTCTTTCATTTTACCCCTCAATTACACACAACCAACCGCCCCTTGGGCCCAACTGTGGAGGCTAGTACCCCACAGTACAAGAATGGAAAAAAAAAAAAGTTCTAAAATGTATTGTGGTGATGACTGTACAACTCTTTCTAATAGGTCTAAACCATTGTATAAGTATGTGAATGAAATATCAATAACACTGATACAATTCTTTTTAAGGGTTAACAAGAATATGGAGAAATTCAAACTATCATACAGTGCTGATGGGATTATAAAATGATGCAACCACTTTGGGAAACAATTTAACAGTTCCTCAAAAAGTTTAACATAGAGTTATCATGACCTAGCAATTCCATTTCTTCAAGAGAAATGAAAGTATAGGCTCACGTAAAAATTTGTATGTGAATGTTCATAGCATTATTCATAACGGACCAAGAATACAAACCAAAATATTGAACAACTGAAGAGTAAACAAAACATGGTATGTCCATACTTCTTATCGTTGTTAGTTACTGCTCAGTGGACTCCAATTCCATGAGTGCAGAGTAGAACTGTTCCATAGTGTTTTCAAAGCTGGGACCTTTCAAAACAAATCACAAGGTCTGTCTGCCGGGGCATCTCTGGGTGAGTCTGAAGTGCCAAACTTTCAGTCAGTAGTCGAACTCTTAACGATTTGCATTCCTAAGGACTCTGTGTACCCATATGACAAAATACTATTTGACAATAAAAAGGAATGAAGTTCTGATATGTGCTGCAACATTGATGAACCTCAAGAAATGATGCTAAGTGAACAAAAGCAGACACAAAAGGCCACCTACTGCATGGTTTCTATGAAAAAATTGAGAATAATAGGAAAATATAAGAGATCTGTGGTTATTCTACCTTACAAATCTAGCTAGACCAGAGGACGTGCACTGGTACAGATAGGAACTGGAAACACGGGGAATCCAGGACAGATGATCCCTTCAAGACCAATGCTGAGAGCGGCGATACCTGGAGGGTGGAGGGAAGGTGGGGTAGAAAGGGGGAACCGATTCCAAAGATCTACATATAACCTACTCCCTGGGGGATGGACAACAGAAAAGTGGGTGAAGGGAAACGTCGGACAGTGTAAGACATGAAAAATAATAATACTTTATCAATTATCAAGGGTTCATGTAGGAGGGGGTGGAGAGGCAGGGGGGAAATGAGGAGCTGATACCAAGGGCTCAAGTAGAAAACAAATGTTTTGAGAATGATGATGGCAACAAATGTACATATGTGCTTGACACAATGGATGGATGGATGGATTGTGATAAGAGTTGTACGAGCCCCCAATAAAATGCTTTTTTTTAAAAGAGAGATTTGTGGTTGCCAGAGGCTGAATATGGGGTTTCATTACGGTTGACTTAAATAGTCTACCAGTGAATAACAGTGATGATTGTGCAACTTTGTGAATAATCTAAAAGCCACTGAACTGTATACCTTAAAAGAATGAATTTTATGACACATGAGTTATATCACAATAAAGCTGCTGTTTAGAAAGCAACCATCCCCTTCAAGCTTGTTGTGGGCTGGAATGGAGTTGCTGCTAGCAAGCTGGATGTGGAGTGAACATCTCAGGTGCCCTCCTTTACATCAAGGCTGGGAGCGGCAGCATCCATCTACATCTCCTCTATGGGTTTCTGCATTGTTGGCTGTTGTCGACTTTTTAGTTCATTACATGAATTAACCTTTGAGGAAAACGAGAGGGAGAGAGAGCTTAATTCTTCTAGAAGAAACATTTGCCTCCTCCAAAGAATATGATTTTTCCCCCCTGCCTTTTAAGAGTATAGCCACCCTATTTCATATTCCTACTCCCCAACGCAGTAAAATGGGACGGAAGCTCACAAAATAGATTCTTTCTGCATCATGCTGAAACTTCCATTTCTGGGCCTGCCTGGGTGAACTGGGTTCACAGCAATGACCCTAAAACACAAACAGTACCAATCTTCCAGACAGAGATTTATTTTTAAAAATGATATTACACATTACACATTTATCACTCTATATTTTAAATGCCAAGTATTCAAAGGCTGTGATTGAAAGGAAAAAGAAAAAAGTCATGTCCTGCTGGGATTAAGAGCTAGGATTTCAGACTGGAAGGGACCTTATATAAACATCACACTGTCCTAACACTCGTTCCTCCCTCCACACTCACACACAAAAATTTGACTTTTAATAACTTCCCTAAGGAGGTCTGGTGGTACTGTGGATTAGATGTTGGGCTGCTAACCCCAAGGAAGGCCGTTCAAAGTTGTTGGCCTCCCCATAGGAAGAAGATGAGACTATCTGCTCTCATAAGATTCACAACATTGGAGCCTGTTTGGGTCATTATGAATCAGAACTGACTCGTCCCTCTAGCAGCCTTGGGTCCTCTCATCTGTGCATTTTTAAAAAATCACTTTATTGGGGGCTCGTATAGCTCTTAGCACAATCCATCCATCCATCCATGGTGTCAAGCACATTTGTACATATGTTGCCATCATCGTTTTCAAAACATTTTCTTTCTACTTGAGCTCTTGGTTTCAGCTCCTTATTCCCCCCCACCCCTTCCCCCTCACGAACCCTTGATAGTTTATAAATTACTATTTTTTTCAGCTCTTCTTATTTTTAGCATTCAAAAGACATTTTCTATAAGGCATCACTGTTCTTAGGTGCCACTGAGCAGGCTCTGACTTACAGTGACCCAATGTACTAAATACGCCAGAAGTAAATACTGCCGGGCCCTGCAACATTCTACAATTGCAGCCATGTTTGAACCCATCATTGTAGTCACTGTCATTCACTGTCAGTGACACTGTGACAATCTATCTCACCGAGGGCCTGCCTCCTTTTTGATGACCTTCCACTGTACCAAGCACAATGTCCTCTTCAAGAATTGGCCCCTATTAGTAAGATAAAGTCTCACTGTCCTCGCTTCTAAGCAGCATTTGCGTGGTCCTTCTTCCCAAAGCAGGTTCATTCATTCTTCTACAAACCATGGTATATTCAGTAGTCTTCACCAACACCATCATTCAGTTTCACACATTACTCTTCAGTCTTCCTTATTCTTTCCCCCCTCCCATCTTTTTTATTTATTTATTTATTTATTTTTAATTTATTTATTTATTTGTTTGTTTGTTTTTAGCGTTTTATTAGGGGCTCATACAACTGTTATCCCAATCCATACACACATCAATTGTGTAAAGCGCATTTGTACATCGTTTCTCAAAACAT